>NC_081419.1:111277078-111594161 GCF_949786415.1 Peromyscus eremicus
AAGAAAAAAATTTGATTCTCAAATTGGTAAGATGGGAGAGATGCAGGTTAAGAAAAAGTAGGAGGAGGGAAGGGGGTAAGATACCTTCTGTTAGAATTTTCAGCTGATGGTAGTATTTGAAGAATCTCCACACTGTATATTTATATTCGTGCATCAAGTATCTCGCTACAAGAATGCAACATACTAAGTAGCCACAAAACTTCACATGCATGGGACAATAGTTTTGCTTACAAACCTCTTCTTTCACTGGATGGTTCTGCGCTGGTTTCAGAGAGTGTGCTCATGCGCTGCTACCAACTTCAGTTTGCCCAAGAACTTTACAGGCTTGACTGATGTCCTTACACATACGAGATCTTGACTGGGATGCACAGGAATTGCTTCCCACATCTCTTCCTTGAGCAAACTAGCTAAGACATGCTTGCACATGAAAAAGAGGAACAAGGGATGAAATGGAAACACATAAATGTAGCTAGAATTTTCCTGCCTGGCCCACAGTCAGGACAAATCTCTCTCACCTGCCAGTCCCACAGCCGCTCAGACCTGAACAAGTAAACACAGAGACTTATATTGGTTACAAACTGTATGGCCGTGGCAGGCTTCTTGCTAACTGTTCTTACAGCTTAAATTAATCCATTTCCACAAGTCTATACCTTGCCACAATGGCTCGTGGCTTACCGGCATCTTCACATGCTGTTTCTCATCGTGGCAGCTGGCAGTGTCTCTCTGACTCAGCCTTCCACTTCTCAGCTTTATTCTCCTCCTTGTCCTGCCTATACTTCCTGCCTAGCCACTGGCCAATCAGTGATTTATTTACTGACCAATCAGCAACACATTTGCCATACAGAACATCCCACAGCACTTCCCCTGTTTTTTTTTTTTTTTTTTTTTTTTTCCGAAAAGGAAGGTTTTAACCTTAACAAAGTAAAATTACATATAATTTGGGAATTTGGGCGTAGCTTCTCTTACTATTTCCTGCTGGAGGGGGGGGTGCTGTATCTTATGGGGACACAAAGAAAATTTGAGGATTATGGAATAGTCCATAAGGCTGTATTGTCTGAGCCAGTTGCCTTCAAACGGTTCTGGATGTTGGATCATCTGGGCCATGGTGTCATTGGAGACCTTTCAGGGGGTCTTGGCTGGTCAAACCTGATGTATCTTAATCTGGAACAAATCCATAGCCTCTGGCTTTCTGTAGAAACAAAAGCAGAGCCTCCTTTTCAAAGCAACATATCCTTACATCCAAATTTTGAAGTCAAGATACCTTTAAAATATACATTTTGGCATAACTCAACAGCTTTTGTAAAACAAATGTTTTTCTTCAGTTATGAATATCAAAGAGAACATAATCCAGATTCTCTGTGTGGTAGCCATCTTTATGTGGCTTATTTTTTTATATTAGCTTGAGCCTATTGCTTTAAACTGTAGCATTCCAAGACTGAAAGGGCGATGTGGCTGCTGGCTCCGCCCACTTCAGCTTCCCAACATGGCGGTTCTGCCAGCTCTGGGAGCCATCAAGTCTCAGAAATAGTGGGTCTATGCTTCTATCAAAGCAGCGTGTAGCCCAGAAACCTCTTTTTTTTTTTTTTTTTTTTTTTTTTTTTTTTTTTTTTTTTTACTAGCAAATGCTAAATCCACCACACAGCTTAATGTGCCACTTGCAGAGGCCTCATTCCCACCATACTGCAGGTTGAGCATGCACACCAGGAACCCCGCCATAGTAGCTCAAACACGCAGGCTGCCGCTAGCTTGAAAGAGACAACTAGGAGCTGTTTTTAGCTCCGTTTTAGAATCTTTTTACTCAGGTTTTAGGTGGAAACTCTTGCCCCATGTTGGGCGCCATTTGTAGCTAGAATTTTCCTGCCTGGCCCACAGTCAGGACAAATCTCTCTCACCTGCCAGTCCCATAGCCGCTCAGACCCGAACAAGTAAACACAGAGACTTATATTGGTTACAAACTGTATGACTGTGGCAGGCTTCTTGCTAACTTTTCTTACAGCTTAAATTAATCCATTTCCACAAATCTATACCTTGCCACATGGCTTGTGGCTTACCGGCATCTTCACATGCTGTTTCTCATTGTGGCAGCTGGCAGTGTCTCTCTGACTCAGCCTTCTACTTCCCAGCTTTATTCTCCTCCTTGTCCTGCCTATACTTCCTGCCTAGCCACTGGCCAATCAGTGATTTATTTACTGACCAATCAGCAACATACTTGACAAACAGACCATCCCACAGCACATAAGCTTGTTTTGAGCCCTTGTTCATGTCATCTTTGCTGATATTTCATTGGCTGAAATAAATCACATGACTGAGTTCAGGAACAAAGAGTTGAGTGCTACAGTTATAAGGCCTAAAATAAAGGACCAGAGGAAAGTGAAAAAAATCGAGGCTCTCCCTCCCCCATTGCACATGGAGTTGAATTATACATAGTTTACTAAAATTAAAATCAATGCAATTTGTCAGAGTGTAGATCATTTAGTTCTCAAGTCTCTGGAAGAATAAGCATGCCTCTAATAGAGGCTTGTTCAAGTTAACTCTCCTCCAAACACCTAGAACTTCTACAGAAATAATGCAATATTTGGGATCATTTGTTTAAAATTATAAATTTATCTTTTTCAGTTAGAATATCTCACTTTACTTTATGGAATTTAAGTTGCCGTGTGTGTGTGTGTGTGTGTGTGTGTGTGTGTGTGTGTGTGTGTGATGTGCCAGTTCAGTTTTGGGCCTATGTTTTCTACTATCTTTGTGAAAAAATTCTTAGGGATGTACACTGTACTCTTTTTTACATACTTTAAAGTAAAACTTTTAAAATGGTGATTGCTTTGGGTATAAGTGGACCAGAGAATTATTAACAATTGGCTTTACATTTTTTAAAAATTAATAATATTACTTTGGATTTTCCGGTGTTAGAATTTATGCAGTATTTAGCTTTTATAATCTCAGATCTCCAATGCTTTTTTTAAAAAAAATCTTTCTACTTTATAGGGTTGCAACATTGAAGGGTGGTTGTGGTCAAGAATAAGCCCCTACAGCCAGTTTGGCCAGGAGTTTGAAAGAGGACAATCTATGTTTAAAACTAGGTTCTCTTGAGATCAGTTGGATGGACTGAATAGATTGTTTTCAACCTCAGTTTTTACCTTTGTAAAGACAGGTGTATTAATACCTGTTCTACTGTTGTCATGGTAGCTAAGTGAGGGACCACATGCAGACTATATTGGCCGATGCTTCACAGATAGCTAACATGTGCTCGGTTATTAATTCTTACTGCATTTGCTGAAGCTGATGATAGCAGTTCAGAAATAATTTATATAATATGTTTCTCAAACAGACATGGGAATGTAAGATGTTCCTAGGAATGATGCCAGCATATGGGAATGGCAAAGAAGGGGCATGGAGGTAGAGCCCTGCCCTGCTTTTGTGGCCATTCCATGGGTCTGTTCCCTTCCCATTGTCATCCAACTATTCTTACACTCTGTCCAACTTATTTGCCTCACCAGGTCCATAGTTCTTTTCAAAAGTCTTCATTATTTCTCTGGGTGGTATGAAGGTCTACCTTATTTGACTGCACAGAAAACTTGGTTGGGAAACTGAAAACTACACTTGCCTGGGTACCCAAAAAGTAAGTTGTGATACACAGGGTGGGCCTAGAGGACCTTAAGTTAAGTGAACAAGTCAGGCACAGAAACATGACACGTGTATGTGAAAGATAAAAGTAAAATGTTAACTTGAAAAGGTGGTAATAGTGGTTACCAGAGGTTGAGAAAGAATAATTAATGTGTATTTGCATAGAAGAAATGACTTCTGATGTCCAGCGCACTATAGGATAATTATGGTTGAGAGTAACTAATTGTGTATTTCAAAATAGCTAGTAAAGATGCTTTTGAATCTTCCCAACACTAAAGTGTCAGATATTTGAGGTGATCCTTGTGCCCATTACCCTAACCTGATCATTGATGTTTTGTACTTTATCCTACAAATGTGTGTGTGTGTGTGTGTGTGTGTGTGTGTGTGTGTGTGTGAATTACATGACTGCTTTAAAAAAGGCGTCAAAGACTCAATAAATTATGATTTATTTCACTTGAGGTGGGACTCAAGTACTAACATTTTATAAAGTTCTTCCATGCAATGCTAATGTATACAGCCAGGTGAGTAGCATTGACGAACTGATACCAATGTCTAGAAAATATTTTTATTTTATATTACTCTTTGGTGATCCCAATTTTTGTCTCTTGCTTACTCCAACCTGCAAACACTCATTTTGGAAGAGATTTTTTCTTCATAGAAAACCAGCATTCTCCAGTAAATAAGCTGATAGCTTTAATACAGTGTTCTGAAGGTGGCTGTGGCATAACACCATTTGTCTTTTGTAGACTGATTAGTGCACTCCTAAATGTCCTTCTGAAAAGTGATGATCATCCACTTCTGTGTGATCACAAACAATTCTCTCTTGCACTCAGGCAATTATTTATCCTCTTTCACAGCTTCCAGGTTTTCTGGGAGAAACATTAAAGTAGAGTGAAGAGTCCCAACTCTGGTTTTGAAAAATTACATGGAGGTTTATGCACATTACTAATTAGTTGTGACTTTGGCCAAAGCTCTTAAATTCTGAATTGAAATGGAATTAAGTTCTTTGTTTCCTTACTTGCACTCTCCAGAACATTTCCACATGATGTATGGAATAGATGTCTCTGGGGTTTTCTCTACTAGGTAGGTGAGGGAACTGAGATGAGGTTAGTGGAAATTAGAGGACCAGGCCCATGCTGCTCCACAGGTCCTTCCTCCTCTATTCCCATTCCTTCACTTTCTCTTTCACCTCCAGGACAGCAGTGATACCCATGGACAATGGATTCCTCTCTGCACATTCAGCTAGCTGTGCTCAGAATCTGTCTTAAGGGTACTTGCATGCTATTTTTCCAATTTTCTGTAAGTACCGTCAGAGAGGTGTAGTGGGAGGATTGTGTAGATGTTCCAGAGGTGTGTGCACAACTGATTGACATTTCCTAGCTCCCTTGCATTTAAATATGGTCATTTATTGATTTTTGGCCAAGGGAATGTGGGTGGAAGTAATATGCCCTTCTTCCAGGCCTCCAATCTCCCAGCTGCATCCTCTGCTAAGTTTTCCCACCTGCTTCCTCTATGTATTTGAAGATGATGAGGAAACAAGAAAGAGTCCAGGTCCCCAAATCAAGCTTGAAAAAGAGTTATTGGATCAAAAAAACCTGTGTAGCATGATTATACAAGCAAGAAAACACACTTGAGATTTTTAGGTTTGTTATTTTTATTACCTTGACTAACCCTAGAAGAACTGAGAGAGGATTGGGTGCTTATGAAGTGGGGAGTAATTGGGAAGGAACAGCACTCTGCCTTTGAGCTGTCCTTCACACACAACTTCATCTGCTCCTTCATCAGCTCTGTGTTGTGTCCCTCCATCCTCTACAGGATTTACCTGACAGTCCTTCCTTGTAACAATTTTATTCTTCAGTAGTGGGGCTGGAACCCAGGACCTTGTGCATGCTAGCCAAGTGTCTTGCTACTGAACTACATCCAGTTAACCCCTCTCCTCCACATAGGTTCTCCTTCTCAGGATCTGTAGTGTGGGAATCTAACTTAAAGTATTCCTCTGCTAGGATATAAGCCCAGGCATCCAGCTCTAACTTCTCTCATCCAAAGGCAATATTCTCTGTATGCCTAAAGGCTGTAAATGATATATTATTTTCACAATTGGTTCTTAGTAGGAAGCAATAATGAAACTTGCTTTACTTAATGATCTTGTTTTCAAATACAAGGGAGAGCTAATTGGGGAAGTTATTTTAAAAACAAATTTTCTTTCCTGATCAGCATATGTATAATATATATAATATCATAAATTATGTATAATATAATATAAACATATACCACATATAATTATGTATGATATAATATATAATTTATACATATACTCTATAACATTATATATTATATAATAATTTATGCATTTAATATACATTATATAATTATGTATAATACAACATATTATATATTGAAAATATAATATTATATAATTATTTATAATATAACTATATATATAAATTCCTCCTGAATAGCAGACATCTAAGAAAATTTCTTGTCTCAGTGAAATTTGAAAAGTATTTTGTATTAATTATAAAAACTTAGCCCAGCAATAGGAGTAAAAACATACCCAGCCTAAAACCTTTTAAATGCAAACACAGTTTCTTTAAAGAAGGTGGCCCAGATAATGTGGCCTCTCCCTTGCAAGGCCTTCTGGCTTCTCTGTTGGTTGCTGTTGTTGAGTGGTACCCGGCGGAGCAGTTGGAGAGGCACGGTGAAGAGTGAGCGTGCAAAAAGCGATTGCCTTAAGCACCTTGGCTTTTCCTTTCATATCTGCAACGTGATCCTATTATTTAGAGGCAATGAGTCCATTTAAGTGTGCCTGGCTGGGCGTTTGCTGTTTTCTTCTATTCTTTCCTTTAAATCTTTTTTGTCAACCATGTTCTCCTTGACTAGCACAGCAGCTGTCTGGGTAGTTATAATCCCATTAAAGAGGCCTCTATTATGTCAATAATATATTTATAGAGAAATTAGTCACCTGGGGTTGTTAGGTGGCTTTCCGTTTAGACACATTGTACCTTAGAAAAGCACCACCATCCACTTTTTGTCAGATAAGGCTGTTGCCTTTGTCCCTGGTGCCATATTGGCTAAAACAGATTAGCAATTAGCATGGAACATGCCTTCCTCTGCTTGCAAAGCTCCCTTAATCTTCACCACTGATCATATTCCTCTCGAGCTTTTATGATAAAGCTGAGATTATAGATGTGTCTGGCTGTACAGGGCTTATAGTATTAGGTGAAAATATGGCAAGCATTAAATGACCATCCTGGTGGGAAAGGTGGAGAATTTAACCACAAAGACCTTTGAAACCTGTTCAAGTGCATCTGGGCAGGGGCCTAAATTTAGTAGTGAATCTTCTTCCATAGACTCCATTTATTTTTCTAAAGAGGTTTTACATTCTTGACATCTGAACTTGGGGCTAATTATATTCTCTGAAGAGGAAAAGGAAAGACAGAATGTTCTCCTGGGGCTGGGCTGTTAAAGAGCTGATTGACAGTATGAGAATATATTAGATTATTGAACTATTCACTGTTTGTGGGTTGAGGTTTAGCCTTTGGCAATGCATCCTGTTCTATGACCATAAAATACAAGGTACTTTTAAAAAACTAGACATCATAATAATGGGGTGATACTGAAAGTCAATCCATATACCATCTTTAATAATGTTTCTTATTCTCCAAAATATGATTGATTTTTTTAGACACTAAAAGGACCTTCTTCTAGGCTTATCTTGAAGGCTCTTACTAGCATTTCTTTGTTACATTTAGGATTGTAGGACCTCACAGATAAAGAAGAATGTTATTCACCAGCTAGGTGGTGGTGTCCTCAGAATAATGGTGGGAAGTTACAAATTGGGAAACCAAGCAAGCACACCAACCAGGCTTCAGAAGCTGAAACTCACTTTCACTACCATGCAGGCAGCTTCCTGCTTTATGGAGATGAATGAAAAGAAGATGAATGAGGAACCTATCAACATTTGTAAAGCACAGATTACATTTTCTCAGCTGTGTGGGACTTCTTTACAATCAGTCTGAAGTGATACTCAGAGGAGCCTGAAGCCTTGTCCAGGTCTGTAGTCTGGGGACCTGATGTCATAAAAGTCTCTTAAATCCTATTCCTTTATTGTTCTAGCTCCTCACCAAGTGCTGTTTTTCACCTTGCTTTCTGTGCTCATCACCACTCTACCTGGGATCTACATGGGTTCCACGTGTGGGAAAACTGAGAATGTGGGGCCAGGATATGGAGCTCTTTTGGAGCCAAATTGCATGTGTCAAAGGAAAATAGATTTGTTTGGATGTATAATTTTTCATTCTTAAAAAAGTGATATTTTAAAATAATTTTTAAAATTTTGAAATTATAATATAAAACATTATTTCCTTCCTTCCAACTTTTTTCATGTACCCCACTTTACTCTCAAATTCATGGCCCTTTTTTTTTCATTGTTGTCAAACGTGTTCACACCCCCCACTGCTTAGCCACATAATATTATGTAGCTAGAGTTTTCCTGCCTTGCCCACAGTCAGGACAAAGCTCTGTCACCCGCCAGTCCCACAGCCGCTCAGACCCAACCAAGTAAACACAGAGACTTATATTGCTTACAAACTGTATGGCCGTGGCAGGCTTCTTGCTAACTGTTCTTTATAGCTTAAATTAATCCATTTCCATTAATCTATACGCTGCCACATGGCTCGTGGCTTACCGGCATCTTCACATGCTGCTTGTCCTGGTGGCGGCTCGCAGTGACTCCTTCCACCTTCCTGTTCTTTCTTTTCTCCTCTCTGTTAGTCCCACCTATACTTCCTGCCTAGCCACTGGCCAATCAGTGTTTTATTTATTGACCAATCAGAGCAACACATTTGCCATACAGAACATCCCACAGCAATATTATTTGTACATATATGATTTCAGGGCTGACCACTTGGTCTTAAATAACCAACTGAGGGCCTCTTCCCTAGGGAAGGCTGTATATCTCTAATTCTCAGCATTCCTTAGTTACCTGTAGTCCATTGTCTAAAGTTGAGACCTCATGAGCTTCCCCCTTCCACCCGAGCATGTCTATTGGTGTTCTTCTTGGTTAGGTCATGTTTGGGCACCCATGTGGATGAGCCTTCATTTGGGAAGCTTCTCTGACATTTCTAGGAGACAGTCTCACAGCACACTTTTTGATCTTCTGGCTCTTACAATCCTTTTGCTTTCTCTTCCGCAATGCTCCTCTAAGCCTTAGATGTAAGAGTTATGTTGTAGATGTAAAAGTTGGGACCAAGTGACGTTTTTTGGGAAAGTCTGTGATATCTCAGTGGTCTCCACAAACTTCTGCTTTCAAGGCTTCCAGAGCTCATGAACAATTTCCTAAAGCTATGGTAAAAGATCACATATGGCACACCCTCTCTTATCCTGACTGGACTCTTCACTACAGTGTATATTGTGCCCCTTTGCTATGTGGCTAGATGGACTTCTTATCAGGAGAACTACATTTCCCCACTCTGAAATCTTACCTGGTTTGGTGGTTAGATTTGAAAATAGAAGGTGGCAAAGGTAATCTTGTACCAGCTTTTGGCACATATTGTGTTGCTTATAAGAAAATATCCAAGACTGAGTGTTTATAAAGAAAAGAAGTGCATGCTAGCTTATGGTATTGGAAAGTAAAAACACCCCCGCTTGTATGGCCACATCTGGTGTGAACTGTATGCCACACAATAACATTGCAGGCACTATGGGATAGGAATACATGCAAAAAGGGGATGAGTAGGACATCTGGAAGGAATCAAACATATGGGATAATCTTGCTTGGTAAAACCTTACTCTAGTAGTAACTAACTCAGACCCAGGAGATCTAACCCATTCTGGAAAGATGGTTATTAACCTCTTCTGAGGGTGCCATACGTATGACTTCATTAACTCCTACTAGCCTCCATCTCTTCAAGATGGGATACTATTCAACATAGGTTTTTTTTTTGTTTTGTTTTTTTTGTTTTTTGTTTTTTTTTTGTGAGAGTGAGATTTTAGCACATAAGCCTTTGGTGGGACAAGCTACATCCCAAACAGCATCAGCAAACATTTCCAGAGTCTCTGCTAGTTTCTCCTCAGTCCCTTGTATTTCTCCCAGAACCTTACACAGCTGCTTTAGACAAGTTCAGTCTAGCTTGCTGGAAGATGAGAGACTACGCGCACATGGGCCAGAGCTGAGTCAACCCAATGAAGATCATCCTATATCAGCTAGTGTTCATCCACCTGACTGTGGAAGCTTTAACAAGCACAGCTGGGAACACCCATGGACTTGTGTTTGAAGCCACGGGACTTGGTGTTTTTCATGGGGGACTTGTAAGCAGTCGCTCCTTGATACAGAGGCAGCCAGTGGATGTGGTAGCAGTTGTGTATGGTATGATGACAGAGAGACAAATGCAGGGCATTAGAGGAGACTTCCTAGAGGAAAACACTGCGGCTGATATCTGAAAGATGAAGATGGAGGGAGCAGATGTTTGAAGCAGAGGGAACAACATGAAAAGCCTGGAACATGCAGAAGAAAAGTTTAATCTTCCTGTCTGCTGCCAGGGAATGTGAATACAAAGGTTCCTTTGCACAAGGAGCTTCTTATATGGCTGTTGTATCAAGGTTCCCACACGAAGTTATAAAATGTTATGCAAAATGAAGTATTAGCTAAGTTCTGAACTTGTTCAGACACTAGGGCAGGGACACAGCGGGGGGAGACTAGGAAGATGTTTTAGAAAGTAGGCTTTAAGACCTATAAAGCTAGGTATGATGCACACACATTTAAGTCCAGCACTCTTCTGGAGGCAGAGGCAGTTGAGCCCTGTGA
This sequence comes from Peromyscus eremicus, assembly GCF_949786415.1. Taxonomy (NCBI): domain Eukaryota; kingdom Metazoa; phylum Chordata; class Mammalia; order Rodentia; family Cricetidae; genus Peromyscus; species Peromyscus eremicus. The sequence continues at coordinate 111,287,502 of NC_081419.1, forward strand.
GTTTACACCCAGTCAGGTCTGCACAGTGAGTTCCGGTACAGCCAGGGCTACATAATAGAGAAATCCTACCTCAAAAAACAAACAGCAGACAAAATAAACAAAACAAAAACAAACAAAAAACAAAAAAAGAGAAAAAAAAGAGCAACTTATGAACTAGTTATGATGGGAGTTCCAATAGGTAGAACTAGTGGCTAGTAGCTCCATGCACAGGGTAGATATATATTCATGGAATGTTTGTGGTCATTCTTGACCTCCTGAACTCTGTTTTGTGAGAAGAATCACAAAGGCAGCAAATGTGACATCGTCTGTGTGGAATTAAGAGTTAGCTTGGGTTTGGGTGAAGTATGGAGCTCTTCTCTCTTTTTGAAGACAGGGTTTTACAACATGGCTGGCTTACACTCCTGTTCCTTTCACTTCAGACTCAAGTGCTGGGATTACAGTGTGGACCACCAGGCCTGGCTCCAGCCTCTTCTTAAATCAGACCTTGGAGTGTTGACAAGGTGGCTCAACAGGTGAAGACACTTGCCACCAAGCCTGACAAACTGAATTCAGTTCCTGGCACCCACATGGTGAAAAGAGAGAATGCATTTCTGTGGATTATTCTCAGATCTCCACACACATGTGCCATGGTGCTTGCACCCACATTACACTCAAATAAATGAATAAATGTAAACAAATTAAACATGTACTTTGTTTTTTGTACATCACATGCTTAACCTAGCATTTATTTCCATTTATACTCTTGGGGCTCTGGATTTGTGGCAGAAAGTGGATCATCTATCCAACATATATGTTCAGGTGTTCTCCATAGCTGTCGAGGGCTTGATTACTGGATTTTCCAGAAGATGGCTCATGACTACTTTTCAAAGGGACTGGAAGTTCCATTTCTGAGCCCCTTGAAGTGTAGATTTCATGCTGAGCTGATGATCTGAGCCCCCAGGACATTGGCGCCTGTGGAAAGCTTTATCTTCTTTCCTTGGTATTTTTTTTTCCCCTGCTGGGTCTCATTGGGATTTGGAGCCTGTTTGTGGTATGTTGTTAGCCAGAAGTTGTTGCAAGATTTGATTATCAGAAGTAAACACGAATGGCCTCTTTTTCTCCTCCAAACAGAGCTTCAGCAGGTACTAATTTGGAATGAGGGAGCTGAGACAGCTCTGGTGTCAGCTGGTAGCTTGTGTGAGCAAGCTCATGTTGAAGCAGGAAGTTGTCTGTTTGGAAGAGGCACATTTGTTGAATCACAAATGAAAGCTGCTATGAAAAATAAGCCCAGACCCCCACATTCATATGCAGAGACGATTCATGCTGTCTTCTTCTCCAGCATGGAAATGTTCTGGATGGAGACAAGTGATGATAAAGACCTGATGAGTCCCTAGCCCCAATGGAGAAGCCTCTATAGGTCTGTCTGTTCTTATTTAGGATTTCCTCCAAACCCATTTGAAAACAAAAAAATGAGAAGCCTTCACAAACACATTTGCAGCCAACCCTGACACTTGCTGAGATAGCCAGCCGCTCAAGCTGGGCCCTCTCCAGTACCTCTGGCATTTTGAGATTATCTCCTCTGTTAGTTCAGGAGTGAGATCTGTGTCTTAATGTCAAATAGTTAGAACTTTAGCCTTTGCTACAGTTTTACAGGTCTATGGTTTTCAGTGGTGATGTATGCATTTAATATTATGTGGCTCCTAGACCCAAGCCCTTACTGGTTCCCAGTATGTTTAAATATAAAGGTTATTTCATGGAGTAAAAGAGGGTGCTACTGTGGTTAACCAGTTTTTTAGTCTATAATAGTAACTTGTGAAAATTTAAATTAATATCACATAAACAGAATTTTTATATTTTATATATAGTATATATCTACATATAAATAAGCATATACAAAAAACTTACAGAAAAATGGACAAGAGATCTGTTTATTAGAAAACACTTTATTAGAAAACAGATACAAATGAATACTCATCTATAGCAAAAAAGAAAAACACACTTATCCATAAGAATCAATGCACTAGAGCTGTAATAAGAAGGTTTTCACTTTCCAGATTGGCAAATGTGTGGGCATTAATGATATATTTGGTTGAGAAGATGAGAACAAACTGGAATTATTTTATAAGGTTGATAGCTATATAAATTGGCACAGATAGTTAGGAAGACAACTCGTAATGACACTAAAATTCAAATGTCCTTAGGCCCAGAATTCTACTCTTAGGAGTTTATCCTACAGAAACACATGTACCATGGTGAAGGTGGAAGGAATGGCATGTTTTGCAGAACAAGATGAAAGAAAGAATCCTGTGGTAGTTTGTATGAGATGTGTCCCCGAATGGTACTGTTTTGGGAAGTTTTATGTTTCTGTATTCTTTTGTGCCTTTAGAATTTCATGTCTTGCACATAAATACATTGCCCAGTAAAAAAAAATCTAACCTTAGTAAAAATTCCAAGATGAAGACTTGTATTAGCTACTTTTCTATTGCTGTGATAAAACACCATGACCAAGTCAGCTTATAAGAGGAAGGATTTATTTAGGATTATGTTTCAAGAGGGGTAGGGTCCATAATCATGTGGGCAGTATAGAAGCAGGAGGCAGACATGGTGGCTGGCCCTGGAAGCTAAGAGCTGAGGGCTCACATCCCAAATAGTAAACCGTTATTGGGTTTTTTTTTGGCCTCTTTCAGGGGGCCCTCCACTCAGCTCCCAAATAAATCACTCACAGAGGCTTATTCTTAATTAGAAATGCCTGGCCTTATTTTTCACTTGTTGCTTGCCTGCTTTCCTTAAATTATGCCATCTTCCTTTTGCCTCTGGGCTTTTCCCTTTCTTTTATTTCTGTAAATCTTACTCTAACTCTGTGGCTTGCTGTGTAGCTGGGTAGCTGGTCCGGATCTCTCCTCCCAGATTTCTCCTTCTATATATTCTCTCTGCCTGCCAGCCCCACCTATCCTTTCTCCTGCCTTGCTATTGGCCATTCAGATCTTTATTAGACCATCAGGTGTTTTAGACAGGCACAGTAACACAGCTTCACAGAGTTAAACAAATGCAACATAAACAAAAAGTAACACACCTTATAATAATATTCTACAACAGTAAACAGGAAGTAGAGAGAACAAATTCAAACTGGTATGAGTCTTAAACTCCTAAAGCCCGCCTCCAGTGACATATTTCCTCCAACAATCCACAGCTCCCAAGCTTCCCCAACAGTACCATTCAGGAACACATCTCATACAAACTACCACAGGGTTCTTTCTGATTTCATCTATCTGAAAATGTTGATTGTTTTTCATTAAGCCCATCCAAATAATGATTTTCTTCCCAAGGACAGAACCTATCACTGCCTTTTCAAACTCTACCTTGTTTTTCTAATTTAGTGCCTGTAAAAAATGTTTGTTCAAGAATGGAAGGTGGTGGCACACACCTTTAATCCCAGCACTCTGGAGGCAGAGGCAGGCAGATCTCTATGAGTTCGAGGCCAGCCTGGTTTACAGAGCTAGTTTCAGGACAGCCAGTGTTACAGAATAGTCTTTTTGTACACTGTGAAGATGTGTTGTTCTCATTGGTTTAATAAAGAGCTAATGGCCAATAGCTAGGCAGGAAGAGATTAGGTGGGATTTGCAGACAGGGAAAAAGAGAGTGAGAGAAAGAAGGGCAGAGTAGCCAGCCAGATGCAGAGGAAGCAGATGAATTTACCATGCTGAAAAAGGTACCAAGCCACATGGTAATACATAGTTAAAAAAATATGGGTTAATTTAAGTTGTAAGAGCTAGTAACAAGCCTAAGGTATTGACCATGATTTATAATTAATAGTAAGTCTTTGTCATTTATTGGTATTGGTGAAATTATTAAGGCCACTCCACGTAGTTAAAAGGGAGGTTTATTTTGTAGGGTAACTTACAAGTGAAGGAATAGGTAACAGGGTCTGGGAAAGGTGTGGTGCAGTCCGGCAGTGTTCTCTGGGGAACTCTGCTTGGTCTACCTCCAGTGTCCAGGGTCCAGGAACCAAGAGAGATGGCACATCCAGATCTCGTGTCTTCAGGGTCCTCTCTCAGCCCCATCTTGTAGGCGTGACAGTTACCGAAGCCTCAATGGGGGTTGGAACTTCCAGATCAAAGCTGGAATGGCTACCCACTACATATTGGGGAGCCAGCAGTCCCAACAAAAAGTCCTGCCTACAAGCCAGGGCTACACAGAGAAATTCTGCCTCTAAACACTGAAAAAAAAGTTTGTTCAAAATATGCTTAAGGGCATAGTATAAATAAGATGACTTCACACAATTTGCAAATCTCAAGTATTCACAGTGAAGCTGGCTTATAATGGACATGATTTCCAGGGTGGACCATTTTTCCCCTTAAAGAAAAACAGAAGACAATAAATAGATTTATTTGAAAACTGGTAATACATATCTATATGTCTGTATTAATGGAGATTCCTTCCTAGCCACTATCATCTTCACTGCTCATGGGTGAATTCCTTTGGAGAAAAAGAAAAGTGATTAGGAATATATAGGCATGACTATGATTGATAGGACTTTGGTAAAAGTACAGTAACTAGTTTCTGGAGAAAAACAACCCTGAAACCTTGGTTTGTCATGCCTGTCAGTTTTCATGATATAAATGTTGTTACCATAGCTGAGTTCAGGTTACCCAGATAACATCACTGAAAATGATGACAATTGAATCGTGTAACCTAGTAGGAGCCAGGCTTAGCATAACTAGTTATACACAGGCAAGAATTCCCATTCTGTCATTAAAAGCAGGAGTATAAACAGAAGGTTTGGAGTCTCAGAAACATTATGTGCTTCACACACACAAGGACTCGGGTATTAGAAATACCATACACTCCCTTTAAGTCATTAATTTCTCCAACTATGGCCCACTCTAACTCTTGCTCCTCAACTCAGACTTACTTAATCAGAAATTCTGAGGCTGAGGCCCAGCAATCTGGATTTGAAAAAGGTGACTTTGATACCTGTCATAGTTTGAGAATTCCTGCTCTAAGGTTCAGTTTTTGCAGATATGGCTAAGAATATTATTTTTAAAAAAACTACAAGGGAGATTTTTTAGGGTTAAAAGAATAATTGCCATAAATTTTTGGCCAAAGGATAACCATGCTATCAAAGGAGGTATTTTCAGGCTCACCCAAGCATTGAAGAGGCACCAGTGAGTTGTAGGTATGTGAACCTCCTTTTTTATGTAAGAAGGTATAAAAAATATGCCAAGATGATCTATTAATAGCTTTTTGTAGATTTGGATAATTTATAATTTTCTTAATTTCCCTTACTAAGGTGACTCTTGACTTAACTTTTTTATTTTTTAGTCATTAAATTATTAATTGTTTAGAATTCTGGGTTTCATTGTGATATTTTCACATGTGTATAATGTAACTTGATCACATTCGCCTTTCCATGATTTCTTCTCGTCCCCATTTTCATCCTTTCCTCAGATAATTCCCTTTGTGCTTTCATGTCTTTAAAAAGGATTTACCTAGATTTTGTGTATAAGGAAATACTCCCACGGTATTTGTCTATCTGAGTCTGGCTTATTTCACTTAACTCAATAACCTCCAATCACATCCTTTTCGTGGCTGAAAACCTGGTTTTGTGCATATGTGGCACATTTTCTCTATTTATCCACCGATGGGCCTCTAGGTCAATTCCATGATTTGACTGTTATAAATAGTGCTGTGATAAATGTGGGTGTGCAGATAACTGTTGTTTTATGCTGCCTTTGATTGCTTGGTGATATAGCTAGGAGTGGTATAGCCGGATCCAGGGTTCTATTTTTAGTTACTCGAGGAGCCTCCTTACTGATTTCCATAGTAATTTCAGTTTTATTTAGAAAGCACAAATACTAATGACTCAAAGAGGTATTATAAAGATCAGATGATATGACATGTTTAAAGGATTAAGCCTTGTGTCACTCAGAGTAAGTCCTAAATTGATGTTAACGTTCCGACCCAAAGAGTGACTTCATCTTTCTGGTTTGAGATGAAGCATGTCATCTCAAAGACATTGCATCTGTCCACCCACATCAGCCCAGTCCAGATTAGAAAAGATGAAAGCTGGTAGGATTATTTATTTATTCACTAAACATATCTTTTAGTGCCTACTGTGTGCCCTGGCTGGCCTGGAACTCTCTATGTAGACTAGGCTGACACTAAACTCACTGAGATTTATTTGCCTTTGCCTTCTGAGTGCGTGATTAAGGGCATACACTCAGTCTACAATTCTCAGTCTTGTGGCTATCGTTGTGAACAAGATAAATATGCTGGTTAATTTTTATGGAGTTGATACAAATCCAGACACTTCTGGGTACAGGTATCTTTTGGGGAATTGCCTCCATCTGATTGTCCCGTGAGCATGCCTGTGGGGCATTCTCTTGCTTGATAATAGATGTAGGCAGGCCTGGTACACTGTGAGAGATGCCATCTTTTGGCAGGTGGGCCCAAGTTATGTAAGAAAGGTGGCCGAACAAGCCAGAGGGGTCAGTCTAATAAGCACCATTCCCCCATGGCCTCTGCTTGAGTTCCTGCTTTAGCTTCTTTCAGTTATGGACTGTGACCTGAAAGATGAAATAAATTCTTTCTTTTCTAGTTTGCTTTTGGTCATGGTGTTCATTACAGCAGCAGAAACCAATGTAAGACAATAGACTTTTGCTGTCACAGTCAGGCTAATATTCTAATGGAACAGAAGAGACAATCAGCTTAGAAAGGAAGATGATAAATATTAGCTAGTGATAAGTACTATAAAAGTGGATGCTGGCAGATACGGTTCAGATTGGCTGGGAAGCTGTATTTGATTGACTGGTCAGCTAAATTATCCCTGGATGGTACTCCTTATTGAAGGTCAAGAAATATTGGTTTGAAATTAGAAATGTGGGGAGAGGCTGGTTACAGCAGACAGAATCGCTAATGGAAATATCCTAAGACAAGAAGAAAGCTGGGAATTTCGAAATGGAGAGGAAAGGTAGGAACCCAGAGAGTAAGTGGAAAGTGAAAGAAAAGAGCCCAGAGCATGCAGTTGGATGTAGGCACAGGGCAGATGCAGCAGAACCATGCTAAAGAGCTTAAGAGATTTTTGCTTCATGAGTCTCAGTGGCTCTGTGGGTGAGTTTATGCAGGGATGTGAAAGGAACTTAAAGTGTTTAGGAAGACCATTCTAGCTAACCTTGGAAGAATGGCTTGCAGAAGAATAAAAGGAGAGGCAGAGGTCTCAATCAGCAGGTCATTGCATAGGTGATGCTGGCTTGGAGCTTAGTGGTAGAATACAGGATCTAGGCATGCATAATTCTGGCAATACTTTCTAAGCTAATTCAGCAAACCATGTTGACACATTGGACGCTGGCCACAAAAGCAAGGGAAATTTGAGTAGTTTGAGCTTCTTGGCAGGTTTTCATTTTTATTTTCTATTTTTTTTTAACAATTCCTTGAGATGGCTAAGACCAAAGAATAACAAGAGATCTTGAATATCACCGGCAGAAGAAAAGGAGAGAAAAGGTATAGGGAATGGAAAAAAAAAAACAAAGGACCATGGAATGAAGTACAAAATCAAATGGTGAAATGCAAAATCAGAAGTGAAGGAGAAGAAAAGCAGGGTAAATGAGTTTAATGCTCTTGGGATGTTTGAGACAAAGCATTGGGAGATACTTTGGCATCTGAAAGACCTATTCAGAGGAGTTTGCTATGGTGATTAGGCTTCTTGGAGAAGGGGAAATGCAAATATATGCTGCCAGCCTCTTTAAGAGGGAACAGCTGAAGGTATTTAGTATCTAGCCTCTTGCATGGGAGGACAGAGAGAGTTCACTTACTTTGGAGTTACGTATTTTCTGTTTAGTTATCACACTATAGGTAGCAAAGATGAGCTCCTTGAACAGGGCTAATTTCGGTGTGGTGTGCTTTGAAAAATCTCAGCAGATGGGCAGAAATATGCAGCGTCTCAGCGTTTTCCATTGGCCTCCCCTTCTTTTGAGGGACAAGAGGCAAAAGCTAGCAGCACGTTCAACCATCAAAAATTCACAGATCAAATGTAGCATTTCTTCTTCAAAGATTCAAAATTAAGAAAATATTTTGGGGTTGGAAACTTGGGAGAAATGTGATGTGCTGCTCTGTCTGTCCAAGACCAAAAATTCCAAAGAGCTTGGAAAAAACACCAGACAGTTTTGCAGCTTTGTTCTTGGTTAACTGTTCTTCCTTCAGGACCAACCTAGGCTCCCGATGTGAAGCCTCCTTCTGGTTTTCTTTTTTTCTCTTGAGATTATGAATATTCCCCAAGAGGGTAAAGTAGAAAAATCAATACAGACATTGATGACATATCAGCATTTTTTTCATAATTATAGTATATTCCTAAAAATAGGTACTGGTGAGCTACAGGAAGGATTGGAGCCATTTGGAAAGGTTTACAGACTGTTTGCAGTGAGATTCTTAAATCAGAAATTTATCTCTTTTCTATACTCCCAGAGGCAAAAGGATGTGGCCTTGGGGTAGTTAATGAGAGGTAATCATGGGCCTTTGGCAAGAGTTTTGATAGATCATTTCCAATCACTCATGAGTTTGTGTGGGTGGGAATTAATTGTAAACCATGATGGAGTGAGCCCATCTCTGGCATCAGGAAAACATACCCAGTTCAAATGCAAGTGGTACAAGTAGGAGAAAAGGCATGTCTGGTCTGTGCTGTAGTCCTACATGGGGCATGATGCGTGCACACGCATTACTCACCTGATACCTGAGCAAAGCAGCTTTCATTTTAATTCCTACCTCTGTGTAGTCTTGTAGAGGGATGATCTGGATGATAGCACATCCCTATATTACTCTGTTTATTGACTGATTTTCATGGAATTCTAGAAATTTCCTGTAGAAGGATAATCACTGAACTGGAATGCATCTGGCAGGGAAGGAGGTTATAGCAGCAGCCAAGCTTTAAGGAGGGACTCTGGGGACCCCAACAAGTACAGACGGAAATGGTGGGAGGAGGCACACACCATAACAGGGGCTGCATTGTTGTTGGTTTGGTTTTATCCCTGAAGGCTGCCGTGATGCTCTGATAGTGTTTATGAATCCTTAGGAGGGAAAGCACAGGACTGCAAACTGGAAGAAGGCACTCACATATCTGAATTGACACAGCTCAATCAAATTCGTGTGTGGTAAGACTGTCCTATACACTGCCTATGAGTATATTTCTAGAACACTGAGGACACTTGAAATAAAAACAAGATGATTGAGGCACTGAATTTTAACTGTTTAAATTTAAATTAATTATATCAAACAGTTTTAATTAAATTTATTAAATGCATCTAAAGTTATTCCAATGTCACTTCAGTGGCCACATGGGCCTAGTCCCCATCACAGGCTTCAGCACCCACAGTGCTGGGGGATCCCCATAGTTAGCACAGCCTTGAAAGGAAGTTCAGAGGGATGAAAGCAATGGAGGCAGGGCAGTGGGCCACTGCTGTGGGATGGTCTGTATGTCAAATTACTCTGATTGGTCAATAAATAAAACACTGATTGGTCAGTGGCTAGGCAGGAATTATAGGCGGGACTAACAGAGAGGAGAAATGAAAGAACAGGAAGGCGGAAGGAGTCACTGCCAGCTGCTGCCATGACAAGAAGCATGTGAAGATGCCGGTAAGCCACGAGCCACGTGGCAAGATATAGATTAATGGAAATGGATTAATTTAAGCTGTAAGAACAGTTAGCAAGAAGCCTGCCATGGCCATATAGTTTGTAAGCAATATAAGTCTCTGTGTTTACTTGGTTGGGTCTGAGTGGTTGTGGGACTGGCGGGTGACAAAGATTTGTCCTGACTGTGGGCAAGGCAGGAAAACTCTAGCTATAGGCCACAGTGGAACAGAGACTTGAGAATGGTGCAGAGCCAGTGAACACACATCTGGTGGGAATCACCTAAAGGATCAGACCTCTACAAGCAATAGGAGATTTAGGACTGGCCAAAGCCATGTCTTCTGGCTACACTTGACAGTGATAGCAAGACTCTTCACCATGCTCACATCTATTCACATTGTGAGCACACTAAATAAATGACAAGTTGATGAACAGATACTAGGAGGAAAGTTTACTGACCTAAGGTCATTGCAGCAGGTAGCTACCGGGCCCAGCAACGCTGTGTCACCAGCCCCGGCCACTCAAAGCAAGAACCACCAGTTCTCACTCAGGTTAGACAGTTAAGTACTGTGGTCTGTTTTGTGTTCTAGCTGTAGGGGCAGTGGCTATGTGAGAGAAGTTCTCTTCATGCAGATGGCAAAGGTCAAGAGGACAAACAAGAACTCACAGGGCCTCTTCAGGAAGATCCTTCAAACCACAGTGTTGTCTCTCCCTTCTACATTTTGTTAACTAAAGTATGACTTTACATTGAACCCAAATTCAAAGACTGGGGGTGGGCATTGTGTCCATACTGAAGAGGGACAACTTTGAAACAAAACAAAATGAACAGTTCGGGGAAGAGTGAGGACTTTGGCCTGGAATTCAATCTGCCACAGTCCTGGGGCAAGCAGGGTAGACCTGGAGTTCATACTAAAATTTTGTCAGTTCCACAGTCCATGTTCCTTCCTCCACCCTAAATACTTCATGTACGATCAAAGACAGTTTTACCATCCATGTGACTCCTATTCTCTGAGACTGATGTTATGTTTCCATCCTTTCAAAAACCTGATATTCTGCTTTTAAAATTTTGTTATTTATCTCACTGAATGATTATCATTTTTGTGGTCCTGGACTACAATCAATCCACATGATTTGGCTCTGTCACAGAGTTGGAGGTGTAGTTTTATGGAAGTTCAAAGAATCTGTTAGTCTGCAAGTATTTTGTCTTAACCATGGACCATCTCAATCACTCAGGGCCTAGGATTCTGCTGCCAACAGCTGGAGCCCTGCATCTGTCAGAGTCCAATGCTCTGGGTTTGGATTTTAACTTAGAGGTTCCCTGTTGCTGTCAGCACCAAACACTGCTTTGTTTACTTAATTGACTCACTTAAAAAATTACACGCTGTACAATTTCTTGGTAGTGGAGAACAATTCCCTTGTTTTCTCTTTCTCTTTCTCTGACCTTGTATCCACTAGCACAATCATGATACTCTTAATCCATCACTCACAAAATTCAGCCACAATTCTCCTGCTCTCACACTCCTAGCCTTTTCTAATATGTTCCTTAAATAGAGTCATAGTGTGTAGACTTTGACTTTGCATCTGAGGATAACCTGTACTTATGTGTATCAACAACTCATCTGTTTTTGTTCTAAGCAGTATTTTACTGTAAGGCTATAGCACACTGTTGATTCTTTCTGGAGTTGAAAGATGCTTATTCATGCTTGAGTTTTTGACAAACATGAAATTCATGACAAACTATGAATATTGGCCTGTACTTTTTGCATGAATGTATATTTCCACTTTTACTGAATAAGCACTTATGGGCAGGCTTGCTTGATTGTATGTTAACATACGTTTAATTTCTGAAAAAGAGTCAAATTGCTTTCTAACGTGGCCGTGGCATATTGCATTCTTCTCTCCAGGGTGTAACAGCTCAAGTGCCTTTCCATGGCTTTCCTGTCCTCTCTATCACCTTTTGATCCCAGACCCCACTCATTCCCTCAGTTTGACTTGTTCATTAGTTTCCCTGGGATTAGAGTAAAAACAAAATGAAATAAAGTGCATCAGGTTTTCTGCCCACATTTGATGGGTAAGGGGACCGGAACTGAATAATAAGAAGAGAGCAAGCTGAGAACAGCATTTATTTCTCTGCTTCGTGACTACAGACACAATGTGACCATCTCCTGCTTTTGCTGCCATACTTTCCCCATATGATGGACAGTACTCCAAGTCGATAAACTTCTCTTTCCTTAATTTGCTTTTATCATGTGTTCTGTCACAACAGCAAGACATTTGACACATATAGGGTTAGTGTGGAAGTAGTAAATGAATGAGATCAATGAAGAGGACAGGAAGAGGGGAAGAAAAGGAAGGAAGAAAGGTAAAATAGACAAATGGAACAAGAAGGGAAATGAAGAAGGGTGCAGGGAGGGGAAGAGGAAAGAGCAAGAGATTAGAAGAAATGGAAAAATGAAGGGGGAAAAAAGAAAGAAAACAAAACAAAATAGTTTCCACAATGGCAAAAAGAAGTTTTTAAAAAAGTGAATTAGATGTATGTAAAAAGAATAATAAAAAATAAAAACACCAGTCCATTAAAAAGAAGAACCAAGAAGGTAAATTCAAGGGATTATTAAATATAGAGTGAGGTTGGTGTGGGAGTGTAGGAAATGCAAGACAAAAATGGAAAGAAAAAAAGATACAAAACCAAACCAAAACAAAAAACCCATCACTACCAAATGAAGAAAGTCAAATAAAATTGGGTGTATATGTCAAGAATAAAAGTATTTTAAAAGTACAATAAAAATTGTCAACAAGAAAAGTACAGTAAAAATTCTGTTAAATGTATAAAGAAAGTAGGAGAAAAGGAAAGGAAAGGAAAGGAAAGGACAAGATGTTACAGCAGCTTATTTCTTGGTCTTCAAACCTGCAGACTGCTGGTTGTCTGCGTAGGAGGGAGAGCCATGCTGACTGTACCACTGTGGACTCTTGTCTTTCCACTGCGCCATGCTGCTGTTGAGTCTGCACTGTACAAGTGTCCATGTTGGCCCTGTCTTCATGGTAGCCACTTTCCTTTTTGGAATTCTGTGGGCTGGGCAGACTGTCTCATCCTTCTGAGATGCCCCTGACTTCACATCCACTGGAATGGCTGTTTTAGCTTCTGGGTGTCTTCGAGTGTGTTTTGCAGAATGGACATAATGCACTTCCCCACCTTTCGACTTTGGGTTCATTGTAGAATCAAACTGCTGGAAAATTTTTAGTTGATTAGACCTATTCCTCTCCACTGATGGCAGCGTTCTTTTCCTACACTCTTTCAAACCTGCCATATGCACCCTTTGCCCAGCCTGTATCCGGCCCTTCTGTTCTTCACAACAGCCTCTCTGGGCCTTTCCTTTCCCTGAACATTTCAAATAGAACCTTTTCAATCTATAGATATTCCTTGATCTTTAGCCCCTGAAGTGCCTGATTTTTTTGAAGAATTCATATTATTTTTATTAGTGTATATTAATTACATAAAACAACAGCTTTTATTATGATTTTTATATATGTAGATAGTGTATTTTGATTACATTTACCCTTCTATTACTCTTTTGTACCCAATTAACTTTTTTCTTTTTCCCCAAAGTCTCCCACCTGCCTTATTTTCTTAAAAAAAAAAACCCCTAGATTCTGCATATAAGAGAAAAATGAAACTTACATTTGCCAAAATTTGCAAATGTATTGGAATAGTTCATCATTATAGTATTGTTGAATTAAAAGTTTTTCTATGATACCAAATAAATACTACCCATAAATAGTCTCCCTCGAGTTACCTAAACAAACCTCAATATCAAATAATAGCTTATCTTTCAAGATGGCATCTGCCTGCTGCCTTCCCAGGCATAAAGCACGACAAAATGTAGTTGTTCTCTGCTGTTGACCAGTCGGCTGGAGGAAGCCGTCTCAAGTGCTAAGACTGCATATGTGGTTCACAAGGGCTGTGGGCTTGTTCCGAGGGTAGGCCTGCTCAGCATTCATCAGACTTACCTTTGGAAGTTGCTTCTGGGTCTTTTCCCACTGCCAGGGGCCTGTAGGGCTGAGGCTGTGTTGGGCTGGCTTCTCTGCATGGAGCATCTCTGTTTCTGCTCTTTCTTGGCGTCCTTTCATTTTCTTTGTGGATTTCCAAAGCTTTTACTTTGTCTTATTTTACTTTTACCGGCTCTCCCTGAGGTGGCCACTAGAAGCCTTATACTTGACTCTTATATGAAGCCTCCTTGACTCTTACTACTGCCTCTGTACCTTCCAAATCACCAGAGAATTTAGTCCTCAACTCTATCTGCTTTTTGGGGTGGGGGGTGGGATTCAAACTTCAACTGGCTTCTTCTTGATTTCTCCCCTCAACCTCCACTCCTCCCTTATCTGCTGACACTGAAAAGTGCTCCACACTCCATGAACTGTGTCTGTTTAAGCCTCTATTTGGCTTCCAGGTCCTGACAAGTACTAGGTGTTCCTGCCCTCCCATTGCTTCTGATCGTGCTGTAGCTTTTGGTTTGGTAGCTCAGGTATGGCTGTTGAAGACACATTTTGTGCACTTGAATATGTGAAAAACTTTCCAAAACTTCAGCTTGACGTCTGTAAAATGAGGTTAGTAGGTCCTACATGGAGAAGGGTTAGACCTTTAAATATCCCATGTGTGCCCAACATATAATATTTTCACCAGAATAATTCATTCTCTTGTTTTTATTTCCTGATGATTTTGAGATCAGACCTTCTTTCTCTTATGAAAGATCACTTTGTAAGAACACACATCATAAAGTTAGTCTGCTTCTATCCAGGGTATTAGTTTTTCATCATTTTAGGAATGTCCCATGGTGGGTTTGTGTCACCACTACAGTCTTGATAAATTATTTCAATAAAGGAAGTAATTCCTTTAGTATTATAAGTAGGAACTTAAACAGAAGAAATTATAGAACAAAATTCCTTAATTGTATGGTGATGTTGAATGAGAGAAGAATGTAATAAGATAAACACAAACATCCCATTTCTACTCTGGACTCAAAGTACAGTAAAAGTGAGGCTCTGAAAAAAATAGAATCTTAGAGGTGGGAAAGATGTTGGGTTATCTAGTAACCATGGTAATAATAGCTAATGTTTACTGAACACTCAGAAGAGAACATGCACCTTGTGGTTTACGAGTGATCCCTTCTCAACAATAAAGTGCATCATTATCTGGGTCATGATATTATCACACCCATTTTGCAGATAAGGAAATCATGCCAGAAAATTAATTAACATGTCCAAGGTCATATTGCTGATAGGAATCAGACACTGGAAGTCATACACCAGAACTCACATTTAACCCTGTATCTGCTGCCTCCTTAAGTTATGGAGAATGTTCAGGGTTCCATGCTGAATCTACTTAGTTTCCTTTTTTCTTTTCTTTTCTTTTTTAATCTTGAGTATAAATAATTCTCTAAATTTCTTAAACCTCTGTTCCTACTTCAGCCTTTCAGAAAAGATTGCTTGTATCTTTACCTTGATTGTTTTCTGAGATTTATTTAATCACTTCTGTGTTTTCTCTCCTTTAGAACAAGTATCCTCAAAATCTCTGCTGTTGTTTGTATGTTCAGTGTGTTCATGATCACAAGCAGGTTAATTCACATGCCTGCTGGACATTGCTGATGTGAGTTCTTCAGTGGACCACTGATCTGGATTCTCTTTCTGCCATACCTCTCCTTGGGCTTATTTCAAGGACAGAAAGCTCTCAAATGTTGAATGGAAGAAGAAATTCAAAATTCTACAGGGAGACATGAAGTGCTTGACAAACTTTAGACACACAGTAAATATGTAATATTCCCCAATTCTTTTTTTAAAAGATCATTGAATATTTCAAACAAAATATGGTACATATTCTGGAATGTACACATAATACAACCACAAACAGATGGAAGTGAAAAAAAGATGGAAGGAAAGAACACTGTTGTAACATTTAAATCTTTGATATGAAAGAATTTACTATTAGTTTATGGCATATTATGATACATTGCAAATATATATTGTAATCCCAAAAGTAACCACTAAAGAAGATAGCCAAATAGTAAAACAGAAGAGCATATTAAAAAGATACTAAAATGTAGTTAGTTTAAATGAATCAAAATAAAAGCAAAAGAACAAAGGAAAATGTAAGAAATAGAATAATTAATAGTTTATATAACAATGAAAATAATTATATTAAACATTAATAGATAAATACTCAAATTAAAAGGCATAAGCTGACAGATATGATAAAAGAGTAAAGAATATTAATATTATCAAAAATATGTTTTCAGTATAAAGATGCAGGATAAATAAAAATAGGATGGGAAGAAATATAACATGAAATATTCTGAGCCACATAAGTTGGGGATTCTTGCTGTCCTGAAATAGGAAGTATAAGGTAGCTATATAGATATCCAAAGCCTTAACATGAGGAGGTAACATAAGAAGAATGACGTGGGAAGAGGACTGAGCTGGGCACAAATACGTATTTTTATATGCATTTTTCCAAGAGGTACAGCAAGTGTGGCAGGTGATAAAGAAATACTTTTCTTTTTCTACTTTGTAAAGAGCTACCAATAGGAAGCAAATTCAGATGCCTGACAATGGTGATTTTATGTTACTTCCTCCATGGTAGCTTCACCTTCACCCCAAGTCTCAGCTGTGAGTTTAGTAGCCATCAAATGTGTTGAACAGCAGTTTCTTCTACTAGTTAGTTTGGGGTGATTAATTTAGCTGGAAGACACCTTTTCCTGATCAGTTGTGTCTTCTTTTCCTTAGCCTCCATCACAATGGTTGTTGCAAACGATAGCAGAATATGAGAAATAGGAATGAGCTGCTGGCATGATTATTGCTCAAGTTTGCCAGTGGATGTTAGGGTGTAACTGCAAAATATGATGCTGTTGTGTCTCTATTCCCCAGGTCTTGCTCTTGGACTGTCATTTGCTAAGAAGTAAGGGTTTTAAGTAGTGAGCCATTTTCTACACAGGCAACACCACATTATACATACCCAACTCTTCAAAATCTGATATATATATATATATATATATATATATATATATATATATATATATATATATACACACACACACACACACACACACACACCACACACACACACACACACACACACACACACACACACATATATATATATATATATATATATGTATGGCCTCTGATAAAAAAGTAAGTCTGGAATATTGCTTATCTCCCTCTGGTTTCCTTCTTAGGTTTCTATTTAACAGCCTTGTGACATGTTTTTGTTTTTTTGTTTTTTTTTTTTTAACATGGACAAAGATGTGATTTCAATGGCAAAATTCATGATTTCCAAACTGCATAGTCAGTGTATCTCAGGTATAATGTGATTGTCTTCACCTTTGGTGTGGAACAAGACAGGGCTGGTGCGTACTTTCTGTAATGAGTGGTTGTGTTCCTGGAGTAATAGTAGATAACTTGTTTCATTTTAAGCCTGCATCCTTCTAAAGTTCTTGAGGGTAACTTTGCTCTCTTTGCCTGTTAAAGGGAGTGAAGACGGGAATTGAATTGTTTGGTGAGCATAGTTAATTTAATCAGTTTTGGGTATTCTTCCAGAGAAGTGATTAAAGTTATCATAGAAAATGAAGACTAACACACTTGAGAAAGATTCTGGGACATTTGGACTTTTAGTGTGGCCAACATAACTTTCTGGCGAAAAGAAAAATCAAAAGAGAGTGAATTTATGGTCTACAATTAGTGGAAAATATTATGCACAAAGTAAATGAAGTAAGTGGGAGTTCCCCCTGTCGTGTGTGACTCTTTTAGCCAGCCACCCAGGAGTATCACAGCTTGGTGTACTGGGTAGGGGGAAGAGCTAAAATGTAAGAGACCACTCTTAGCTGCCACTTGATGTTGGAGAGTAAGCCGTTCCTTTTGCTGCTGTGGAGCTCCTGGTTTATGGACCATCTGGAATGTATGTGCCTTGCAGCCTAGTGTATTAAACCTAAATGGAGCTCTCACATCTTGGACTGAGATCTGACCTTTGGGTGTTGCTTTCCTGCCTGACTCAGGCTCCAGGGGAAAAGAAAATACAGTGAGAAAGCAACCTTTCCTTTTGTTAGGAAATTGTCAGTCCTGCTTTCGTATGATGACTCTTGCTTGGGCTGCCTTTGCTGGTGTGCAGAACAAAAGCCATGGATGTGTCTCCTTGACAGTGAGACATTTCTCCTCAGGTTTGGTAATCATGACGCTTCTCTCTGGATCACACTTGTGTTGGGGCTTGGAACCGAGAGTTTCCAGCTTCCCCACATAGCCCAGAGAGCCACCTCTGTTCCCAACCACCGTCTTTCTCCTGATACACAGATCCAAGGAGGGGCTCTTCACGGCCTTTAGAGGCTACTTGCTTCCAAATGAATGAGATACTCGGTGGCCTGGAGTGGAGCAACTACACCTGACCGACTCTCTTTTGTCCTCTGTGCCGAGGTCATAAGTAACACAACATCTCTATCTTTCTTGTCCAATTTTGTTGATTTCGATTTTTGTTTTAGGATTACAAGTTCATAATATCCTATCTTTGCTATAATATGTCTATGCATACTTTTAAAACAATATTTTAAACTCAGCTCTCTGGCTTCAGTCCCCCCCCCTTTTAGTCTCACTATAAGCTTTCTTGTACTTATCAAGAAACAAGCTGTGAAATTTGGTAGGCGGATCCTTTGTAATTTGTAGAAATAATGGTATATCATTCTCAACTTAAACTCTTTAAAAATTATTTCTTTAATCAGCATGCACAAATGGCATGAATTAACTTGTTTCTTTGCAACAGCCCACCATATTGTGCACTGATCATATGTTCCCTCCCCTCTAGCCTCTCTCACTTGAGCCTCTGCTGTTATTTATTTTCAATGTAAATTTTATTTTTCAAACTTAAACCTAATTATATCATGTTATCCCTTTCCTTTCTGCTCTCCAACTCCTCCCAAGTGTTTCCCCCTGTTCCCTCTCAAATTCATGGCCTCATTTTCTCTTTTACATATATATGCATGAATATAAAACACAACTTGCTAAGTCTGTTTCACGTTCCTTGCATGCATATGGTTTCAGAACGGACCAATTGGTATTAGGGGGCTCATCTCTGGAGAAGACAGTTCTCCAGCTCTCCGCAATCCTTGGTTGCTTGTAGTTCTTTGTCTAGAAGAGGGTCTCAGAGATTTTCCACTTCCGCCTTAGCATATCTATTGGTGTTGTTCTTCTTCGATCTTGTTTGACAGCCATATTGAATATATATATATATATATATATATATATATATATATATATATATATATATATATATGAATGAAACTCCCCTCTCATTTCTAGGAGGTACCATACCACAGCAGATTTCCTGGTCCTCTGGCTCTTACAAATCTTTCTATCTTTTGTTCCCCTTAGGTTCAGGAATTGTGCCGTAGATGATCCATTTCAAATTATTCTGCTAGTATTATGGAGACTATAAACAAACTATATCACATGATCACACTTTAATAAGCATGAAATCTACATAAAATCTACTTGAAAATTCAAAGTAAGCACATTTAGAACATGCCTTATGTGCTTCCTCATGTGAGAGACGTATTACCTGTTTGCCTTCATTCTTGCTTGGCAAGTTTATGCCTTCACTGGTATTAGGGCCTACTTCCTTGGAATTCTGGCATAAACCAAAGACCAGCTGAGACATCCAGCCTCATGGACCAAACCACTCTTGAATTCTTGAACTTTCTGTCAGAGACAGCCACTGTTGGAATAGTTGGACCACTGCCTGCAAGACACTTTAATAAATTCCATATATGTATGTGTGTGTGTGTGTATATATACATATACATATATATATTCATTCTATATCTTCTTTTTCTCTAGAGAACCATGAAAAATAGACACACATATATATACATTCTCATACACATACTTATAGATTATTTTAGATTTTTTATTGATTTAATAACTGGAGTCTCTAGACAGTTGAAAGTGTCTCTATTTATTATAGATATATACATATATATTCTATCTGTTCTTTTTCTCTAGAGAACCCTGACTAATACACATATCTCCACACTCATACACATACTTATAAATTTATATAGTTACTTTACTTTCTTTTATCAATTTAATAGCTAGAGTCTCTAGACACATCAATTAAAAGTGTGTCCTAATATTTTTTTGCTATTTTGATGGAAATGTTTCTAGTGTTTCACTACTATGAATGGCGCTTGCTTCCATTTTAAAGTATGTTCTTTATCATATATGGTAATTTCTGTTCTCAGTTTTGTAAGGGGATGTTTTCGTTTTGAAAACGATAAAAATTATCCAAATATACAATGAATAATGATGCCCATTCATACACTTGCCTTGGATTTTACTCTGTTTGTTTTGTGTTCACTTAAAGAAAACACAAAGTATTATAGAGACTAGCTCAGTATCTACCTGTGGTACTGTTCTTGCTGCAATCCAGAGGAAGATATGTATGCCTGGTCCTCACCTCAGTATCTACCTGTGGTACTGTTCTTGCTGCAATCCAGAGGAAGATATGTATACCTGTTCCTCACCTCATTTTAATGTGCTTGTATATGATTATGTTGTTAATTTAAATGGCTCATTTGTTTTGAAATTATGCACAGATGTCAAGGAATGTACTATCTGAAACTTAATTTTTTTACTTAGTCTCTTTTGGGGAGGCCTATTATGTGAAGGAACTGAGAAAACTACACTATTTTAAAAGTTATACAGGATTCCAATATTTGAAAATACCAAATGTTATTCAATCTCCTCTTGATTTAATTTAATTTTTCCTACATTAAATAATTTTGCATTGGAAACTCTTGGACCTGTCTGTTTGTATATTGTATAAAAATTTCTCTAGGATGTATGCCCAGGAGTAGAATTTCTCAGTTGTGTAGGACAGAGGTTATCGAGTCTTTTAGATACTTCCAAATTGTTCTTCAAAATAATTCAACCAATTTAAACTCCCACGAGGAGTTTATGAAACATCAGTTTTCCAACATTCTTGTTTTAAACAAGTAGTTTCAGATGTTTGAATGTTAGCTACTATGAGGTACGAGGTAACATTACTATGTTGTTAATTCACAGGTCCTCAAGAGGTTTATTTTAGAGATACTTTTTCTTTTCAGTGTCTTTTGAATACATTATGTTTTAGTTATTCTTTCTGTTAATTTTGTTAATTGACTTGAGTTAATGAATTAAAAATTGCATTTATTAATGTTTTCTGGGTTTTCATAGCTAAGAATTCTCTGTACTTTTTCCTTAGACTTATTTCTTAGGTTTTGGTATCAATTGTATAATTTCTTCATAAACAAGAGAATTTATCTAGTCTAGAGTGCGTTACATGTCGTATAAGAGATAATCCCTTTCAAGAAGGTTTGAAAATGTCCCCTTGGAACCAGCTGACTTAAACTTGATGGTGTTTAGATAGTAGAGGTGGGAAGACAAGCAAGTGGTCATGTCCTTCTTGGCCATTCATGTTGGGTTCCTTTTCTCTGATGCTCACTAGCATTTCCAGGTGTTACTCTCAGCGGATGTCTGATGTGGTTCTGCCCACCCAGATGGTACAGGATGATTATAACTTAACAAAAAGGGATTACAGCTGACATGTGAACAAAGGGTCTGGGTAAATAAGAAGGTGCATAAGTGCCCAGTAGGCACTTAGAAAGGTGTTCTGCCTTATTAATCACAAGGAAACACAAACTGAAAGCAGAGGAGTCATGGCCGCACACCCAGGATGGTTGTAATCACAGAGGTAACAGTCACTGCTGGCTAGGTTTGGAGAAGTTGGCACCCTGAAGCTTTCCTGGTAGAAATGTGAAATGCTGTGTGGTTGTTTTGGACAATCACTAGTATATATACCCCAGTAACTACACGTCTAGATATATCCCACAAAGAAACCAAAACATAGCTTCACACACACACAAAATCTGAACACAAACGTCTATAGTTCTATTATTTCCAATAGCTCAAAAATGAAAACAACCAGAATGCTCACTAACTGAATAAATAATTCACATATGGTATGGCCACATAATGGATGGTTATTCAGCCATAAAAATAAATGAAATATTGATTTGTGGTATAGAATAGATGCATGTTATTCTCAGTGACAGAAGCCCCCCTGCACACATGTTTTATAACTCACATCAAATGTCCAGAAGAGACACATCCACAGTGGTTTCCAAGAGCCAATGGATGGAGAATCAAGAGTGACTTCTAATGTGTTGGAGTTTCTTTTGGAAGTGGAGAAAATATTTTAGAATTAAATAAGGATGGTTATGCAACTCTACAGATTTCTAGAAATCATTAAATTTTACTCTTTATTAATATGGTAAGTTTTATGGAATTATAAATATGTTAGCATTAAGATATGAGTAACTAATTAGCATTACATACTAACCTTACTAACATAATTATGTCAGTAACATTCAGAACATCTGAGGTCATCTGAGGTCAACAGTTTCAAAATTAATTCAGTTCCAGCGCTCTGGGATCTTTGTTTGAGGTTGATAACTTCCTTGAACTGGGGCTTTAATTTTTGACCAGCTTCAATACCTAGGAAAAACTGCATTTTATTGATCTGAATTTTCTTCCTTCACCCAGTCTTCCACTGATTCTTGTGCTGATGTGATGAATAAAAGAAAGAAGGCAGTCGCTTGGCCCTCTTCACCATTTCTGCCTTCAGGTAGTTACAAACACTCTTAATGCCTTTTGTGTCCTTCCTCCAAAGGCTGATATGGAGATGGTGGCCCAACCAGAGTCTTCATTTTAGGTCTTCCTCTCTAGGTGTTTATAATAAACAAACAAACAAACAGTCAACTGTAGACAGTTACATTGGTTGTGAAGGAAGAACAACACAATGGTAGTGTACACCCCTCAGCACTGAGAAGGACTTGATCACTATGGGCAGGGATACTGGATTTGTTTATTTCTTGTGATGAATCAGTCATATTTTGAGTGAGATTGTAAAGGTCATATAATGCTTGGTCAGAAAGTGAATTTTTTTTCTTTAGTGTTTAGTTAGAATGTATTGATTGTGTAAAGTGAAGAGTTTTTCAATGATATTTTTATTCACATATATGTACTTTGATCACATTCATCCTCATTACTCTTTCCTGTCCCCTTCTTGCTAGTGCTCTTCCTTTCCTCAAATAGTTCCCCTCTACTTTCATGTCGTCTCTGTCATCTATCTATCTATCTATCTATCTATCTATCTATCTATCTATCTATTATCTATCTGTCATCTTCTCTATCTAAAATGATTCTGAATATAAAGGAAAATGTGCTGTTTCTCTTTCTGGGTCTGTCTTATTTCACTTAATATAATGATCTTTAGTTCCATTTATTTTCTCCAAATGACTCAATTCCTTTATTCTTTGTTTCACATGTGCTCCTTAAATAAAGCTTTCATACCTGTCTGTATAGAGCATAGGAAGCTAGACCATTAATCTAATCATTTACCTAGTACGCCAGGATAGCCTTTATCCCTCCCTCTATTGACCTACGACTGATAGCAAAGCCCATATTTGGGCAAAATCTAGAGACTGATGGCCTGGGTTTGAATCCCACATCTCAGCCATATCTCACTTTCCCCATCTGTGAAATGAGGTTGATAAGGGCTACAACTTTCTAGGGGTTGCTATAAGGTATATCACCAATATGCACACATACACATATGGATATATATGGAGAGGCAGGGTGGGAGCAAGCAAGAGTGCATAAGTTAATAAGTGGCAGAGAGACAGAGACAGACAGACAGACAGACAGACACACACACACACACACACACACACACACACACACAGAGAGAGAGAGAGAGAGAGAGAGAGAGAGAGAGAGAGAGAATCTAAAGTAGCCCTGGACAGGTCTTGCTGCTAATGCTGCTCATAGTGCTGTAAGATAGCATTTGGGCCCGCCTTTCTGGCATAGGCCTGACTTTCTTCAGCTAATCCCTTAGTTAGACCTGTTAACTGGCAGTTGCTTTGGCTTAATTGGTACTCAGAAGCAAATCATTTCTTCCTTAATCTTCCCATGGCTTCTGCTGACCTAGATTTCTTGTTTCTACAATTCCTTTTTCAGCTTTTCCAGCAGTGAGGCCACATAGCAAAGCTGAGTAGGGTGTGGTTTAAGGAAGCAGCTGTAACATCTCAAAACCTCCTTAATCCACCAAGAAGTTCCTGACTGCTTTGATTATCTCCAGGTCCCCCTCCACAGGAGGCAGATAGAGGCTCATTTTTCCCATTTCCACTCCATGGCCTCCAAGGTAGGACTCTGCTTCCTTTGCAGTTTAAGGCAGGCAGCTTCAGGTGAGCACACCAGAAAGTCTCTTTTCAGTTTTACTTGCTCTGTTTTCTCCAAGGTCCCAAACATGCCAGAGATGAGTCATCCATTCATTCATTGGTACATTCATTCATTTAAGAAGTCTTTACTGAGAGCCTATCCCACACTGTCCTTGGCTTAGAGATGAGAGCGGATACAATTGAGAACCAGACAGAATTCCTTCCCTCACTGGATGAGGTTGACCATCTCACTTGACTTTGAAGCAAGCAGCAAGGATAACTCAAATATCTTTCCAGAGTGATCTGGTAAGTAAGGGCATTTAAGGAATTCAGAAATGGGAAGACACCAGGAAGGCAGTGGGGATGGCAGACAGATAATGTCTAACATTGGCTATGCTTGTTCCAGGTACTTGTGAAAGACCCAAGGGAAGTGGGAGTCATACAGCTCTATCTAGAAGTTTTAAATGTTCTCATAGCCATATTAAAGAAATGAAAAAAAGCAGGTGGAAAAAAAGCAGGTGAAATTAATACTTCAATTTAACCTAATATATCCAAAATGAAATCTTGACACCTTTTCATATTAACTTCATTCCAATTTGGGTGCTAATTTTTCCCTTGTAGTTGAAAATTTCATGGCTTAGCCAGATTTCCATCCCAAGTTGTTGCAAACATAATTAGAAAGGTTCCAGTGACAACACTACCATTTCTGAATAATGAAAATGAAATATAATAAAAATGGACTGGCTTGGTTTTATTGGCTCTATTTCAAGCACACCATAGTTACCAGTTATTTGTGCCTACTGTAAGCAACACAGCAGGTCTGGAGTTTCCAAGGAGTATCTAGGCTGAAGATTCTTCCAAGTATTACACGGGATTTGGCATTAAGAAAGTGAGTGAGATCACATTGGGAACGATATACCTTTCTCTGGGCATTTCTGAGACTTTGGCCAGTGCTTTGAAAGGGCCATCTTAGATTTGGGCATATAGTTAATTAGGGCGTCTCCTGCCACTATTTGGGATCTGATAACAAGGCTTGTAGTTGAGGGTCTTCAGATGTTGCCCAAGCATTTGAAGCATTCCTGATCCCCTTGGAGTGTGGTCTAGATTCATTTGGCACAAGCCCTGGCAAAGGGCACTTCTCCAGAGGCTCCTTTAGCTCATATATATCCTTCGTGGGCCTTTAGGGTGGGCATGGCCCTGACTCAGTCCTGGTTAGTTGGTCTAGGCACACAAACACTCCACTGCTTGCCGCAAAAGCTCTGCTTCTACCAGGCCTTGCTGTTAAATGAGCTGCGGAATGCAGTATTTCCATCCAAACAGTTGCAAGTGCCCTTACAAAAATTTCACATACACACAATTACCTGTCTGTTGTGACAGCTGATTTTTGCACTGTTTTTTCTTTGCTTTTGACAGATTCATACATCTATAGAATGTATTTTGATTACATTCATCCCCACAACCCTCCATTGTGCCCCTCCTTTTCTCTCTGAACTATTTCTTCCTACTTAGTGTCCCAGAGACTATACAATTAGAGAAAATGACACACACACACCCCTCTAGCAACCATGGACAGTAACTAGTTCATAAGGAAGAGTTGGGAACTCATGGTCAAGTCTTGCATCCGTGATGGAAAGTTTGAGGGTCTTTTGCAAGTATCCATAGTTGCTGTGTGTTCAGGCTTTCAATGCCATATTGTGAAAGCAGTGCTTTACAACAGTCTTTCCTGTAGTGCAACTCTTCAGTTCTTCCCATCTTCTCTTCTACGATGCTGGACCTTGTCAGGGGCTAGTTATGGAATAGGTGTCTCATTGAACACTGAACATCCAGTAGCCACTTATTCTCAGCACTCTGATCAGATATGAGTCTCTGCATTAACTACCATTCCCTGAAAAAAGAAGCTTTTCTCTCCCAGGCTGAGAGCCACCAGTCTATGGGTATAAATATAAATATTTGGATGCAGTTTGACTTGTTTGTATAGGGAAACAATGGTAGTGTATATCCCCCACCCATTCCCTTCCCAGCCCTATGCTTTTGACAAGTTTATAGGATCCGTTGTACATTCCCTCCCATGGAATGTATCTCAAGTCCAATCACAGAGCAGTTGGCTATCCCCATAGGCTTTCCATTTTTTTTTATGTTATACTGTGATATCGTTTATCATTATGTTCACTAAAATGCCTGCTCTCAGAGAATGGTAAGTTTATATTTGTTTAAAGGCCACTTTTGTTTTCTACTTCCTAATAAAACCTGTCTTTCTGAGGGCCACTGAACTGATGATAGATCATCTGCCTATTTCATCCAGGCTGCAGACAGACCTGAAGCTCATGTGGTGTCTGGAACTCAGCAAAACTTCCCCTCTTGAGGATACAGGCAGCCCATTTAATAACATAGCAAAGTCTGATTTGATAGTAGCCATGGACAAAGTTGTGCCAAGAGTGAATTCGTATGTCTGAGATATGGGAGCTGAGGGTCTTGGAGGTTTCCTTTAGAATTTAAAATGCCTTGTTTCAGGATATTTAATCTAAACTCTAAGAATCAAAAGAAAACAAACATTTGGGGACAGTGAGATGGCTCAGTGGATAAAGATGCTTGCTGTCAAGGCTGAAGACCTAGTTTCAAGCCCCAGGACCTACATGGTAGGAGAGAAGAGATTCTTTTCTAAGTTGTTCTACGATCACCATATGCACAGCATGGCACAGGTTCTGCCCCCCACACATGAACTAAGTGTAAAAAAAATGTATACCTGACAGTCCTGGAACTTACTATATAGACCAGGCTTGACTATATAGTGAACTCACACAGATTCATCTGCCTCTGCCTCTCAAGTGCTGGGATTAGAGAAGTATGCTATCATGTCTGGCTTGACCTTTCAACACAGACCCTATCATTGCTGTGTGGAAACACCATGACCAAAAGAAACTTGGGGAGGAAAGGGTTTATTTGGCTTACACTTCCACATCACTGTTTATTATCAAAGGAAATAAAGACAGGAGCTCAAACAGGGCAGGAACCTGGAGGCAGGAGCTGATGCAGAGGCCATGGAGGAGTGTTGCTTGCTGGCTTGTCCCCCAGGGCTTGTTCAGCCTGCTTTCTTATAGAACCAGGACCAACTAGCCCAGAATAGCAGCACCTGCAATGGGCTGGGACCTCCCACATCAGTCACTGATTGATAAAATGCTCCGCAGGCTTGCCTACAGCTTGATCTTAGGGAGATATTTTCTCAACTGAGGCTCCCTCCTCTCTAATGACCCTAGCTTATGTCATGTTGACATAAAACTAGCCAGGATAGTTAGTATGGAGGCCTACTGATGGCTGGAAAGGAAATAAGAATTTCTCTAACTTGGAAGGTTAAAAAGCCAAAAGTACCAGTGGTCTTTGCTTTACATTGTATGGAGAACATAGTCATCGTCTTAGTCAACATTATTTTGCATGTAAGGAGACACCATGACCAGGGCAATT
The DNA here is from genome assembly GCF_949786415.1 of Peromyscus eremicus. Taxonomy (NCBI): domain Eukaryota; kingdom Metazoa; phylum Chordata; class Mammalia; order Rodentia; family Cricetidae; genus Peromyscus; species Peromyscus eremicus. The sequence continues at coordinate 111,314,849 of NC_081419.1, forward strand.
CATTTTTTTCTTTTTTCTTTTTGTATCACTGCTTTTTAATTTATTGTGCAGTGAAGGATATCTCAGGAAGAACACATATATTTGCTGAAGTGATGTCTTTTTTTTTAAACTTTCGTTTTTATTTATTCTTTGTGTCTTTCACATCATGTTATTTCCATCCCATTCATTTCCCCATCCCTTTGCACTTAACCTTTGCCCTTGGACCCTCTCCTTAAATAAAATAAAATGAAATTTAAGGGGGGCAGAAGAAAAATCAGTCTTATCATGGAAGCTGTAGTGTACACAGTGAACAGTAAACACTTTTGTCCATGTATCTTTACATGCAAGTGTTCACTGCAAAGAGTCATTGGTCTGGTTTGAGGCCTCTGGTTTCTATTATACTATCGATGCTCAGCCCTCATTGGAACTCCTCTTGGTTATCCTGTTGTTGGCCTGTGTTGTAGAGATGTTGTGGCTTTGGGTCTGCAGGACTGGTCCCTTCACATGCTCTAGCCAACTCATAACCCTGGTTCTGGCCTAAAGTCTGCAGGGTTGGTCAGTCCACTAGCTCTCCCTTGTCCTCACCACTGGGGTGAGCTCTCCTGCGTTGTCCTGGCTAGTTTGCCCCTTGCAGAGAAGAGCAAGGGGCAGGGCCAGTTCTCCTGCTTTCATGTACTTAGGGTCGGGTCTCCCATGCCTACTCCTTCAGGGCCAACTCTACTGTGTTGCTCAGGCATGGTATAGGGGCCACTCTCCTGAGTGTTGCAGCTTAAGAGGGGCAGGAACATAAGAGTGGGAGCATTCTTATGACCTCAGTGCCTGCTCTTTCACCTACCTCAGGCATTGATGGATGGGGGTCAGATGGGATGGGGGAGAGCATCTCTCTGCTGCCCATGCTGCCACATGACAGGTGATTAATGGGGACAGCTCTCCCATGCTCACAACTTTGAGGCTGGCTCACCCATACCTCCACCAATGGGGTTGACTCTATTGTGCAGCCCAGGCAAGGCGCAGGGTCCACTTTCCTGAGTGCTGTAGCTGGTAAGAGGGAGGGTCAGTTCCTTCACCCACCACAGGTGGTAGAGGTACGGACAGGAGGGCACCTTTCCCTCACCCTTACCACCACATGGCAAATGAAGGGGATGTGGCCAGCTCTGGCCCTCTCACACCCTCGGGGCTTGCACAGCCATGCCTCTGTCTACAGGGTCAACTCTACTCTGCTACCCAGGCCAGGGGGAGGGTTTGTTCTCCTGAGTGCTGCAATTGGTGAGGGGTTGGATAAGATCCCCTAGCTGCTGCAGGTGGCCAGGGGCAAGAGGGAGGTATCTTTCTTACACCACGTGGCAGGAACAACCTGCACTCTCATTTTCCCACCCTCGGAACCAGCTTGCCCCTGCCCCTGAGAACAGGGTCATCTCTATTGTGCTGCCCAGATAAGGAGCAGGACCCACTCTTCTGAGTGCCTTGCCCAGTGAGGGGCAGGACCAGTTCTCCCTAGTGTTGTAACCAGTGAGGGGGCGGGGCCAACTCTGCACAGACCCTTCTACTCTACCTTTGGTGGTCATAAACCCAGACATGGGCTCTGGCTCCATCCCAGTCCCAGACATTACCATGTCAGCCCGCCCCTCACTGCTTTCACCTCCTCAGATAGGCCCCTGTTCACAGGCATGGCAACTCTTTAGGAAAGCATTTTGTTGGGACTGGCTTACCGTTTCAGAGGTTTAGTCCATTGTCCTCATGGCAGGGAGCATGGTGACCGGCAGGCAGACATGGTGCTGGAGAAGTTGAGGGTGCTACATTCAGATCTGCAGGCAGCAAGAGGAATAGAATCATCGGGCCTCGCTTGGGCTTCTGACTGCCTCCAACACACACACACACACACACACACACACACACACACACACACACAGTGATATGATACATTGCCTCCAACAAGACCCTACCACCCCTAATCCCTCTCAAGTAGCACTACTCCCTAATGTCCTAGCATTCAAATATATGAGCCTATAGAGGCCATTCCTACTCAAACCACCATAACCATAGTTTAAATTACTAGAGAAATCATTCATTCATTCATCCATTGATGTATTCTTTCATTCATATGCTAGGCATCTCCTAAGCTATCACTTATGGAAGGATTTTTATATACATCAGGCAGTTTCTCAAGTACTTTAATCAGTTCATTTAATCATTTTAATAACCTGATTATTCTGGCATTACAAGAAATGAATCAACTGGCTTAACATTATATAGCTTATAAATGATAGATTCAGAATTGAACCAGACTCAGAAATGAATCAAGATGTCTGATTCCAGAGGCTTGTGACTTTACTGTTAGATTTATAAATCTGGGTCCTGGAGGGCAGTCAGTAAATGTTCAATTAAAAATTAAATAAGACGTATTTCAGAGAGTGCAAAGGGATATTAGACAATGAGACTGGCAAGCTAGGAGGTCAGTGTAGTATGGTGGCTACTTTCCCTGGATTGCCAGGTTCTGCTGCTTAAACAAGATGATATAAATGATAATGAAAAACAAGGCAGATAGGAAGATCTGAGCCAAGAGTGTTTTCAGTGAGAGAGGCAGCTAAAAGAAGTTCTGAAAGTGGATCTAGTATAAAGGTCGACGTCTTAGATCCCCTTTGCTGTAGGAAGTTGCCATCCCACCAGCTCTTGTGAGTGTTGCCTGCTCTCTGTTCATTATTGCAGTTGCCTCCACTGGAGGAAAAGGCCTGAGTCAGGAAGGAACCATAGCCAAAGGCTGGTTGGTATAATATGCCAGTCTCTTGCTTCAAGTAGGGCCATGAGACTACAAGGTTGAACATGATCTTTAGTAGGAACTTTTATTGGTATCTCTTTTTTTTTTTTTTTTTTACTTGTTTCCCTAACTATCTCATTCATTTGTTCTGTAAGGCTTTCAACAAACTACACACACAGAAGAATCCCCATTACAGGCTCAGCCATGGTGGAAGGGGGGCTATGACAGTTGGGAAAATGCTGATACCATGAGAAAACAGCAAAAGGGCCATTAGCCTGACTGAAACAGAATGGGTGAAATGGTGTCATATGATAAGGATAAATGAGGGGAGACAGGGACAGCCTAAAGAAAGTTCTGTGGGCTGGACACAAAACTTTTTCTGAAGGTATAGGGAACACTTTGGACGATGATTTAGACACAAGAATGCTTTCTCCAGCTGCAATGTGAAGAACGGACTATAAGGAAAAGAAAGATGAGGCCAAGAACCACTGACCATCAACTTTTACATTCCAGGCAAAATCTGATAGCGCCTTGAATTCAAAGAGTCTTGGAGGTAGAGGTGAGCAGGACTGGGGACACATGGCAGAGGTGGAGTTGGGATGGCCTGATAAATTGGTAAGGCATAGCTAAGAAATACAGGATTAGCAGGTAGTCACACCAATGGTTCAGTTTGATGAGTAATGCTTGCTTCACTCTGTATCCTGGGAATTTCTCAGACCGGTGCTCTACTCTCAAGTCTGATGTCCTTATTGGCAGATGAGCTTGTAAGGAGTGGAGTTTGGTTGAAAATGGCACACAGTGGTCCTTAGAGGAAAACAATAACAGCATCTGATTGTGAAGACACAGGCCTTTTATTGCTTTCTGCTCCTTTTATTTATTTCTCTAACAGCTGTGGCATGGCTGTGATTAGGTACTCCACTTAATCTGGGAGAAGGCAATTCCATAGCTCCCCATGTTCTTTTGGCAGGCTGTTTTGTGCATGGCTTCTTTCCAAAGAAGTGCCTCGATTAAGCCAAGGCCGAGGAGCTACACAGCATCAGGGAGAGCAGAACTCAATTTGCCTGTTGCTCCCAAAGCCAAGCGGATGTGAGTGGGAAAGCAAGTGTGGAGTGATGGTGTGAGAATGATTACTTTGTCTTTCTGAAGGCCTGCTGGAATATGGAACAGATTAGGATACTCGGAAGCTGTGAATGCTGCAGGTCATGCCGAGAAGGTGGTGAGCATCCCAAGGGTACAGGCCTCCCTGATTTCAGGGCGAGGTTTGGAATGAGCTCGAGGCTCTGAATGGGAATCTAGCCTCCTGGTGGAGGAAGGGAGCTTTCTTTAATTCTCCTTTGTTCAAGAAAGCTATTTTCCCCTCTGGTGGGAGGGTAGGACACATACATGGCCAAATTTTTATTAACTCTCCCTAACTTTCCTAATGTGGGGAAGGGAATAGCAACAGCAGAGTCTTACAGAAGTGCATCACTCACAGAGCTCCTAGGGACTTGGGGATATGTGATTAGGAAAGCAGAGCCAGGCATTTGAACTAAGGAAAGTAATTCTGAATCAGAGGGAGATAATTAACAGACACAAATAACTGGAGGGACAGAATCCACATGTGTCTTTTAATTGATGGAAGGAAAGCATTTCCAGTATGAACAATAAGTGGAAAAGGGGTCACAGCTTTTCTTGATCCACAGTGCCCAAGCCAGACACCCCATCACTTCCTGTTTCATACAACACCATTGCGCCTTGACTCGAAGCCAAAGTAACTAATTAGTTTTATATCTTTAGGTGTGCAAGCAATGTTTATCTAATTTTAGGAAGTGTCACTGTCTGCTATCAATATCATGCACAGTGTAGTTTTTTAAGAGGACCGTGCCATACATACATACCGTGTCAAACACAGAGCAAGTGAATCTTTGCTACTTTGAGTCAGTCCCCTGCCTCCTGCTTTTGCTCCAAGCAGGTGAAACCTTGTATACAGACTTGGTGAGCCAGTGCACGCCCCCTGCTAGAATAGGAGCTCCCCCAAAGCCACACATCCAGGTGCCTTGCATCAAAGTCATACTAATTCTCTTAGTTAGATCTAGAGGAACCAGTGTGGCATACCCATAAAGAGGTCAGAAGATGTCAGGCTAAGGTACTTAGCAGGTGTTAGAGATATGGTCTGGAATTTAGGGCTGATACCAGAAGTAAACTATAGCACTGGGGAAGGGAGTGAGGGTAGGAGCCAATGAGCTGAGCCACGGAATAACAGTGAGGAGAGCAGAGGGCAGGTCAATGAGGCATTGTGGGAATAGATTTTGTCGAGTTACAGACAAAGAATATAGAAAACACTGCAGGACCCTTTAAATGAATAGTAGGGAAAGTTGGAGGGGAGCTAACATCACTAAAAGAGGAAGGAAGGCCTCATCTTGAGACAGGAGTGTTTCTGAGTGGGTGGCCCTCCTAGGTCTCTGGTTTGCTCAGCTTTTGAAAGGAGTTTTGCACATTGTGGGAAATAAGATTTGGATTTTAAGGGGTATGGTAGTACAAGTTTATAATTTCAATATGGTGGGGGCAAGGGCTGAAATAGGAGAATTGCAGGTTCCAGGCAAGCCTGAGCTACATGGTATGATTCTTTCTCAAAACAATAATAAACAAGAGAAACAACAAAAAATAAGTAGAGAAAACCAATCTAGAAACAGAAACCCAAAACCAATCAACCAAACAAACAAAAACCCAGCAACTAAATGCCATTCTTCTGCATGTGGTCATTCAACTGTCCATAGACCATTGTTGATAACTAATTGATTGAAAATATATGGATTAGGCATTCATCTCTGGGCTCTTCTGTTTCGTTGGTTAATGTGAGAGGCTTTCATTGCATAGACATCTATGCAAGCATTAAAGAAAAAAAAAGCTTAAGGAAATATGCGGAGTGCTTATGGATTGAAACAATAAACATGGTTAAAATGTTGGTAGTACCTTAAATGACTTACAGAATTAGTGTACTCCCTGTCAAAATTCACAGAAATAAGAAAAGTTATGGTTCTGAAATTTACAGATCTACAACCTGCCTGAATGTCTAAGACAATCCAGAACAGAAGGAACCAAGCGGAAGGCATCACATGGAAGAGCCACACTGTATCTGTAAAGTAGTAGTCACCCAAAAGAAACTTTTTTCCTATTTTTTTTTTATCTTTTGAGACAGAGCCTTATTATATCACATGGACTGTCTTCAACCTCACAAGATAACCAAGGCTGGCCTTGAACTTGCAATATTCTGGCCTCAGCCTCCTGGGATTATAGGTGTGCACCACCAGATCTGGCCTCTGAAAAGACAATTTTGTGTAATAGAAGAGAAAACGAGGCAAGGTGAGGGAGACCAAGAAGTAGGTTTCTCCTTGATCTGATGCTTTCAACATTTAGTGATGAATTTGGTATCTGACAATGATTTGCTTTGTCAAGAGCATACGGAGAGGAGACAGAAACTATGAAGAGGCTGGTAGAAAAGGACAAGCTAGCATGGAGTGTAGCTGAGGGGGAACATTGTTGGTGGGAGTATGTTTGTTTATCTTTGAGTGAAAAGATTTGAGCCCATGTTGTTGCAGTGGACAAATTACCAGCAGAGAAAAAAGAGAGACTATGGTCTCTGAAGGGAAGCCCAGCATGGTGGGAGGCAGGTGAAGGGGTTAACCTGTCCATGTGGCAGGGAACATTTCTTCCAAGATGAGAGGGAAGGAGGAAAGTTTGGGTGATGATCCAAAGAAAACTGAAGGAGCTTGGGAGGAAACTGTGGGAGTTCTCATCAGATGTTCTCAATTTTCCCAGGGAAGTAGGTGGAGAGGTCATCTCTCTCTGAGCAAAGAAGCAGGGAAGAAAACAGTTGGAGGAGAATGAAGACAACGGAGAAGGCTGTGAATAAAGGCCCCATTGGTGATAAAGGGGCGGTGGCAGGCACCCAGCCCTCCAGCTTCCAAGGTCCACTTTGCATGTTCACTCTGCCCAGCCCCTTTGACTGTGCTGCTGGCAAAGGGCGAGAGGACATTACATGCTGAGAGATCATTGAAAGGCGTGAAAGGAGGGGAGACAGAAAAGGGGGAAATGAATTGCTTTGAAATATTCAGGGAACACAACATTGCAATGATCAGAGCTTGAGAGGAGATGAGAGGAGCCTGGTTGAATACCTAGAGGTCAAATGAATCTGTCTGTGATACATCTTTAGTGTTGTAGAGGAATGGGGAGACACCATGATGCATTGGGGTACCCCAGTTCCTCTTCTCACTTCTGTGAACCTCAGTGCAAAGCTGCAAGCCCCATCCAGCAGCATCACCACATCTTCTTGACTGATCAATGGGGAGTGTGGAATCTTCCAGGTAACAGGTGCTGCTCAACAACTTGACACTATGACTGATGAGATAGTTCTACAGTCATAAGTATATAATTCATGTCATCCCTAAAGCAGAATGAAAGCTCTATTAAATTCTTATTTTTTTCAACACCTTTTTTTTAATCCATGATCTTTGCCTTTGATTTTTAGAGAGGTCATTATCTTTTCCAGTTTGGGATGAGAATGTCCTGGTCTAGAAACCCAACCTTCTTCCAGTTACGCCCTGAAAACATTAGTCTCCATGGGGATTTGACAGTGTCTTAGTTGATCAGCTTCTATCTGCTGCAGAGACTTGAGGTGAGTTTTAAAATAAGCAGTGATGTTTAGTTTGCTAACTGAGCTGAGAAAAAAAGTCAGGATTGGCAATGTAACTTGTAGAGCCCAGTGTAAATGGGGAACATGAGGCCCTTGTTTCAAAATTACTAGCCATTTCATGATGGCGAGAACAGTAAGTCAGTTTAATATGCCACTGTTCTGATGTATAACCACCCTGGAACCAGGGGGACAGAGAGTTGGGAGTGACTCAGTATGCAGGACAAGCCTATAGTCAGCCTCCTGGCTGCATCCCATGGGAATTACATGTAAGCTCCTAGACAAGTATTTTTGTTGTTGTTTTGAGACATTCATTTGTGTAACCCAGAATGCCTTCAAACTTATGATCTCTCTGCCTCAGCCCCTTATCGCTGGGCTTACAGGCATGTGCCAACATGTCTGGACTTAAGGAATTTTAAATTTTTGCCCCAAAGTTACTTCTTTCAAAATTTCCTATGGAGTATATATTCTTGGTTGTTTTCCAACAAAAGTTTGGAAGTGAAGGAAGGCTAGTCAGGAGACAATTCCCATTAACCACTGTGCACAAATTCCAACTGAAGGTAAATATGTCTTCAACTTGCCATCTTATTTACTATAGAAAGCCCTCCCTCTCATCCACTGTGTGATAGAGCAGATTGGTCCCAAGCCTTGGCAATGAAGTATTTACTCTAGTGATTAGCTATCTGACAAATCCTATCTAACTTAGAAGGTTTAGGGTGGAGAGAGAATACTCTAACTATGAAAGGGTTTCCATAACTCCCCTGGGAAGTCTAATAGGAGTGTGTGGTGGGGATTTGAGAGTCGAGAAAGGTATTCAGGGTTTAGAACACCCAGAGCTGACTAAAGATGAAAAGTAAGGAGCTATGCAAGTTCAGAGAGAGAAGACGACCAAAGTTAAAAGGAGTGTGGAAAGGGGCAGCCCAGTCACAGGAGGACATGGCAGAGAGGGGCTAAAAGAATACAGCTTGGCCAGTGATGTCTCCTGTTTCCTCTGAGATGTATCAGGTCTAGTCATGAAGCAGAACAGGCCAAGGGCTGGTGATAACCTGTCTTTGGATGGAATAAGCATGATGGGAGGTGGATGAAAGAAGGTCCTGTGGAAAGGGCCATAAACAGACATAAGTTCAGCTGCTGGGATCAGAAGACAACGTCTGTACATTTCCTATTTCTAGTTTTGAAGGACAAAATATTCATTCCAGTATTGTTCCATGCTATGGCGTATGATAGGCAACACTGTGATGCCTCCGTCTCTTGTTTGCAGTATTAAAGCATACTTTTGTTGTTGGTTGTTTTCTTTACTCTTTGTGTGTGTGTGTGTGTGTGTGTGTGTGTGTGTGTGTGTGTGTGTGTGTGTGTGTGTATATGCAACCCAGCTTCCAAATGAATCACATACAGAGGCGTATTCTTATTTATGAATGCCTGTCCTTAGCTTGGCTCGTTTCTTGCCAGCTTTTCTTAATTTAAATTATCCCCATCTGTTTTTTTGCCTCCAGGTTTTTCCTTTTCTATTCCTGTATACCTTTCTTTGTTACTCCATTGCTGGTTGTGTAGCTGGGTGGCTGGCCCCGATGTCCTCCTCTTTCTCTTGCTCCTACATCTCTTTTTTCCCCAGATTTCTCCTTCTAGATATTCTCTCTGCCTGCCAGCCCCACCTATCTTTTCTCTGGCCTTGCTATTGGCTGTTCAGTTCTTTATTAGACCATCAGGTGTTTTGGACAGTCAAGTAACACAGCTTCACAGAGTTAAACAAATGCAACATTAACAAAAGTAACACACCTTAAAATAATATTCTACAACATAATTTGGATTCAATATGATAATGAACTTTGAGGCTACATAACTGGATGGATTTCTATGTATCCATCATCATGTGTAACCAATATCTGCAGCCAAATTCAGAATACTTATATTGAGAATGTTCATTTTGACACCATGCCTGGTTGATCCAGAGGAAGCCAATGCTCTGACCTCTATTCTGATGGAGTAGTTTTTCCTTTCCTTGTACTTCCTACCAATGGAATCATAAAGTAATCCTCTTTTGTGCCTAGCCTTTTCTATTCATCCGTATCTTTGGAGATTTATCCATGTTTTATGTACAGTCGTAGTTTATTCTTTTGCATTGCTGAGAACTTTTGTTTTGTTTGACTGGGCCATGCTTTGGTTTTCCTTTCTCCTGGAAGACATCTAGGTCATTCCCATGTTGGGGGTATTATGACTAAGGCCACAGTGAGCTTTCTTCCATATGCCTTTTCTTGTTTGCTTAGAATCTAACTGGACTTTACTAGACATGAAATATACAATGACTGCAGAAACAGAAAAATAAAGGAGAAAAGATGTCAACTTATTTATAGTTAGTAACAGGAAGATAAGTCACCAAAGAACAAGCAAACAGTTAAGCTTGATGATGAATGACCTCTTTCTTCACTGCATTTCTGGAATTATCATTTTGTTACCCAGTATGTATACCTGCTGTGTTCTGAGCCAGCAAGAGATATAGTGGAGTAGGAAGCATGGTTCAGACTCCCATAAAGACTGCAGATGTAGTGGGTGTTAGGGTAGCTTGACAGTATATGCAAAGACCCAAACTGTAGCTTCAATAGATGACCCTGTTAACATCCAGTCGCCCACGTTAGGAGGGTTATAGCAGTTATTTTTTTCACAAGCTCTACTCTTAATTTTTTTCTGTAAATTTGTGGTAAATTCATCCTTCCAGATGTCCAAACTGCAGAAATTAAATCCCTTTTAATCCCTTTGATGCATCCCTTTCTCGCACCTCCATCTGCCGGCAAATCCAGTGGAAGACATAGCTACAAACGCTCTTGAATCCAATCATTTTAAATACTGTCACCTTCTCAGAAGCCTGCTGCAGACCTTTCTGCCTTCTAACCTTTCATTCATTTCAAAAGATGCCATTTGAAACATAAGCAAGACCATGTTCCTTACCTGTTGAAGAGGCTCCAAGGCTAACCCTTTACTGTGCCTTCTAAGACTCTGTGTGGCCACATTGTTTGCTTTGATCCTTCACTTCACATCCCACTTTTCATCAGTTGCCCTTCTACAGCAGCTCAGTTGCGCCTTTTCTATTCTACAAGTTCTTGCTTACTTTCTTGAAGCATCACTTTTCCTCAGATGCCTGTGAGCTTAGCATTACCTCTTTAAGTGGGCATGGAACATTGTTTTATTACTGAAGATTACTTTGAGTGTTTTCTTTGAAGTAGTCACTCTTCTTTGGATGCCATGTGGATTATTGTCACATAAAGTGATATATTTATTTGTGTATATCTGTGTATATAGGCAATTCTTTAGAAAAAACTTTTCCTTACTCTGACTACAAAAATAAGCTGCATAAAGATGCACAATTTTCTCCCAAATTAGGTTAGAATCTCAAAGAGGTTACATTTATTCCTATCATCTATCACACTCAGCTCTATAATACTAATATTGCTTAATAAATATTTTGGGGTTTGGCTGAATCATAAAAAAGCCTGCAGCTTCCTCCAAACATCTGAGGGACAGTGATGAAGTTGCTTCTAGAAACCCTTATCATTTTTTAACCAGTTACATAACACATAATCTGGAGTAAATGGACTACTGATTCTGTTTCAGTTCCCCCATCTATAAGACAAGACTCACAATTCTTTTATATTTCAAGCTGAGCTCAGCATGAACTATTGGCATTTAAAGTTTCAGGAACTTTTTTGTAGAGCATTATTTTAACTGCCACATAAAGCTGATATAAACTGTGTAAAGCACAGCACAACATGAAATTATGGCATTAAGATATCGAGCTATCGAGTGTGTATCATGAGCACTGTTATCTGTGGATGTCTGTGTTGAACATGACTTTCTCCTTAGTTGTTCCAGAGAGATAAATCTGAGAGCAATATGGTTATCACATGAGGTCTGACTCTCCCGGAACCTTCTGTTCCATGCCTCTGGTGTTTGCAAAGTGATCATTAACTTCCAGGTGGCCTCCCATTTTGACTTCGGCAATGGGCCAATTCCTTGATTCTATCTCACAATGTAACTTCCAAAGTAAATGTCTATTAAGCCTTTGTGTAAACATTCCAGGCTTGTAGCAGAATCAACGAAACATAAATCATATGCAATGAAAGGGGTACAGGAGAATGTGTAAGTTTGAAAAATTAAAGAATACAGTGTGGTTTCACTGTGGATCTCTGTCCTCAGTGACCTTGGCTGAGACTCTCTGGTCTACATCACAGTTCGTCATCTAGGTAGTGGTTTTGTAGAGATTCAAGTGGTCTCTGCCCAAATATAGAGAAAACAAGCTCTCCACACAGACAGATGTAAAGATGCCTATTTGCAAATGGGCCTAACCAGCACAGTACATAAAAGCCAGATTGTACCATATCCTTGTCACTTACTGTATCTTGTCCACATTAAGAGGGTTTGGCTAGAATTCAAAGAGAGATGAAGACTGATTTGGTTGTTTTGCGTTGGCATGCCTTTCTTCTTTATTTAGAAATGAATGGTGGATAAGAGTTCCCACTGTTATAAACTTATTTTGAAAAGAAAAAATTTCCTTCAGGAAGAAAGGGAAAAGATGAAATGAAAGATCTCATTGAGGAATGGAGAAGAGTGGAGGAAAAGTACTTAGTAAAAGTTGAGGACTTCAGTTGAGTGCCCTAAGGCATTCAGGTGTACATTCTGACTTTCAAGTGTAATCTTGTCTTGAATATGGTTCTGCAAAACTTTAATTTGTCCAAAACTAAGTCCCAGGAATCACCTGTATGGAGCTGCTTCTGTGAGATGTGGCCAGCCTATTGGAAGGCAGGCATTTCAAATAAGGTCACATTTTAGAATAGGGAACTTTCATTTCATAGAACCTTTTCACATTATCTGGCAGGATGAGAAGTAATAATGTCATTCCCCCTATTTAAAAATATTATCTTAAAACCTTTTTTAAAAATTTTTTTCTTAAATTTGTTTTTTGACTACTTTATATATATATATAATATGCATATACATACATATATAGTCTCTTAGTTAGGGTTTCTATTGCTGAGATAAAGCATGGTGGCCAAAATTGACTTAAGGGTTTATTTCACTTTACATATTATAAGTCTATCATCCAAGGAAATCAGAGCAGAAACTCAGCATAGGAACCTGAAGGCAGGAATTGATATAGAGGCCGTGGAGGAGTGCTGCTTACTGGCTGACTCTTCACAGCTTTCTCAGTTTGCTTCCTTACAGCATCCAGGACCACCAGCCCAGGGGTGGTATTGCCCACAGCGAGCTGGATCCTTCCACATCAATCATCAATTAAGAAAATGCATCACGGGCTTGCCCACAGGCCAGTCTGGTGGTGTCATTTTCTCAACTGAGGGTCCCTCTTTCCAGGGACTCTAGTTTGTGTCAAGTTGGCATAAAGTTAGCCAGTATGACTGACCCCTTATCAACTTGACATACTAACAAAACACATCATTGTTAAATCGTAACAGTTCCTTCCTGGTTCATTGCAAGATCTCATATTAATATTAATACTGCAACACAAAACACTCAAAACACTTATAGATACCACAGTCTTTAAAAATTCTAATACTTAAAAAGTCCAGAATCTTTACTTTTTATTCAGAATCTTTCTAATATTTCAAAATCTCTCTAAAGTTTAAAGTTTTGCTAAAATTTCAAAGTGTCATCAAAAGTTCAAACTCTCTTAACTGTAGGCTCATATAAAGTAAAAATAAATTGAGTTCTTCCTTATTCTAATAAGGAAGAACAGGGAACAATCACAGTAAATCAAGGCAAAACCAAAGTCCAGCAGTTAAAGCTCAGTGCCAGACTTCTGGGATTCACTATCTTCTAGATTCCAAAGAGCTTGCCACAACACACACAGCTCATCTTGTAGGCTCAGGCTGGCTCCACTCCAAGGCCCCTGCTGTCCTTGATGGTTGTCCCACGGTACTGGCATTTTCAAAATGCTGGGGTCTACACTGCAACTGTGCTGCACTTTCTCCAATGGCCTCTCCAAACTTCTTTTCAGGGACTTTAACCCTGTCACACAGTGCCAAACCTCAGCTGCTCCACGACCCCTTTATGCCTTCAAAACCAGTACCATCTGGATGGCACTTAGAGTACCCAGTTTAGCTACCAGCATGAGAAGTAGCTTTGCCCCATTTGGACCACTATTTCTGTGTGCTGACTTTAAAGAAATACTCCTAGATATGTGCTGATCTTTTCTTAATCACCACTAATTTCTCAGCTCCAGCTAATTAGCATCAATTGTTCCAATAAAGCAAAAGTTTCACTTCAGGGGTGCTGATCTCTTGTTAATTACAGCTGATTCTTTAGCCCCAGATAACCACAACCTGTAGCTGGGGTTATCTCCTGGTCCTGCCTGGTCCACAGTCAGGACAAATCTCTCTGACCTGCCATTCCTGCAGCTGCTCGGACCCAAATAAACACACAGATGCTTATATTATTTATAAACTGTATGGTCGTGTGGCTCAGGTTTCTTGCTATCTAGTTCTTATATCTTAAATTAACCAATTTCTATAAATCTATACCTTGACATGTGGCTCGTGGCTTACCAGTACTTTACATCCTACTCCTCATGGCGGCAGCTGGCAGTGCCTCGTGCCTCAGCCTTCCACTTCCCAGAATTCTCCTCTCTCTTTGTCCCTCCTATACTTCCTGCCTGGCTACTGACCAATCAGCACTTTATTCATTAACCAATCAGAGCAATACATTGGACAGCATAGAGAACATCCCACAGCAAGAACCACAGATTCTTAATTCAAAATGTCATATAAATCGTCCCAGTAGAGTCTTTGTGTCCCTCTGACACTTCACAAGCCAGGCCTTCATCATTTGCATCACTTACATCCTTATCTTCCAAATTCCTCAACAACAGCCCACCAAGCCTTCAACACTCAATGGCTTTTCTGGGCCACCGTTCCAAACACTACCACAATCCTTTAAAAAAACACATGGTCAGATCTGTCACAGGAGAAGTTCTGCTTCCTGACTTGTTCCTCATGCCTTGTTTAGCCTGCTTCCCTATAGCACCTAGGGCTATCTACCCATGGATGGCACTGCCCAAAGTGAGCTGGATTCTTCCACATCAATCATCAGTCAAGGAAAGGTACTACAGTCTTGCCACAAACTCATCTGGTAGTGGCATTTTCTCAATTGAGATTCCCTCTTCCCAATAATTCTAATGTATCATGCTGACACAAAACTAGCCAGCACACATAATACATCCTTATTACCATCACCTTCATCCTCTCTTAGCTCCCTCCCACCTCTATTTCCCCTCCTCTTCTCTGTAAGTCTCTTTCCTGCATTTATGCCTTTTTTGTTTTGTTTTGTGACCAACTTAATTTAACTAAGACTATCTGTGTGACCATGGGTTTTGGGACAAATTATAGGAGTCCTATGGGTTCACCAGTGGATATACAACTGAAAAGAATGTCTGCCCCTTCCCCAGAATCCATCAACAGGCCCTAATTCAGCAGAAATGGATAAGGCCATGTGGGCCCTTTCTTAATTGATATTGACTGCTGACAGGCCTGATTTTGTGCAGGTCTATTGGAGGCAGCCTCTGCTGCTGTGAGGTTATTATTACATTGACTATATAATATCCCAAACCTCGTTTCCCAACCCTTCACTCTATCTTCTAATTCTCACATTCTCTCTGCCATACCATATTATCTCTGAGTCTTAAAGGGGGTGTTTTGACTGTCCTTTTTTATGACTGTCTTAGTTAGGGTTACTAATACTGTGACAAAACACCATGACAAAAAAGCAAGTTGGGGAGGAAAGGGTTTATTTGTCTTATACTTCAACATTGCTGTTCATCACTGAAGGAATGAACATCATCAGGACAAGAACTCAAACAGGGCAGGATCCCTGATGCAGGAGTTAATGCAGAGGCCATGGAGGGATGCTGTTTACAGTTTGCTCATTATGGCTTGCTCAGCCCACCTTCTTATAGAACCCAGGACCAGCAGCCCAGGAATGGCAGCATCCACAATGGGCTGGGCCCTCCCCCATTGATCACTAATTGAGAAAATGCCTTATAGCTGGATCTCATGGAGGCATTTCCTTAACTGAGGCTTCTTCCTCTGATGACTCTAGCTTGTGTCAAGTTGAGACACAAAACCAGCCAGTACAAGGGCTAAACACTCTACTATCACTTACTGTCAGTACCACAAACACTTACATCTCTGCATTCATTGCCCTTCACTGCAAAAAGAACTTTCCCTGATTAAGATTGAGAGCAATGTTTGTCTATAACATAAACGTAAGTATTTTGAGGCCATTTAGTATAGTGGCCCAACTGTTATGGGAGCGACCAAGTATTCTTTAAATGGTTTTGAGGCCCATTCCACAAGATAGATTTCATGTTTGTACTATAAATGTGGCAAAAAAAACCCCCAACCCATTACTGTCGAGGTCTTATGCCCTTATTTCCTAGTGGGGGTTTACTACTAAGGTTTAGCTAGATTGTTTTTATTTTACCAATGAAAATATGTTGTTAAATTTGCTCTTTCTTTTTTCTTTTTCAAAACAATATATATATATATATATATATATATAATTTCAAAACATATATTATGTATATATGTTTTAGGCACTGTGTAAGAATGTGGAAAAGTTTGATAAACTTTCAAATTAATTATTAGGAAATATGATACAGTGCCCTTACCCAGAAGTTGATTTCCTCTGGCTAAGCTCATTTACTTGAATGCTTGAGATGGTCAAAGATTAAAAACAAAAAAACAAACAAACAAAAACTGAACTACAGATGCATACAATGTTAACTTGCTTCTGTTCCTTTAGTCAAACCAAGAGGCCACACGCACCTGGGTGTCATATGTGCTGCTTGTGTCTTGGATCCCAATATCTTTAAGCATGTGTGCATATGGTCCAGTAATGATTCTCCTCCTAGAAGTGGTCTAGAAGTCATAGCTATGGAGTCACTGCCCAGGAGAAGTGATCAATAATAATGAAGGTTAAAACTGGCAGATAAACTCCCCTGTTAGTGGATAAATTCTGATGGAAAATTCTGTAATGTTTGCTGAGTTCTACAGTCATTCAGAGGGTACCGTCTGTTGGAAACCTTTGGCTACAGGAATCACTCTTCACACATGTAGCTTTAATATTTTCTTTTCTTTCCCTGCTCTTTCAGCTTTCCCATGGACTGCTTTTACTAGAATGCTTGTCACAGGCTCTTTTATGGAAGAACTGTACTTAGCCCTGGCTTCCTTCAGGAATTTCTTAGGCCAACTGTGGAATCTGTCAATCTGTTTCCTTACTTCTAAGACTGGAATGATAATTTCTTTAACACTTGCTTACACTGGATATAGTTCTTCATATTGCATATGTTTATACATGCACAATATGTGCTCTATGATGAGTATGCATATGTTTACATGCAGATGTATGAGGTGCACACAAAATTTCTACATGTTATACATAGGAAAGTGGAGACATGGTGGAGGGCACATGATTTGTCCAATTTTAAAATTAGTGCATATTTAAAGCAGAATTTACTCAGGCATCTAGAACCAGCATTCTGACTACACAACCATTCTGTTATTTTGGGAATCAGATCACATAATGGATAGGAAGGTAATTTTAAAAAGAAAAGCGATCTATACAAATGAGAAGGATGATTGCGCTTAAAACCTCAATCTTATCCCTTCATGACTCTTGACTTTTGAGACAATTTTTAACAAGAATAGAAATTGGTTCCATGCTCATCATAGTTACTAAAAGCCCTTCCTAAAAAGTTTATTTTGGCCTAAGAGAGCCTGTATTCCATTCCCTAGTTGCTGCTTGTTCTGTAGAACTACATCAGGAAGTAGCCCATGGTCAAGGATTCGGGAGGCTTCAGTAACTGGATTCTAAGAGGCACTGGGCAGTGGATACACTAAGACTATTAAGAATCGGATCACTACCAAAGCACAATCTTACCACAGACATGCTTGCTCTGGGTATGTGCTCCATCCAGTATAAGTGCCCAAAATGCTGAAAGTCAGGAAAAGGTGGGTAAAAAGTGGAGCTACTTCCTCTATCTGTTTTACTCCAGAGAAGCAATGTTTTAAAAAAACAAAACAAAACAAAAACAAAACACCAAAAAACACCCAGGAGGAAGTATTCATGTCTTCCCTTGGGCCCTTTCAGGGACCTCCAAACTAAACAGGGTGGCGAATTTTGCATTGATAAGGGATGCCTTGTCAGAAAGTGAAAAGCCTTCTAGTGGAACCTTGAGTAGATTTCATGGCATCATCCAGCATTGCTGAGAAAGGTGAGGTATAGAAAGGGCTCAGCCACACAGCAGAAGGTTTCCCTGGACCCATCATTGCTGGAGTAGCTCTGGCATGAGCAACCGGGAGGCAGTTCCTGAGCGAAGTGGAAAGTACTCTGCTTCTTCATAATTGCCTTCTAATAGGTTGTTTTTAAAGGGGACTTAGGGTAGTTGTGAGTTGGCAAACCAAGTGGCAATAATGAGATCCATACTGGGCCTGGGGACAACTGGATGGGTACAGTAGATGATGGAGTTGACCTTAGTTCACATGGCACTCTAGTGAACTGTCTTCAGGGTTTGGAAGACTGCCACCCTCCTCCTGCAGATGGAGGGATAAACATCATCAGTACACACTGATAAGTGTTTGTTTTCCTTAAGCATTAAGGCTAAGAAAAATAAAGTGGGGAGGGTATCAGGCCTTGGGGTAAGCCTTTAAAAGGTTTCCTGCTTTGATCCTTTTATGGTTGTCTATTTATAATGGTAACAATCACAGCAGAAAGAAAAAGACTTCAGTCACTCCTCGGATCATTTCATCAAAATTACAAGTAAGTTCTCTTTACTTACGAGTGAGAAGCATTATGTTTTACTATTCCCCAAAAGCCAGGAAGGGAAATTGTGTGCAGAAACCAAGGTGTTGTTGTGGCCAATTGCCTTTTCTGAAGGCCTGGAAAGGATCATCCAGAAGGATGTTCCAGATAACCCTGTCTGCAGGCAGTTTGCAGAGGGAAGAGACCTTTCTGAAGACCATTAAAGATGATTCATCACTGCAGGCCATACACAGGCTGTGCTTTATTACTGAAAAGTGTAAATCATCCACTGAAAAGGAAGCGTGTGTGCTATACTGTTTTGGGCCCTGGAAAGCCCATGGAGGTACACGGTGTGATTATTATTCTGAAGGAGAGTCAAATTTAATTAGAGAGACAAGATTACAATGCATACAATAGTTAGAGAGTACACAAATGTTCATAATTAAGTGTTGAGTTGTGAATTACAGGCTTTTCATGTGCTCAGTTTGTCTTAGTTATGACATAAGAGATGTCACTAAGGAGGCCAAGTTTGAGTTAGATCTGTCTTCTTGTGGTATTAGGAATTGAACCCAGAACTCCTTACACGCTACTTAAGTCTCTACTACAGAGCTATGTCCCCAGCAGGATTTGTACAACTTGAACATATTGATTGAGTGGAGAGGTCATTCCCACTGTGGGAAATGGTATGCACAGGAACACAGAGGTGTGAATGCATATTTCCATGTGACATCTGGACTTGATTAGGAAGTTTGAACATATAATGATGCACAGTAAAATGGTAGATATGAGGTGTCACAGGACTCCTCTGCCCCTCCCAAATGCATTTATGTCTCAGCTTTTATTATACATATACACTAAATGTTCCTATTTTGTTCATTTGCTAATTACATGATTTTAGGAGAAACTTGTATGCCTATAGTGTACTTCATAGTCTTGTCTTGGTTTTGTCTCCCCAGAAGTAGGCTTTGATACTAGGAAAATTTGATGCCTTGCTTATTTGGAAATAATCCTTGGGGACTGTGGCAGGGAAGTAGAAACCTAGATACAGGTAAAGGGAAGCAGTAAGGGATCTGTTGCTAGGATATTTGCTGAAGCTAGTGAATGGAGTGTAATGTTCTATGAGTGGAGTCCTGCGGAACTGTGAAGCTCATTGGAAAGTGTGGGGCACAGTGGGCTCACTTCAGTAACAAAGGAGTTCAAGAATTGTGCACCTTCCATTAATTACTGGGTAACGGCTTCGTGTGTGTGTGTGTGTGTGTGTGTGTGTACTTGTGTATGAACCTGTGTGTGAACCTGTGTGTGTAGACCAGAGGGGCCAACATCCCTCTGTTGTCATCCCTCACGTGCTATCTGCCTTGTGTTTTGAGACAGGATCTTATAGACCTGGATGGAGCTCACCACTGTGAACAAGCTACTAGATTAAACGTAGATGCCAGGCAATGGTGGCACATACCTTTAATCCTAGCACTCGGGAGGCAGAGATCTGTTTGGAATCTCTGAGTTCAAAGGCACCCTGGACTACATGAGATTGATTCAGTCTAGGAGATAAACAGAGCCAAGGCAGTGGTGGCACACACAATAATCCCAGTACTTTTGAGTCACACGCCTTTAATGGCTGGGTGGAGAAAGGTATACAAGACATGAGGAGACAGGAACTAGAAGGCTTTTCTGTAGAAGCTTCCCTTTCAGCTAGAGGCTTTTTCTGCTGGACCCCTTTTGACTGAGGACTCAGAGACATTCAGTCAGAGAATTCATGGAGTTGGCGAGGTGAGACATAGCAGTGGCTTTTCCCTTTGACTCTGATCTTTCAGCTTTCACCTCAGTATCAAGCTCTGGGTTTTTATTATAAGACTGTTTAGC
Organism: Peromyscus eremicus; assembly: GCF_949786415.1. Taxonomy (NCBI): domain Eukaryota; kingdom Metazoa; phylum Chordata; class Mammalia; order Rodentia; family Cricetidae; genus Peromyscus; species Peromyscus eremicus. The sequence continues at coordinate 111,334,915 of NC_081419.1, forward strand.
AATTTGTGTTACAGGATGTGAGCGGGAGCACCAAGAAGAGTTCTGCTTGTAATAGGATTTTATCTGAACTGATTTCCTTCTATTCTAAGGAGTTTCCAGTGCAGATCTGGGGTAGATGACTACATATGAAGTGACCAATGATTAGAGCAGTAATTCAAGGCTGATGAGCCCTAGGATTTTATGGAGAATATGTATCAGTGAATTCAAGTATCATTTTTCCCCCACAGGAAACCCAAAATGTTCTCATTAAAATTCCACAAGCAAAATATTTACCCATCATATACTCTACCCTTACTCCTATGAAATACTTCCTTCCCTGCCCCCCATAATATGCAGCATATCTATAGGATAGATTCAAAATATAAATTCAATCAGTGGCTTAACTAAATAATTTCCTTCTTGTGACCATCTATAGCCATGCTTTATATCCACTGAACTATGGTCCATTGAGAAAGAGATCAATTTGGGATAATCCCCAGTAGAGACAGTACTCAAAAACAACATTCTTTTTCCTCACTAAATTTGGTTTTTCAAAATTTACAATTTTTTTTTTGCTCAGTTAATAAAGGAAAGACTTAAAGAAGGAAAATCAATTAACATTTATTTTTCTATAGGCCATTGCAGAATTCAGGAATTGATGGGAATCTTGAAAGACCATTTCCTTTTTCTGAGACAGGGTTCCTCTGTGTATACCTGGCTGTCCTGGAACTTGATCTATAGACCAGGCTGGTGTCGAACTCAGAGACCTGCCTGCCTCTGCTTCCCTAATGCTGGGATTAAAGGTGTGTGCCACCACTGCCCAGCCCTTGAAAGGCCATTTTTATGGGCCTGCCTTTCCATCAATATCAAGTTGAATGAATGTTTCGCACCATGTGAGGAAGAGACAACGAAAATGTTATTCAAGTTCCTCCAGTAATGTAATGATATAGTAGTTATCCATCCCTCTATTCTTCCATCCACCTATCTTTCCTTCCTTCTTTCCTTCCTTCCTTCCTTCCTTCCTTCCTTCCTTCCTTCCTTTCATATTCTTGGGAAATGTTCTTTCTTTTTTTGTAGTTTTGGTTTTCCTTCTGTGTTTGGAATTGTATCCAAGGCCTCACACATGCTAGGTAAGTCAGTCGCACAGAGCAACATGGCTGGGGATTGTTCCCATGCCAAGTGCTATCACTGCCAATCACTCTTCCTGGGAAACAGACAAATACTCTCTTTCTATTACGAACATCTGTGAGAGATTATTTATCTGCATGTAATGAAGGTTCATATCTAGGTGTCACAGAGCAGCCTCCCCCCTTTTTAGTGTCCCTCATTAGGTAGTAAGTTTTAAACAAAAATAGGTTGACATAAGTGAAACATTCTGGGAATAGAGAACAATTTTATGAGCAGATATAAAGAGCTGGATAATATCAATGGCAACCATAAAAAATGAAAATAGAAAGGTTAGAAAGTGGTTTATCTACACAGAACTCATGTAAGAGTTAATATTCAATCCAAATTCCTGTGTTCATGGTAAAAACAGACAGACTCTAATCTCTTAAAAATGTCTAGAGGTTGAGCCTTCGGAAGGGATAGGGTTTAGACATAGGTATGTGTGCTTCAGCTCTTGCTGAACAGACTGTGTGCTGACTTTGGATTCTGCCAATGAGGAGACCATCACTAGCATGCCAGGCTGTGCTCTTGAACTTCCAAAACTATGAGTTAAATAAGCCATTTTCCTTTAGTCTGCCTCAGGGCCTGATGCACATATGTTCATTGACTAATGCAGATGTAGTCACAGAAACAAACAAAATGAGGGTGATCATATATATATATATATATATATATATATATATATATATATATATAGTTTTCCTGCCTGGCCCACAGTCAGGACAAATCTCTGTCACCTGCCAGTCCCACAGCCGCTCAGACCCAACCAAGTAAACATAGAGACTTATATTGCTTACAAACTGTATGGCTGTGACGACTCCTTGCTAACTGTTCTTATAACTTAAATTAACCCATTTCTATAAATCTATACCTTGCCACGTGGCTTGTAGCTTATCAGCATCTTCACATGCTGCTTGTCATGGCGGCGGTGGCTGGCAGTGTTTCCTTCCTCTGTCTTCCACTTCCCAGAATTCTCCTCTCTCCTTGTCCCGCCTATACTTCCTGCCTGGCCACTGGCCAATCAGTGTTTTATTTATACAGAATGATATCCACCAGCACTTCCCCTTTTCTTTTTTTTTTTCAAAAAGGAAGGTTTTAACCTTAACATAGTAAAATTACATATAATTTAGGAATTTGGGAGTAGCTTCTCTTACTACTTCCTGCTGGAGGGGGGCGCTGTATCTTATGGGGACACAAAGAAAATTTTTAGGATTATGGAGTAGTCCATGAGGTTGTATTGTCTGAGCCAGTTGCCTTCTGGATGTTGGATCATCTGGGCCATGGTGTCATTGGAGACCTTTCAGGGGGTCTTGGCTGGTCAAACCTGATGTATCTTAATCTGGAACAAATCCATAGCCTCTGGCTTTCTGTGGAAACAAAAGCAGAGCCTCCTTTCCAAAGCAACATATTCTTACATCCAAATTTTGAAGTCAAGGTACCTTTAAAATATACATTTTGGCATAACTCAACAGCTTTTGTAATCAAATGTTTTTCTTCAGTTACGAATATCAAAGCGAACATAATCCAGATTCTCTGTGTGGTAGCCATCTTTATGTGGCTTATTTTTTATATTACCTTGAACCTACTGCTTTAAACTGCAGCATTCTAAGACCGAAACAGTGCTGTGGCTGCTGGCTCCGCCCACTTCAGCTTCCCAACATGGCGGTTGTACGTTTACCACCAGCTCTGGGAGCCATCTTGGGTCTATGCTTTTATCCAAGCAGCGTGTAGCTCAGAAACCTCTTTTTGTTTTATACTAGCAAAGGCTAAATCCACCACGCAGCTTAATGTGTCACTTGCAGAGGCCTCATTCCCGCCATAAGGCAGGTTGAACACGTACGCCAGGAACCCGCCATAGTAGCTCAAACACACAGGCTGCCGCTAACTTGAGAGAGACAACTAGGAACTGTTTTTAGCTCCATTTTAGAATCTTTTTACTCAGGTTTTAGGTGGAAACTCTCGCCAACACGTTGGGCGCCATTTGTAGAAGTAACCATCTTATTAAATAAGAAACATAGAGCCGGTGTAAAGATAAAAGCCCAAAAGGTCAGAGCTAAGAGCCTTACCCTTCCTGCTTCAGTGATCCTCTTCAGCCAAGAGAGACCTACTTCCTGTGTGTTTGTCTTTATATAGACTTTCTGTTCTGCCTCCTCATTGGTTGTAAACCCAACCACATGACCACTTTGTCACTGCCTGTTTGTACAGACCTCCAGGTCTTCTGTGGTTGGTATTGAGATTAAAGGTATGTGTCTCCAATGCTGGCTGTATCCTTGACCACACAGAGATCTACCTAGCTCTGCCTACCAAGTGCTGGGATTAAAGGCATGCACCACGAACACCCAACTCTGCTATGGCTTGCTATTAGCTCTGACCCCTAGACAACTTTATTTATTAACATACCAATAAAATCACATTTCAGTACAAAAAAAATCACCATATATATATATGTATCTCTCTTTTATTTTTCGGTTTTATGTTATTCAAATAATAATATTAAAATTATATAGAATGATACTGAAGTTGATATGGGAGGTAAGAATTAAGAACAATTAATAACATGAGAAAAACAGTGGTAACAGGAACTAATTAATTATAAGTTATTAACTGACAGTTAATTAAGGTAGCACAATCATGTCATAAAGTGAACAGACACCATTGAAATAGAATAGAAAATTCAGAAATACAAATATATACAGGGATTTCATATAAGGTGAAAGCTGCATCTAAAAATCCATAGGGGAAGATTCTCAATGGGTAGTGTTCAGACAGCAAAATACACCATACCTGATGGTGTGTCAAGATCAAAATAAGTAAAATGCCTAGAATTTAATAAGAAATTATCAAACATAAGCAAATGCAATTACTAAGTGGAAAATCTTCATACCATTGTAGAAACTCTCCATGTCATAAAACAAAAGATGGGTTAAAAATGAAGCCCACACCTGGAGAAAACCACCAACATCAAAGTCCAAAGATCAGTGTCAAGCTAGGAAAGATGTTTGCAATTTGACAAAGTGCTAATAATATCAATATCAGAGAAGTAATGAACAAAGAATATGATAGTAAGTTTCAATAAAGGCATTTTACTGGAAAAATAATTTAGTTTGATTTTCAAAGGAGATCTGCAAAGCCAAGCCCAACTGAGGCTTAAGGTCAAATGTCAAACTGTCAAGGATTCAACAGTTTGGTAGTGCTTGCTTTCGGCAATGCCACAGCACACCATGGCCTATAAACTTAAGTCCAGCTTGACACAGGACTTCATGCTTCCCATGACCTAACAGTTTCCACTCTACATTTGAAATTGTTGAAGAAAAAAAAATCACATTATATCTATCATTGATGTACTATGGGAATAAATTTTAGTTGCTATTAGCACACACATGCTGATGGCAGCTATAGAGGTGATAGGTTCACTTGCTTGGTGTGTGTGTATCTAAAAAAAATCATGCATTTAATATATATAACATATATATATATATACATATATATATATATGAGATAAAATAAAAAAACATTAAAGTTGAATATGGTGTTGCATATCAGTAACTCCAGCACTGACTGAGGCAGGACGACCAATGCATTTGAGGTCAGTTTATGCTACTTAATGATATGCTGTCTCAAAAACACCAGAAAAAAAGCAGCTATTTGTGGCACATATAAATTACACAAAATTCTGTCTTTATACCCTTAAAGTTTTATTGGAACAAGGTTGTGTTCTTTCCTTTAGAAAGTGGTCTGTGTCTACTTTGAGGATATTGTGACAGATCAAAGTAAATGTGATAAAGACCTTATAGCTTGAAAAGTTAAACATTTAATTTCATACCATTTTCAGAAAAACAATTGCTGACCTCTGACTCCTATTTGACTTGGCAGTTATCTGTAAAAGTTCCAAGTCTTCTTTGAGTCACATATTTTTAACACCACATTCAAGAGAAAATCCCACAGTTATACTTGCATAAATGTGTGAATGTAAATGGGCAAGTGTTTAAATGCTCATCCTAAAATTGTCATTTGCACACACACACACACACACACACACACACACACACACACACATATGACATGCACACACACATGCAAGACTAGAGATAAAACCCAGGAACTCGTACATGCTAAGCTGGTGCTGAAGTAGTTACCAAGATAGTGATGATGTAATATTTATTGAAAAAGGACTGATCACACCATTTCAGTCACCAACACAGTGAAGCACTGCAACATGAAAAAGACTGTAAAAACTCTTCTGTTGAAATGGGATCATTTTGAAAATACATGAAAGAAGCAAGCTAGGATGATAGCTATAAACATAGACACTAACATTTAGGTAGAAATGAGATGAAAGAGTGCTTATCCATATATATGCCTCTGTCTACATACATTTTATTGCAGATACAACATCTGTAAAGATGATGCAATGAAGATGAGCTGGATTCTTGGTGTATAGCTTCATGTGTAAATGCCCGAGTTTCTGTTGTAGAACTCCTGCAATAGGAAATAAACTTTCAGAGCATCTGGAAGGAAACCCAAAAGAAAACATATCTGGAATGAGAAGCAGAGAATGCTAGTCAGGATTCACAGATCCAACTTCCAGAATTAGCAAGGCATAGCTCTTTGACATTGGCTTCCTAAGGAGAAAGCACATCAGACAGGTTAGAGGGATAGAATTAGTATGATTATTAAAAGAAGGGTCCCTAATGTTAAATTCCAATCATGTGAATTTTATCAACTTTAGAATGATAATCTGAGAATAAATGTGGCACCAGGATGGGGCTAAGGAGAAATGTCCGTATACCACCCTTATGAACACTTGCTATGTTTTTTTGTTATTATGTTTTGTTCTTTAAAAAAAAAGTTGTAGAGCAGCTGAGACAACAAGACAGGGTGGTCCAGGGATGGGAGTGCAGACACCTGGATTCTCCTGCTTCCCCCTGGATTCTCCTGCTTCCCCTGGCCTAGACTTGCTTGTAAGTTAGGACTGTCAACAAACTTTTTCCCTCCCTCAGCTTCCTGTCCCCAATAAGGAACTGACAGGGTTGAGCAGCATGCCATGTGAGAGTGTATATATTATAAGCTTTTGAATTTGATTATTTAACTGGTTACTATAAAAGTGTTTCTGGTGTGTGTGTGTGTGTGTGTGTGTGTGTGTGTGTGTGTGTGTGTGTGTGTGTTCCAATGTGCATATCTATCCTCAGAATCTCTCTTTCAGACATCTATCTACTCAGAACTTGTCTTGGTGCACCTTCACTATGATGGGCATCATGCATGCAGCACTGGGGCCGGGAGGAGGAAGAAACCAGCTGATTCAAGAACACCATTTCCAAATGAAACAGCTGAGAGGCTGAATGACTTTGCCTGGACAGTTCTTCCCAAGTTCTGATGTGCACAGGAACCATGTGGGGAATCTTGTTAACATGTGGGTCTGACTCCACAGGTAAGGACAGGTTTGATATTCTGTATTTCCCACCATCTCCAAGGAGATGCCAGTGTTTTTGTTATACAGATTGACCTTGGTGCCACAAGGTATGGGACACGGGATAACAGGCACACAGGGACACATGTCTTCTTAGAAGCTGAACTCCCCTCCCTGTCACTACTAGGTTCTGTGTGCTTTTCTGCAGAGGACCTAATTAGGAACTTAATTTCTGAAAGACCATAAAACAAAGAATCATGTGGAAACTGGAAACTTTGGTGTTTCTGCACCTCTTTCTCAGAGTTTCCAATTAGTTGATGTGGTAATTAATATTTTAACACATCTTAATTATTTCATTTTGTACATTTAATTTGTTCTATTTATATCTGATCTTCTGAAACCATTGCTAAGTCCTTTAGGTATGTTAAATTATAACTCTTATGATGTGAGTCTTATCCTTTATTTTAAATTGTTTTCTTAGTGTCTGTGGATCCTTTGTATATTTCTTATCACTTCCAAAGCCACTGAGGTCAGTGGACTGAAGAACAGTTATGACCCTCCCATCATTAATATACTAATATTCAGAGCCTAGGTCTGATCAATTAGGGAAAACATACTGCTGACATCCAAGACACCATGAAATCACTTTCCAGAAAAGCACTCACTACCATCTGTTTTCACCTTTTTCTTTGTGTATTTGAATTAATAAGACCTAAAGACCATTTTAGAATGAATGACACCTATACTTTATTCCCCAAACCTATATTCCAAGGACTGTTTAGTTATAATAACTTCATAAAGATTTGGTAGAGTTTTTGCTTTTATTTTTGTTTATTTTTAGACTTGTGATAATCAAACAGCTGGGAAATCTGCTTTCATTTTAAACTACTCCTTTATTTTGTTTTACTTTTCTTATTTTCAATGTGATTGGGGAATCATCCCAAGGCATCTTCTGATGAAGAAGAACTATAGTAGCCAGGGATGCTGCTCACCCACCTGGAGACAGTGACCCACCTTTGGGGTTCTCTCATGATCATTTTTGCACTCTTACTTCCTCTCTGCCTCCCGACACCCATTACATCTAATCCGTCTCACAACCACAGTTCAGAGACTTGCCTTTCCAAGCTGCTGCTTCTGTACTTTGTCCTGGCGCCTCACCTCCAGGAACAAGAGGCTCTTTCATATTTATCAGCAATTAATTGCAATCACTGCTGCTTTATGACCTCACAAAGGTCTTCATCCTCAAGGCTCAGTCATTGTTTCCTGCTGTGTGGTAGAGCTCGGTGATCACCATCTTTTCCCACCATTCAACTCACAGAGGTGCTAGCTCAGATGAATTTTCCAGCCTGCAATGGGGTGAGGCAGTGGCTCAATCACGTGAGTCAAGTTTTGACATTTAATGGGACATGAATTATCTTTGAACAATGTATTCTCCTGCCTCTAGCTTACTGTGGGCAACTGGGAACATGCTTTCCTGCATAATGACATCTCTGTAATGGAAAGAAAGGATGATTATTCAGACGCATTGGCATCTAGGGGAACGTTTTGAAAGCATCAGACCTTGGCCTGTTGTCGCTTTTATTCTATCTCATTGAAGGTCCAATATATGTCCCATGACATTAATGATAACATGGAAAGTACACAATGGCACCAACATGCTAGGTGGCGGCCCTCTTCTCTGTACTTCAGATATTGGTAGATCATGTCTCTTTTGAGACTCTGGGAGGGCTTAAAGCTTACATAATGGCCCATTCTTTATATCTGATAGACAAAATGATTTGGTGACCCTCCAAGTACAAATAAAAATGTGCAAAAATGAAACAAGTTTTAATGGTTAAGTCACTTCAAATAACCATCCCTTGAAAAGGGAGCAGTCGATGTGAGTAAGAAACCAATTTCTTCTTTTGGCAGAGAATGGAAGCCGTGATCTTAGACTCATGGTATGCTTGGAGTCCACTTCAGCATTCTCTACACTGTTCTCTTTAGCTGTTACTTATTTCATACATATTTACGTCATCTCCAAATAGACTCCATTTTCCTCAAATGTAAAGGCCCGTCTTTGTGTCTCATGTTCCTCTCCTGTTTCTACTCAGTAGGGAACATAGTTCCTGGTGTAGAATAGAAACAACAATATATACATATAAAATCATTTCTTGCCTTACTACCTTTGATATAGCTAAAGTCAAGGGAGCCTGGGCTGGGTTACAATTATTAGTCCTGATGCATTACATAGTAGCCCACTTAATTCTCACTATGAACTCAATATGTGTATATTACGCCTATTTTTGAGACTGGAAGGGCTATGGAAACTTGCACAGTGAAAAGAAGCAAAGTCACAACTAGAACTCGTTTTTGATAAATGTTTTTCTCTCCCATGTGGTAGTGTGATTATATCATTGCTCTTATGCTTTAATCTGGCTCTGACGTGCTTTCCTTAAATTAAAATAGACTCTGATCTGGGTCTAGCCTCAGACCCTTCTAGACAACAAGATAGACAATATTATCTTTAGAAACATGTAAAGATAACCTAGTGTGAGCCAAGAGAAGGTATAAAGATGCACTGTGACAATATTCTTGATTTACCTTTGGATTTTCTATCATTTTGCTTGTTTTTATATTTGTTCTGAGCCAATATCGGATATATTTTAAAATCTTTGAATACAGTTGTTCCATTCATGGACATATTGCATTCTCCTGTGTCTTTTTAAAAGAATTACTCATTTGTTATGGCTCAGCAGAAACACCCAGGTAACCTAGACACCCAATAACAGATGATCTTATGTTTATGTTAAGCCATTACATTTTCAGAAGATTTATCATACAGCAAATAAATACTAACTGGTACACATTCACATTTCAAGAATAATTTCATGCACAATTTGCATAGTATGAAGAAAGCTATGGGCAATGTGTTTGACATATAGTGGGTATTTAATAAATACTGATGTTTATCTTTCTACCATTTACCTAAAGAGATGTGCTTCAAAATTGGGATTTGTAGGTTCCAGCCACGTTATACCAATATTCATGTTTCGAGAAGTCAGAATCACGTGGAGATATGGGAAGTAACTTCTCTAATAATGTCTCTTGATGTGAGTCAGGACACTAGTGTTTCTTTCTTGCCTTCTCAAACAATAATGTTTAGAAATCCTTAATTGCTAGAAGAGACTGCAAACATTTACACACACTCCTGAATTCCTATCAACTAAATGATATTGATTCACGTTTATAGTTTTTCTTTGGACAGTATTTGTCAGAATATAGATAGTACTGATAGGAAGATTAAATGTTCTGAATTTGTGCCACCTGAAAATGTCATTGGCACTTTTGGGGCCTCAGTTTCCTCATCTTTAAGTCAAGAAAGTTGGACTTCCCAGCATGGCTCCTTGCTCCACACATCTGGACCTCGTCTGATAGCATTGAAGTGAAACTGGGAATACAACCTCTACAGCCCAGTAGCTCACTCTGAAATAGAACTCTGACACTGTTGTTGGTGCCTCGGTTTCCCCAGGGGGTTGCTTCATGGTATGTTCTGAGGTTTGTGTGATAAACCTACTTAAACATGAAACTGCTTAAAACATTGCTTGACCTATGGAAACTGTTAACAAATGTTAGATACTATTTCATTTGGCACAGTCATCTCTTAGGCAATGGCACTTTCATGAGATTTAAATGATGAAAGTTCAAATGGTGAACATCAACTCACTGGAGAAAACATGTTTTGAAATTCACACATACACAGACACATACAGAGACACACACAGATACAGACACAGATAGACACATACACACACACACACAGACACACAGACACACAGACATACACACACACAAGAATTAAACATCCTCAAGCTTTTACATTCAGAATTCAATATCTTTTTTCCTCACGTACATGGGTGTGGTGTCTTATATGAGAAACTTATTTTAGTTCTGAAGTTATGTTTCTTTCTCATTGATAGATACATCTTGGCAATACAAAAGAAGCAGTTTAATGCAGTGTTAAGAAAGCAGGATTCTGTGTAGCTGGGGAGGTGGCTCAGGGTTAAGAGCACTTGCTGATATTTCAGTTACTAGGCCCCACATGGCAGCTCATGAACATCTGTAATTCCAGTTGCAGGGCATCTAACAACCTCTTCTGACTTCCAAGCACACCAGGCTGGCATGTGGTCCATATATGCATGTAAGCGAAACACTCACACACATAAAGAATATAAGTTCTAAATATAAAATTAATTTTAAAAAAGACATGGGTTCTAGCTCTGGCTCTGCCACTTGTTAAGTTATGGTAATAGGTAATACGTAGATAATAATGTCTACTTCATAATTACTATCTGAATATGATACATTTAAAAAAGTACCTGACACACATTAGGCTCTTAAGAAGTAGTCTGTATTAGTATGTGTTATATTCCATTTCCACTAGAATTGGCTTAAAAGAAGCATTAGGAGCCCAAACACCATCCATGGAAACTGTTTCGGGATGACTTAGGCAGATGAGGGTAGGGATGCTCTTGTTAACCTGCCACATTCTCTTTACCAAACTGGGGTTCCATAGCTCCATATGCTAGGAGCATTGTCTGTTAAGGCCTTACAGCTGCCTCTTCCTTTGGATAATTGCCCTTGACCAAATGGGGAATTGCCTAGCCTAGGAAGTTTTGCAATGTCCCTGCCACTGGGGGTGGCTCATAGCCAATGACTAGCTGATGCAGGGCCACAGAAGCACCCTTTGCCTCAAAAAGGGAGGGATTACACAGGGTGTAACCCATGCTTCAGAGCTCCCTATGGGATCTGACTGAGGCTAGATTCCAGCAGAAACCACACCCTTACCCTCTGACCTCTTCCCTCCTATTCTCGTTATCAACAAATGATTTTCTAGATAAGCATATCTGTAATCTGTAATCTCAGTACCCAGAAAAGTAAGTCATGAGAACAGCAAGTTGAAGGTTACCCTCAATTACAGAGCAAGACCCTGTCTCAAAACAAACAAACAAATACACTATCAAGCGAATCTCCATCTTAGGATCCACTTTGACGCCCCCATTACTTAGATAGAATGAAAATATAAACTGATTATGAACCGTTCTATAGTGGTTGGGGACATTACCAATGTGCTTTCTAGCAGGACAAGTGCCTTAGGTAGGTGTAGTTCTTGTTCCATCTAAGTTTTTGTTTGGGGAAAGAGGCTGCTGTAACACATTAGGAGTTGTGATGACCAGAGGACAGAAAGCATTGCCATTTACAGGAACTAGCAACTATGGGCTTCTCGGTTGTTGAGGTCTCTGTGGCAAGCACATACAGGCCTATGGTGAAATATAAATCCCATGCATAGATTGTGATGAACAGTGTGATATGACAATGTTAATACCAAATAGACTTGGGGTCTTCAGCATCCAAGATGCTCTCCATCCTAAACTACATGCTCTCAACTTCTGACTATCTGGAAAATTTTTCTTAGAATGTGATAGTTACTTTCCTTCCATATTCACTGAAGAATGCTGGGAATAAACTAAGATGCTGAATTTGGCTTCCTCTGAGGTATTGGCAGGTAGGCGCAGAACAAGTTTTCCATGGCTGGGTCACAGTCCTCTGTCTCAGAAAGAGATAGGAGGTAAAGCCAGATAAGTCCAGATTTAGTCTTTCAAGTTCTAAAGAACCAGCCATTCACCTGGTTCCAAGACATAGTGTATTTGGAAGTTCCTGGGGTGGGAGGGGAGAATTTTCTCAGTGTTTTCTTTCTCCCTGAAAGTTCATAGGGTATCTCTTGTCCTACTTCTATGCATTCATTTTTACTTCTGTCTCTATAAGATATCTTATAATTATGTTTCTGTAAATGTAATTCAACAAACTAGTTAACATTTACCATTATGCTCTCTTTTCAAAGACCTTATGCAGTACATCTTTTGCTTCTTGCTGTCATGGAATAGAACTTGGTCCAGGTTCTTAGAGCATCAACTGAAAGTAATAGCCTAACTTAGAATAGTAATGATTGTGTATGTCAAAGGGTACTGTAACTCAGACTGGTGAATAAATTGTACATAAATTAGAGATAAAGAAGACATATGAGACTATGGTGGGTCATATGGGTCTTATACCTGTGGTTTAGTACAATGTTCTCTCATATTAACAAGACAACTCTAGTGTGAGTATCTGAAAAAAATACTCCAAATCATTATCTCTATTATTTTAGAACGGTTTGAAACCTAGAGAAAAATGGACGGGCAACAAACAAATGGACAATAGCAACACCCAAAACATGCAGCAAGAAAGAGGGATCATGAGGAAAACCTTTAATGGCAGCAACATTCCAACAACTTTTTACATGTATGTCATTAGCTCACAATCCTCCTAAAAATGCTTTGCTCAGTTCTCGGGAAGAGTGAAGAGACAAGCAAAGTGAGATGGTTTCGGTTTGATATATTTCATAAGAACGCTGGGGTGGCCCACTCAACTGGTAGACGATCAGATGTTTGTCCCCTCAAAACTTGCTTCCAAGATGTGACCCGTTTCAATGTCCAGTAAGTAACTGGTAGCTTTTGTGGCTCTCGTCAAGAAACAGAAATGTTTGTTGTCCTAGGAGTGAATTACATGTCATTCTGTTTTGGAGACTTTACAGACTGAGTCTGGTCTGAGAGAATCTTCTCATGAAGAAGGGCTGGAACTGGAAGTGTGTGGCCTGAGTTAGATTTAGGAATCATGTCAGGTCAGTATGGGTCAGGAGGATAATTTTTCTTGTAAGAAAGCAACGACATTTCTACCCAAAAGGCATGAGAGTCCTTGAGGCTGAGAAATGGAGTGCATAGGCCATGAGCCTTCAGAAAAGACAGATATAGAAGCTTCAGTTTGAGCCAGTGTCAGTCAAATCCCTGTCCCTAGGCATATTGAATTTGTTTTTGACATTGTGACTTCCTAGGCAAGGGTCACCCAGAAAACCCATGGAAATGATCTTGGAGCTGGTTTTTGTAAGGGGAAACACAGACATAGAACAGCCTTGAAGAAGTATATAGGAAGTCCTCCATAATTCAGATGTGGGATGTGGGTGAGGATATTAGGTTCAAGGAGAGGCCTTGGAAAGATGAGAAAACCAAACTCTGCTGTAGGCTTGGATGTCTTTGCTTCCTCCTAGCTTATGGTTCTGCTCTCCGAGAGACTGGGTTAAAGTGACTGCAGTCTACCCTCTTTTTCTTTAAGAATTCTTCACCAGGCAGAGCTTGCCTTCACAAGGCCTGGGGCAGGATGTAGTGGGGGTATGCATTGGTTCTTTTGATCATCATTTCACTGTAAGCAATGGGATAGAGTTCATGTTTCCTTCCTGCCCTTTCCTATGAAGCATGCAGTTGAGTGGGTGGTTCAGCCAGAGATACCCAATAAATATTTGCTGGTGAACATAATGAAGGCACACTGATGACAGCAAGGTGTTAGCCTCACCCCTTCCTGACTGTCGGAGGTGACACCCATGTGGTCCTCACTCTGTGTTCGTGGGAGACTTTGAAGCATTGGCTGAGCCTGGAGTCTTGGCTAGGATCTGTCTTGGAACATGCCGCCTACCTGAATTTCCTTACAGTCTCTGCTTTCCAGAGCTCTTCATTTCCAATGACAGGAATTACTCTTCCTCCTAACGAGTGTGTAGACAGAAGAGGGAATTAAGGAGACAAGTAGAAACCACCCAGCAAGATGAGTTGTGTGCACGGCAGGGCCGGGAAAGGAGAAAAGAAAAAAAAAATGTTTCCAAATAGTATTGTGTGAGTTCTATAACTTTCCACTAATCCATATGTGGATTTGTATGAGCACTCATTCCTAACATCTAAGACAAGATCCAGACAAAAATGCTCCTACTGAATAAATCCAGGAGAGAGGTTTGTTTATCAGGGCCTAGTATTGTTTGAAAACTCAACATCTGTCAAAGACTTGTAGGTCTTTGCCCCCCACACTTTCAGCAGGTGCTTCTGGTCCTTATGACACTGCTGACTGGATTTTAAAGAAACAATCGTTTGGAAGGCGTAAGGTAATTTCTACACATTGACTCTAACTCCAGCCAGGCCTCCTTATTTCTTGCTTGCAAAATTATAGAGCTTCCAAATCCTTGCTTCTCATCTCATCTTCTCAGATATGTCCTCCTCACAGAAAATTAGTCTTTCTAGAGTCGGACTTTTAAGACATTTTAGTACTCCCCCAAGTCCTGAGTAAAGAATCTTCAAATGTGGAACATATGTTTCTCTCAGCTCAATTTTTGACTACTGCCATTCCTTCATTGGTCTTATATTTTAAGACATAAATTTTTGAATAGAGTATAAGATAAATATAGAAGAAAGCATGTGATGTTCGATGGATCATGAAGGTCACAATCAAACAAAATGGCCACTGTGACATAGAGCAGGACACAGCTAACACTATTCCTTTCAGCAAGTAGTTCACGGGGGTAGTCATTTGTCTTAACTTGTAACCCCTTGGAACTTTAAATACATAGAATCATAGACTGTGTATTCAACTATGCTTACTTCATCTATATTAGTTTCTACTCTTGATAGACAGCTGAGTCACCTCCAACCTTGGGCAACTGTGAATGTATACTCACATAAAGTTTTGCTCTAAATTTGTTAGAACCCCTAAATGGTTATCATGAAGGGAAATGTTGATAAATCGGCTATGGTAAATTAAGAATCCCCATTTTTCACTATTAAGAAAGAAAAGGATGCAGGATATAGCTGAGTGGTTGAAGACTTATCCAGTATGCATTATATGCACTATGCCACAAATAAATAAATAAATGACTGTCTAAAAGAGGGCCCCATTAAAAAAATATTTTACATCTGTATTTCTATCTATTTCTATGTGCTCCTACCTTGAGTATATAAAGAGCACCTGTAAACCAAAAAGGAATAAAAACAAATGACCTGGATAGTAAATTGGCAGGAGACTTGAACATGCAATTCACAAAACCAATTTGCAAATAGATGGTGGCTCTAGACATGTGAAAAGCACAAACTGTTGGGAGACCTTGCTTCTCAGCCTGACTCATTGTCTCACAACTTTCAAAACAGGCCACATATCTTCACACAGGCCTTTGGCTCCCAGGGATTCCTTATCTCTTCTTACACCTACTTATCTTTTAAGGACCTGGCAGAACAGCGCCAGCTCTTTCCAAAGGCTTCCCTGGCACTATGAGGTGGAATTAATTGTTTTCTTTGGGATCTGAAAGTGTGATTCAATTGAAGTATAACTGTGATCTTTATGTCCTCAGTGCACAGTACTGTTCTTGATGCATGAAAGGTAATCAATACATGCCTTCCTTACTGAATGTCTTACTTTCCCCTCAAGCCTCCAGATAGGATCTTAAACCAGTGAGGTATATATGGTAACAAAGCCTTTCTATGTTGCACACAGAGTTTACTAGCCAATGTAAAGGTTACATCATAGAGAAAAATGCTGGCTTATCTCCAGAATCATAAGCTCATATTCAATGAATGGTATCACCACAGACCTGTAGGCAAGACATTACTCTATTATACTTTGGGCTACATGTTAAGATGTATGTATGTATGTATGTATGTATGTATGTATGTATATTTAAAAGTTCCATTGCCTCCCAGAATGATAAAGGCAGTGGGTAGTTGGAGTCTATGCTTACTTAACATATAAGTGGGTGGCTACAGGACTGATGAATTTGAAGTGAAGGAGCCACGTGACAGAGTGGAAATGACATCATGTGCTCTTTCCTCTGCTCTAACTTGAATGAGGCAACATATCTGTCTAGACTAAGTTTTTTTGATCACCCTCATTTCCTGGGACCATTTCATACTTTTACAGAGTTCTGTTTTCTCCTATCTCCAAGGGTTTCCTGCCTCTTGCTTGTTTCCAGCCTTATAGAATTGCTTCGATCAGAATGCTTTGTTTCTTTACCTCATTTTAGCCGAATGAGAATTTTTTAATGGGAGGACCTGGGCTACAGAGATGGCTCAGCCGTTAAAGGCTAGGCTTACAACCAAAAAGAGAAGAAGACCTGTCTTTCAGGAAAGTTTATGTTCCAGAGTTAGTGCCTTTTACACAGTGGGTTAGCCACAATATTTATTGAGTCAGTGGCTACATGATTTATTATTTAAATAAAAGGGGGGATTCTCATTTTTTAACCTTTATATTAGTATTTTTTAACATAATTTTTTATTGATTCTTCAGGAATTTCATATCATGCACTCCAATCCCACTCATTTCCCAATTACTACATATCTGCCCCCACTCCTGTAGTATCCCCCACAAAAGAAGATAAACGATATTAATTAAAAACAAAACAAAACAAACAAAAAAAACCCATTTTCCTCCTCTATCTTTCTCACCTCTCCAATACCTCTTCATTCATCTTAGTGGCATTGGAAGCTGCAGTGTGTCACACAGTATACCCTTTTGTAAATTCAGCTTTACTTGCAAATGTTCATTGCGATGAGTTGTTGGTTCAAGACCTCTGGATTCTGGTGCACCATTAACAGTGGATCCTCACCAAAACTCTCGAATATCCTGCTGTTGCCCTGAGTCACGGAGTCTCTTCATGCACTCTGGCAAGTCAAAACGGGATAGATGTTGGGGTAGGCCAACTCAAAGCTCTGGATGTGGGTCTGAGTGGGAGCTGATTTGGTCAGTCTGGGCCACTGGGAATGCCCCCCCCTCAGGTGAGGGGTGGAGAGCTAGCTCTACCACACCCATGGTGAGGAATGGGGCCGTCTCTCCTGAGTGTGGGGGCAGCTCTCCCATGAGGAGTGGGACCAGATCTTCTGCTGCACTGGCTGTTGATGGGCAGGGCTAGGGAAGGACAGTGCCAGCTCAGCATGGCCCTTGGATTTCAAAATGCATGGTTCCTATGCCCCGCTTGGTAATATGGGCCACAGAGATCAACACCACCCCCAAATGCAGCAGGATTGTAGACCCAGATATCTGCATGGCCTTTGATGGTAATAGAAGCCATGAACATCAACACAGACCCTGACTTTGGTGGGGCCACCGACACAGACATGGCCTCAGCTGCAGCTTGGACCCTGATGTCACCATGGCCCAAGTAGCAGGGAAGGTCACTTAGATCTATATGACCCGGGCTGCAGCATGACCCTCAGACACCAACAGGGCTGCAGGTAGCAACCCAGACTCTGGGCATCTGAATGGCCTTCAGTGGTAACTGAAGGCACAGAGATCAACACAGATCCTGGCTCTAGTAGGGCCATGAACCAAGGCATGGCCCTTGGCTGCAGCTTGGGACCAGATGTTACTGTCACCATGGACCTAGGTGGCAGAATAGGCCACTCAGATCATCCTGGCCCTAGTGGCAGCATGGCTCTTGGACACCAACATGAACTCAGGTGTCTATCCAGACCCTGGGCATCCATATGACTTTTGATGGCAACATGGGCCATGGATGTCAATACAGACCCTGGCTGTGGTTGGACCATGTACCCAGCAGCAGCCCATCCCTGGATGTTACTGTGACCACAGGAGGCAGCACAAGCCACTCAGATTAGTATGACACAGCTGCAGCATGGCTCTGGGACACCGACATGGCCTCAGGTAGCAGGCCAGACCCTAAGCATCCACATAGCCCTCGGTGGTAACAGGAGCAATGGGCATCAACACAGATGCTGGCTGCAGTAGGGCCATGAACCCAGACAGGGCTCTCAGCTGCAGCTCAGGCCCAGATGTCACCATGCCACTGAGTGGCTGGACAGGCCACTCAGATTGGCATGGACCCTTTTGCAGCACAGCCCTTGGACACCAATGTGGCCACAGGTGGCAGCCCAGACCCTGGGCATCTGTGTGACCTTAGGTGGCAACATGGGCCATGAATGTCAACACATACTCTGGTTGGGTTAGGATCATGGACCCAGACATGGTCTTTGGCAGTAGCCTGGGCCCATATGTCACCATGGTCCCAGGTGGAAAGCAGGCCACCCTGTGGAATATTCCTTTCCACTGTATGAATATATGTCGCTCTGATTGGTTTAGTAAAGAAGCTGACTGACCAATAGCTGGACAGGTAGAGGTTAAGCAGGCCTGGCAGACAAAACGTGTGAAGAAGAAGAGGAGTCTTGAGAATCACAAGGAGATGCAGAGAGAAACAGAGGAACTTGCTATACTGAGAAAAGGTATCAAGCTATGTGGCAGGCTGTAGATAAGAAATATGGGTTAATTTAAAATGTAAGTGTTAGCTAGTAACGAGCCTGAGCTTTTGGCCAAGCATTTATAATTAATAATAAGTCTCTGTGTGGTTATTTGGGAGTGGCTGCTGGGACACAGAGAAACTTTGCCTACACCACCCATATCACATCAGCCTGTTCCTCACCACCTTCCCTTCTTTAGTTCTACCTCTTTCCATAGCACATGAACTGGTCCCCTTCTCTTCTATTTCTGTACCATATATTTGCTCATCATAATGATACTTACCCACCTGACTTCTCAAGGCACTCAGTAGGCCTATGGATGTTTTCAGCCAGCCCAGGCTTTGAGGACCCAGGTTGGCCTGTGGGTGTCTTTCATATTAGTATGTTTTCAATATTACTCAGTTGTTCAAATGATTTTCTAACTTACTAGATTTTATTTTATTTTACTTTTAGCTTAATGTGTCTTACTAAAGAATTGTAAAACTTCTCAGTACTCACAGAAGACAATTTTTGCAATTTTGAAGATTTCTGCTTGAATTCTTTTGAATTCTAGAAAAGCTGTTTTTTCCTTTTATTGAAAATAGTTTCCTCTGCTACTCCTTAGTTCCTCCCTCCTTTCCTTCCCATCTGATTCATTGCCTTTTTGTCTCTCATTAGGAAACAAACAGGCTTCTGAGGGATAATCATAAAATAAAATATAATACAATAAAACAAAACTAACATATTGGAATATGATAAAACAAAGATGAAAAGAAGTCAGGGAAAGGCACAAGAAACACATATAGATGCAGAGATGCCCTTGTCCACACACTCAGGAATCCCATAAAAACACTAACTGGAAGGTATAATATATACCCAGAGGGTAGAGTAGAGAGAAAAAATATAAATAAAACAAAAAATTTTAAAAAACCTGACATGATACAATGAGACAAAGAAACTCCAAAGATGCCCCTGAGTTCATTTTCTGTTGGCCATCTGCTGCTAGGCATGCAGCCTACTCTTAAGAGTAGTTTGTTATATTTTTGGTTGTGAGACTAGCCATAGCCTCTACATCAGCTCCTGCCTCGGGGATCCTGCTCTATTTGAATTCCTGTGCTGATTTCCTTTGATGATGACCAGCAATGTGGAAGTGTAAGCCAAATAAACCCTTCCCTCAAATTAGAAAAAAATAAAAAGAAAGAGAGGAAGGATTGTAAGAGCCAGGGAGGTCAAGGTCATCACAAAGGAACCCACAGAAACAACTAACCTGGGCTCACAGGAGCTCACAGAGTCTGGACCGACAGCTAGGGAGGTGGCATGGGACTGACCTAGGTCTTCTGCATATGAATGACATTTCTATAGCTTGGTGTGCTTGTGGAACTCCTAGCAGTGGGATCAAAGCCTGTCCCTAAAACTTGAGCTGGCTTTTGGGAACCTATTCTCCACACTGGGTTGCCTCACCAAGGTTTAAATCATGTTTTGTTGACACCCATGAGAGGCCTGCCCCTTTCTGAACAGAAACAGAGGAATGGAGGATAACAGGCAGGCAGAGGGGAGGCAAAGTGGGGGAGAGAATGGAAAGAGAGGAAGGAAGGGAAACTGCAGTCAGGGTGTAAAATAAATGAAAAAAATTAATTAATAAAAAGAAAAAAAAAGAGTAGTTTGTTTCCCCAGTGAGACTTCCTTGGAGAAAACTAAATTTTCATTTACAAGTAGTTATCAATTAGTAATAGCTTCTGGCTTAGGGATGGGGCATGTGTCCACTTCTCCTTTTAGGTCTAGGACCACATCTGGTGCAGATGAATGCAGGCCCTGTGCACACTGCCTCAGTTTCTGTCAATTCATATGTGCTTTGATCCTGTTGACTTAGAGAGCCTTGCTCTCAACCCCCTCTGGCTCTTATATTCTCTTTGCATTCTCTTCTGCACGATTCTCTGAGCACTGAGGGGAATGATTTGATGGAGACATCTTGTTTAGGACTTAGTGTTCCGATGTCACTCACTCTCTGCATAATATCTGGTTGTGGGTCTCTGTATGTATTCCCATACATTCCTGTAGGAGGAAGCAATTTTTTATTATGACTGAGCAAAACACTGATATATAAGTATGGTAGATGTACTTAAGAGTCACTTTATTTCTATATTCTTTCAGTAGAACAGTAGTATTTGGTTTTATCCTAGGTCCCTAGGCTATTTAGTCTCAGGTTCTTGGTCACCCAAGCAGTATCCAGTATGAGTTCCATCTTGTAGAGTGGGCCAGATATTGGTTGTTTATTCCCACAAGCTTTGTGCCACCATTGTACTAACATTATCTTGTAGGCAGGTCACCACTGTAGATAAAATGGTTTGTAGTTGGATTTGTGCTTATG
Source organism: Peromyscus eremicus (assembly GCF_949786415.1). Lineage (NCBI taxonomy): Eukaryota > Metazoa > Chordata > Mammalia > Rodentia > Cricetidae > Peromyscus > Peromyscus eremicus. Next base: position 111,355,949 of record NC_081419.1, read on the forward strand.
TTTCATCCTTTGTAGCACACAGAGTACCTTCCTGTACCAAAGATGCTAGAATGTAGGGTTGAAGGCTCTATGTAGGCATCAGCTTCACTTTTCCATGTTTAATGATTTTTGTAGGTGTTGTCTTCAGCAATAGGGTCTTGCTGTCAGTTTGTGGAGAGCAACTTATAGTCTTGGCAATAGCTTGGGTTGTTTGGAGTTCTATGGGTACCTTTTGGCCAAAAATTCATTGGAAGTAGCCCATTCCCAGTACTGGAAGCTTCATTTGGTGACAAGAGATATCCAACTGGGGCTGTGTCTCCCCCATTATTTGGGGAATGTCATTTAGATTGCCTTCATGTATGTATATTTTTAAGAAGCTTATATTGTCATTTTATTGATTTTCTCAAAGAAATAACTCTTTGTTTCATTGATTCTTTAGGTTGTTTTTTCTTTTTGTTATTGTTGTTTCTGTTTTATTAATTTCAGTCCTTATTTTGATCATTTCTTGCTGCTTACTTCTTTTGGATATGACTTCTTTTTGTTCTACAGCTTTCAGATGTGTAGTTAAGTTACCAGTATGAGATTTGCTAGGTGTGGCCACTGCAGGTTACAGGTAAAATGGGTTTCTAGTTATTGGGAGTTGATGTTTAGGAATAGGGATAGACTGAGGATAGATAGATGTACACAGGATATTCCACCAGAATCTGCTTAGTCTCCAGCCAATGAGGGAAGAGATTGAGGAGAGAGCACAACTGGTAGTCTGCTACAGAGCTGGGGATGAGACTGGGAATTGGATTTGGAGGAGAGGAGGGAGAATGAAGATCTGAAGCTCATCTACCAGTTTCACAGGCCTAGTTGCTTCTATGGCAGGCTTGGCTGGAATGTTTGCCTGCTGGAGTTGGGGACTAGAAAAGAGAGCATTGCAACCTGAAGCAATAGGCCACATTCTCAGTAGGAGCTTGGTGTCTGGGAAGGAAGGACAAAGACAGGCAGGGGCACGGAAAAGAAGAAAGAAAATTCCAGAATGTTTTGGGCTTTGAGAGCTGAATCCTGTTAAGATTTAGTGGCTAGCATCTGTAATCTCAGCACTTAGGTGGTTGAGACAAGATAGGAAGTTGAAGGTTAGCCTAAGCTACATACAAAGACCCTGTGTCAAGAGAAAGAAGGAGCAGAAAGGAGGAGGAGGAAGAAAGGGAAGAATTAAAGGAAAGAGAGAAGGAATAATGGAAGGGAGAAAGGGAGGGAGGGAGGGAGGAAGGAAGGGAGGAAGAGAGGGAAGGAGGAAGGGAAGGAGTGTTGGGGTCTGTGGGAGTCCAGCTCCCACCTTTTAAAGGGTTCTCAGGTGAAGGGGAGAGGGATACGAAAATATCAGATAGAAAGGTAGACCTAGACAATGAGGAGAAAGACAGAGCTTCAGGAGGGCCTATGTCAATAACCAACAATCCCTTTGTTTATTCAAAAGTGTTTTTTATAATATGCCAAGGGGAGAGGCAAAAGACCTCCTCCTTGCAAGATCAAAGCACACTGTACAACCAAATGTAGACCCTTCCAAACACCTGGTAAACACACCTGTGGCCAAATCATCCATTATGAAGCCCTGATGGGTAAAGCAAGCTTAGATTCTCTGACCCTGAGTAATTTGTGCTCATGAAAATTTGCCCTTCTTCATAATATAATTTTTTAAGTGAAGATATATAGCTTAACTTTTTACAGCTCTGAATCAGCTTTCCACTAAGAGCTTGCAAGTAGCTGGAATAATTATAGCAATACTCCTGCTCCTTATGGCTGCTATACCTCCTACTAAAGGAGTAGAGGATGATAAAGATAGAATGGCCTTTTTGAATGTGTCTAAGATGTCTATAGCAGTCTTAGCTAGACCAAAACCTTTCTTAAATCAAAAACTCTTGATGAAAGTGCATCAAATACATCAGTAAACTCCTAATGCATCTGCATCAAATCTAAGAACTTAGCATTGCCATTATCATTAACATTAACAGGTTAACAACTTAATTCTAACATAAATATTACTATACATAATTATAATTCTCTCAAACTTACATCCAAAAGCAAACTCTCAATAGAATTATTTACACTTTACAAACTTTAGCAAACATTCAAAAGTAATTTCTTAATAGAACTACAAAAATCATAGGGTACATTAACATAAGTTAATATTAATCCACTCAAAGGACAAGAAAATTCTGTTTTTTTTTTAATTAGAGAGACTGAGGAATATTAACTCCCCCTTTCCATTATAATTTTTTAAACTTCATCTTGAGCCTAGGTAGAAAAAACAAATTTCTCTATTTCTACACAAACAGTTCCATTTTTTACATAAACAGTTTGTGAGTCACCACAGTTAACAAAGCATATATACATAGGTGAAATAAAAAATTGTCCCATTGCAATTGAACCACTCCTGTCCATCCCATTTAAGTCTGAAAAGTTCAAAAAGTCAGTTCTGACACCAGTCTTAATGTTCCACTGAAAGCTTTCTGATACCAATCTTAAAGTGTCAAATACTAAGAAACTCACAACCAAAAACTTTTTACAGTTTCCCTGAATGCAACAATTCAGTTCAAACAAGAGTCTCTAAAGCTAACTCTCAGCTACAACTTGCTTTCTAGCCTTCCCCTAGGAAATTGGCTCTAGGACGAAGGCTGTATTAGTCACCTTAGCTGAGTGGTTGCACAGTCTTCTTGAAAAAGTTCTCCTTTTAGCTAGCTGAACCAGGAAGCTGTCTCCTAAAGGAACCATGCATTTGTCTGCTGCCAGCAAACAGAAGCTGCAGTGACTTCAGCTGTGTGTTCCAAGTCTACTATTTTTACAATCCTAATCTGGCTCTCATCTTCAGACTGCCAGCCTAGAGACACTGTATTCTAAGGCCATGAGGCTCTCAACCACCTCAAGTCACAAGGACTCAAACTACCTTCCAGCTGCTACGAGCTGTGGCTTCTTCGGTCCCATTACCTGCCCTGCTGGTGGCTCTGTGTTCAGCACTTTGGCCCCAGAGTTTGCATGGCCAATTGCTGCCCTCAGGGCAACCCTATGCTTTACCCTGCAGCTGGGAGCACAGGCTGGCCTCCAGTGAGTCTCCACTGTTCAGCTTAGAATGCTGCTGTTGCATGCTGCTGCTAGAGACTCAGACCCTGTATGTTTCATTGCTGCCGATGACACAGTGATGTCCTGTGGGTCAGCTGCTGTTCTTGCTGCTTCTTGCACTTATGGTGGGGACTTCTGAAGCCACTCTTTCAGACTGCCAAGTCTGCAGTAGTTGCTTAGTACTGGATGCTATTTTATGCATCCCAGGTCCCATGCTAGGGAAAAACTACTCTGTTATACTATTATACCTTCACTATGTCCCTATACCTACACCTACATTTCTCAAACTCTATGATTTACTTATATTACACTTTTATTACACTTTTAGACCTAACTTAGTAGATAGATAAAGACTGAGAGAGAGAAAGAAATAGAGAAACAGAGACAGAGAGAGATACTTGTTGCAGCCTAACTTGACTATTCTGCTTTATATTTCAATTTTACTCTTGAAGGATAGAATATCACTGCTTCAACTTAATTCATTACCAGGCATGCCCTCTTAATTTATGGTGCTCCCTCTCTTTTATCCTTTGTACCTAATCCCCATGTTCAGGGAGCCATCTGTTGGGGTCTGTGGGAGTCCAACTCCCACGTTTTGAAGGGTTCTTTGGTGGAGGAGAGAGGGATAAGAAAATATCAGATAGAAAGATAGACCTAGATGATGAAGAAAAAGACAGAGACACAGAATGGCTTTGGGAGGGCCTGGGTCAATAACCAACAGCCATTTCATTTATTCAAAAGGGCTCTTTATAATATGCCAAGGGGCAGGGCAAAAGACTTCCCCCTTACAAGATCAAAGCACACTGTACAATCAAGTGTAGACCCTTCCAAATACCTGGTAAACACGCCTGTGGCCAAGTCATCCGTTATGAAGCCCTGCTGGGTAAAGTAAGCTCAGATTCTCTGACCCCGAGTAATTTGGGCTTCCGCAAAGGAGAAAGGGATGGAAGAAGGAAAGGAGGGAGAGAGGGAGGGAGGAAGAGAGAGAGATTATTTCCCATACTTGTATTGAGCAATATGATCAATGGGGGAGATAATTGGAAGTAAGGGCTTCTCTCCATTCACACTATGTGCTTTAATCTTTGTTTTACCATGAGAACATGGCCCACAGAATCAACTAGGCATGGCTGGTTCATAGGGATTCATAGAGACTGAAGTGACCAACACGGACCCTGTATGGATCTGAGCTAGGTCCTCTGCATATACCTTATGGTGTTTTTGTGGGACTCTTGACAATGGGAGCTGGGAGGGGAGCATGTGTGCAACTCTTCCCTTTTTCTCCTATTGGTTTCCCTCATCCAGCCATGATGTGAGGGTTTGTGCCAAGTCTTATTGCATCTTGTTAGGTCATGTTTGGTGAATATACCTGGGAAGCCTGCTTTTTTTTAGGGAAATGGCAGAGGAGTGGTGGGGGAGGGACTTGGAGAGGTGGAAAGGGGAAACTACAGTTGGGATGTAATTTATGAGAGAAGAATAAAAGTTAAAAAAATAAATACTTGTCTTATATACTTATGAATTAGACAAAATGTATCAACAAATAATTTTGTGTAAGTCTGACTTCTAACACATAGTCTACAAGGTGGGCACCTGGAGCATGGTACTGCTGTCTTCAAAATAGGGTCATGCCACATTCTACTGGGAAGAGTCCTGGGCTAAGCAAGTAGTTGACACTTTACCACAATGCTTAGGCTCCTCAGCCATCTGTGAAGGGATTCTCTCTGTAAATCCTTACCTTTCCTCAGGTTTTGTGAGAAAGTTGTAGTCCTTAAGTCTTTGGATGACTAACCAATCCCTTCTGCTCCCACTGGGAAACATGAACTTTTCTACACTCCTGTGACAAGTGACTATAAGGGGGTGTTCCACCAACATCCTTTATGCTGTCATTGCTTCTTCCCCCTCTGGGATAACAAGAACCAGGAGCTGTGGAGGAGATATCCCAGACCTGGGAATTGCAAGTCAAGGCTTCCTGAGAGGAATTTACTGAAGTTTTCCAATCCTTCTTGAAGGTGCTGAATACTTTGGGCCCTAGATATCACTAAATACTAAGGAGAGCATACATTTTAGAACCTATTGTGATGTCCAAGCCCTTTAAGGGAGATATGTTGCAGGATAGGTTTTGACTTGAGAGAGTAAGTTGGGTGGTCCCCCCCCCTCCCAACTCTGTTGCTACTTCTGTAAATTCTAAAACAGTACTTCTGTTGATGCTCACATTCTAAATAATTGTTTGGTCCCTGTGGTGGTTTGAATAGGAATGTCCCTCATAGACTCATGTGTTTGAGTGCTTGGCCCATAGGGATGGTACTATTAAGAGATGTGGTCTTGTTAGAGTAGGTGTGGCATAGTTGGAGGAAGTGTGTCACTGTGGGGGTGGGCTTTGAGGTCTCAGATGCTTAAGCTCAAGTTCAGTAGCACACAGTTTTTCCCCCCTGCTACCTGAAGATGAAGATGTAGAACTCCCAGTTCCTTCTCCAGCACCATGTCTGCCTACACACTACCATGCTTCCTGCTGTTATGATAATGGACTAAACCTCTGAAACTGTAAACCAGCCCCAATGAAATGTTTTCCTTCCTTTATAAGAGTTGCTGTGATCATGGTTTCTGTTCATAGGAATAGATACCCTAAGACAGCTCCCACACAAATTGCTAGGAAATATTTAAAACTACAGTTAGTTTTTATGAACATTTTTATTCTTAGTAGATTATTACTCATTTTTCTATTTATTGAATACCTAGATTGTACAAATGCTTTAGGAGGAACTGTATAAGCATTTACCCCCTTAGTTATTCCCTCCAAACATTATTTAGTAAAAATGTCTAAATAATTTTTTACAAAATACAATTCTGTGTGAACCATTTGAAATATCTTTTACAGGCTACCATTATTATTCATATATTAAAAATCCTAACTGCCCTGGTTTGACCATTACATATTTTATACATGCATTTAATTATCATGTGATACCCCATAATTAAGAAGCAGTGTAATGCATCCACAAAAACACAAAAATTAGAAAGACTAACAACAATAAAGTAGCACACACTATATAGTTATGATATGTCAGAAAAATATGCTACAAAATTGATTTATTAAAACCTCTGACTTGGCTACAATAATCACTGAATGCCTGTTCTACTGATGAGGAAGCTAAGGCTCAGAGTTTAGGAATTTGCCAACGGATTTAAAATGTAAATAATAGAAACCATTACTTAAATCCAGAAAAACTGGGTTCATAGTCATCATTTTTAATCACAAGTCTTTGTGGTAAGCCTCTGAGGATAGATGCCTGTGAGCCAGCCTGTAAGACTGACCACATGGTTTATCATTCAAACCAAGACACTGTTGAGAATAAAGGAGAATGAACTTAATAGTTGGAGCAGATCCCTTACATAAACTGCTGCTCCCTCAAGCAAAGCAAGGCTTACTGCTACCCTACCCTACCAAACAGTTCCACCAGCCTGTCTACCTGCCTGTGGTCCAGAACTTGCTTTCTGCCCTACTTCTCCTCCTTGAGTTCCTTTGGAGGCTCCTCCATGTTGCCTGTAGATATGTTATCTTCGTACACAAAGTACTCTTCCCCTCCTACTTGATTCATTCTCTGATTATCATGCACACATTCACCTTTCAGCCTCCAGCTCTTGGTGCTCCTTTGGGATAATTAGGAAAACACATGTGCTCAGTAGGACAAATGTTGCTCTGGGTTTGGTAACATCAGTCTCCTTTGCCTCTAAGTGTGTTGTCCCTGCCCCCCTCAGACATTGGCTAGGTTTGATCCTTCTCCATCCCACTTAATTGGACCTGGGATAGATCAAATGCTTAACAAATGCTTTTCAAAGTAAAAGGAATAGAAAGAGGAAGAAACAAGAGAGACAAAATACTTAGTTTTGTGGAGGTTATATAGATATTAAATCATTGATTCACTTATTAAACAAATATGTATGAAGTGTTTCTATTCTTGGTAAAGTTCCAGATGTGCCAGTTGTGGCTGACATGAGAAGGAATTGTTTCCCAGAGTAGACATTCTGGGTAATAGCTCATTAATAAAGAAGCAAGGCCATTTCATATGGCCCAGAAATCATTAAAAAAATAAAATAAAAATAGGATAGAAAGAGATAAGAGATAGATTTGAGTTTGGTAGTTACTATAGTTAGAATGTCCCTCCAAATTCACATTCTGAAACTTAATCTCTCTTGTAGGGGTAAAAAGACTTTAGGCATTTGGGCAGGTAATTATGGATTACTGTTTAACAGGCCTGAAGGGAACTAGTTCAGGCATTTCCCATTAGCTTTTCCACCCCTCCCAGCATGTGGATTCACCATCCACAGAGATCCCCCTCTGGATGATAATGTTTAGCAGCCATGTTGGAAGCAGAGCCTTAGGCCCTCACCAGTTACCCACACTGCTGACACCTTGATTTTAGATACTCCACTCTCCAGAACTGAGAGGAAACACATCTCAAGTTTAGAATCTTGCACTCTTGGCTGTTTTATGAACCAGCACAAATGGGATAATATAGTGCACAAGAGTAGTTCCTTCTGGGTGATGTTTGTGATGAAACAGAATAAAATGGCTGGAAGAGCAAAGAAAAATTTCCCAAGAACACTAGGTAGAAAAAAAACTTCTGCTATGTATGTTATCTAGAAAGGTTAGTGTGTTTGGGAAATAGACCAGAAAGTGTGGTGGAGGCCCCTTCATCTAGGTCTCTCAAGTGATGGCAAGACATGTTTATGTAACATGTAACATATTGCTGAGTTTTTAAAAGCCAGGGAGTTTATTTTCTGCTGTTTGCTATATTTCCTGTCTTTCCCAAAGACTACTCTGGTAACTAAATTGGAAGTAGACTTGAGAAAGATAAAGCTAAGGGCTGGGGAAAATGACACAATCCAGGCAAGTGTTGCACACAGAGGGAAGAGATCTTGTCCAGCAATGTTTCTGAGACTTCAACAGGCAGATGGGTCACTGGAAGTTTACTGAACAGCAACTCTAATGCTTCAGTCTGAATTTCATATAAATTTTCCAGTGACACTACCATCGCTGCCCTGAAAAATCACAACAGAGAAGCAAAAACAACTACAATGAAAACAAACAAACAAACAAAAACAAAAGTGCTGATTGTTGTTTCATTGAAAGAAAAGAATCCTTGACTGTTTTCTCCATCTTTGGAAAAGTACATAGTGCAATTATTGAGACAGGAGTTTCATTTCTACCCTTGCTTTATAAACCATCTTACTCCTATCTGGTAGGACTGGAAAGCTTTTCGGGATGGATGGACATTGACACACTCTATGAAAATGATGAAACATGATGGAAGGCATTATGATAGCATAGCACATTTATGGTTCAAAAGGAGTAAGATACACAAAAGCTATGATGATTTCTAGCTCTTGGCTCTCAGTGATCATTTTCTGGTGGCTATCTATACAATGCTAATTTCATTGTTTTAAAATTTATATTTTATGATTTATAAATTATCCTTTCCCAGAGATATCAAGTGCCCTTAAAGAGTGGTTAAAGTAAGATGGATTGGGGAACCGGTGCCAGGAGTGGGAGCAAGGGGGAAAGGGAACAAACAAGAGTAAAATAAAATAAATATATGTATGAAGATTCTGTGAGGAAACCCACCTTTTCATATACTAAGCTGAAAAAAGTTTTAAGATACAATATTTATTGAAATTACAAAAGAAAAAAGTTTGGAGGACTAAGGAGATAGTTCAGTCAGCAAAATGCTTGCCTCACAAGTATAAAGGCCTAAGTTCATGTCCCTAGCACCTAAAAGAAAACATGGGTTAGGGAAGTAAAAGCCCATAATTTCAGTGCTGGGGAGGTGGAGACAGGAGGATCCCCCAGGCTTACTTGTCAGCTAGCCAGTCTACCTTACTTGGTGAGCTCCTGGCCAATGAGAAATTCTACCTGCCCCCCAACACACACACACACACACACACACACACACACACACACACACACACACACACACAAGGTAGAGAGCTATAGAGAGAGATAATGCCAACCTCTGGCCTCTACAACATATGCATGCAAGTATGCATTCACATGAACATGTACACACACACACACACACACACACACACACACACACACACATCACAGCATATCTGGGAGAAAGGTACCATTCTACTTTCACAGATATTGTGACACAGTTGTCCGCTTGTCCCTAAAAAGCCCAAAGTTCATCATGGCATTGCTTGTTCAATTCCAAAACTGGCAATTCTTTTGCTCTCCAGAAATGGAAGCTTGGCTACTGAACTGTGAAGTTGCTCATAAATGAAGACTTTTTCTCTTTAGGAATCTGAAAGCTTTCCTGGCAGTCCCTGCTTTGCTCAAAGATGTGCAATGCCAGCTAGAAATCATCTGGCCCAGCTGCACATCATGAAGTGAATCTGACTTTATAGACCATATAGGACTTCAATGGTCGCTTCTAAAAATGGAAAAACATGGCAAGGCCAAGCCTTCCCGTAGTTTCGTCTCTTTTTCACCCCTTCTTCGGAGCAGGAGTTATTCATCTGATACCTCAGCACAGTTCATACCTGGTGCTAAAGATGCAGACATGTCTGCCCTCTCAAGAGTTTCTGATTGTGGATGGCACTATAAGCTGGAAAATATGATTTCCTGACTAGAATTCATTCCCATAAGGCTCTTTGGACACCAACAAGCTCTTACCAAAGAACACTACACAAATGAATCTGAAACATGTGGGTTAAGTTCCTCCTCAATTAAGCGTGGGCTCTCATAGTGGGTAGGGGCAAGAGTGGATACAGACAACAGTATGTCGAAATGGTTTGGAATCTTTGTTAAATCAAAACCATATGAAAAACCCATTTTTAGAAAGAATTTAAGTACTACTTAGATTTCAGTTCATCCTAATTTGAAATGTTAAATTTATTATAGTTTAGACAGTTGTTCTCCAATCTTGGATTTTGACAGTGACCTAATACATCAGACAGAAAATCTAATTTTTCTGCATTTTCCAAAATCATTCCATTGGGTTCCATTCACCAATTTCTGGGAGGAGCAGTGATCTGTATGTATCGTCTCTTCTGAGAATAAAGGTTAGAAAACAACGTTTGTGATAAGCAAGGCATCTTCTCTAGTGCCATAAAAGAAGAATCAGGAAAGTCACCATTTGTCTAACAGTTGGGATAGAGAGTAGCATCGAAGACTTACTCTCAGCACCCAGGACAGAACATAGAACAAGAAAGCCATGGTCTCCATTTTCTTCTTGACTCATTTTAATACCAAATACAGTAAAACAAACTAAAAAATGTGACCTTGATAACTCTTCCTGGGTAGAGTCAAGGTCCATTCCAACTTGCATTCTTTTCTAAAAATGCCGTTTTATCACATTGCCAAGGACAAAGGAAGGTTGAGTCCAACTGTGTATCTTTTAAAATCTTGGGAATGTTTTAACAAAGCAAGGAAAATTTCCCATAATTACCATATAAGATGTGTTAGTTCAAATACCTGATGTGCTTCTGGAGTTTGAAAAACTGGGCTGTCTTTCATTCTCAATTTTTTCCCTTGTTTTTCTCATGAATCTGCACAACAAAATTTTCAGCCAATGGACAACATTAGGCAAACCCAAGGTAATGCCTGACAACTTGCCATCTTACCCATCTTAACACAGGTTAAGGAATTCTTTCCACAAATGGATTGTAAATGTACCAAACGTTTTAGAAGGTTGGAACCCTGTGCACCATATCCCACTTCCCACCTATTGCTTCTAACGCCTAAGTTGACCACAAGTGCCTGGATGTCACTCTCACATTCCTGTGTGGCTTGCTTCTTCATGCCATCTCAGTTTCTGGTTAAGTTCCCATCTCTGACAACCACCAAGCCCACCCCTTGCCTCATTCATTCTACAATCTATTTTCTCTATGTAAATTATCAGTCTCACTATTAGTTTGCTTTTGTCTTTGCCATAATTGTAGACAAATATGGTAAACTAATTTAGGTAAGACCTTATCTGGTTGTTCATTGCCCCATCTGAGGGACTTACAGAGTGAAACTTCAATAAATATGTTTTAAATGGATGAACAGCTGAATTAGTATACGATGTCATGTGATAATTGCATACTGCCAGATCTGTCCACCATCTCTGTTCATCTCTAAAAACTGTGTAGTACATACCACTGAGGATTCATGCCTGCAACACTCTCAGAAAATCCTCTTGGACAAGCAATCCATGAAGCTAAAGGGATGTCAGCTCTGATTGACAAGCTATATAGTCATCCTTTAAATTGGAGAGTGGGATCCATCTGAACTCCATGGCATTCATACAAAGAGACACCAGGAGAAGAAATACAAAAATTTCAATGAATTATGTGGTATGATTAACTGATTGAAATAAAACCTTTTTATTTTGAAAAACAAAACAACACTATTTACTCTTTGGGAATTTCACATCATGCACTCCAATTCTACTCACCTCCTGGTCCCCGCATACCTTCCCTTCACTCCTGCAGTGACCCCCACAAAAGGAAACAAAAGAAAGTAAGCATGCAAGCAAACAAAAGCAGAAACACCCTCCCCCAAAAAAACCACAACACAAAACAAAACCCACAACAACAACAGTAAAATCTCTTTGCTTCTCCTTCCTTCCTGCCTCTCCATAACCTTTCATTCATTCTGGTGGCATTGGAGGCTTCAGTGTGCCATATAGTTTATCTTTTTGTACCATCAGCTTTACTGGCAAATATTCATTGCAGGGTGTCACTGATCTGATTCAAGGCCTCTGGTTTCTGGTACACCATCCTCACTAGATCTTCAACACAACTTGTCTGGGATATCCTGTGGCTGCCCCGAGTCTTGGAGATCTTGTGAGTATCGTGCCATAGGACCATTCCCTTCATGAGCTCCAGCAGGTCCTAGATGGGGTAGATGCTAGGGTGGGTCAACCCAAGGCCCGGCTGTGGGCCTGGATGGTAGTCAAGCTAGTCAGTCCAAGCCACTGGGATCACCTGCCTCAGGTGAGGGGCAGAATCAGCTCCCCTACATGCAGCCCTCAGGGTTGGTTCACCCTTGCCTGTGGTGAGAGGTGGGGACCATCTCTACCGGGTTCCGGGGCCAGCTCTTTTGCTGTAGTGTCCAGCGAGAGGCAAGGCCAGCTTTTTCAGAGCTATGAGGGTTGGGGCTGGCTCAGCAGGACCCTCTGATTTCATCTCAAATGGTTCCTAAGACCTCCTGACTGCTGCTGGACCACAGACCCAGGCGTGACCCTTGGTAGCAGCTTGGGCCCAGATGACATCCTGGCTCTGAGTGGAAGGAATGGCCACGCAGGTGGGAATGTTTTTGGTGGCCACGGATGCCACCAAGGCCTCAGGTTGCAGCCTCAACCTTGGGCCTTTATATGACCTTTGGTGGCAATGTAGGAACCGGATTTCAGCTCAGTCCCCTGCTGAAGTAGGACCATGGATCCAGACATAGATCTCTGCAGCAGCTGGGTTTGGATGTCACCACTGCCCCAGCAGAAGTGTAGCCCTGAAACACCAACATGACCCTCGATCTTGCACGGCCTTCAGTGGAAAAAGGAGCATCAGACATCAGCACAGACCCTGGCTGCAGTAGGGCCAGGGACCCTGACATGGCCCTCAGCTGCTATAGGGCCAGGGACCCTGACATGGCCCTCAGCTGCAGTAGGGTCAGGGACTCTGACATGGCCCTCAGCTGCAGCTCTGGCCCAGACATCACCATGACATTGAGTAGCAGTGCAGGCCACTCAGATCTGGATGCATCCTGGTCCTTGGACAACAACCTGGACTCAGGTAGTTGATCTGACCCTGGATTTCTTCATGGCACTTGGTGGCAACAGGAGCCACATACATCAATCCAGACCCTGGCCACTATAGGGCCATAGACCCAGACATGGTCCTTGGCAGCTGTCTGGGCCTGAATGACATCATGGCCTTGGGTAGTAGCACGGGCCACCCATATCTGTATGGCCCCTGCTGTGGTGTGGCCTCTAGAATCCAACAAAGCCACAGGCTCTGGCCCAGATTCTGGGCCTTTATATGGGCCCTAGTGGCAACCTGGGCTACAGAGAAATAAACCTTTTATTTAATCTTAAAGATACAATTTTCCTTGATGCAAAAAGCCCCCTCCCCATTTTTGTCAACAGGAAACAATACCAATAAATAATTATAGTGTCAAGATTGTGCAAAATAAACTCTTTGAGGATGTCCCATCCTTGTACATGGCTGACCATACATACTGTGATAGATGTTCTAAGCGTCCCACGTAGATCTGCTTCACTATTCTGGGCACTTGTCTCATGGCTCTTCAAGCAGAGGCTGCTAATAGCACTTAGCCATATCTTCCTTCAATAAGGGAGACCCATACACTCTTCAGAGTTGCCTAGGGTCAGGATGAAGGCACAACTTTGCCTGATTCTCCCCTGTCCCATCAGATTCCCTTTGATTCTTTGTGGATTTCTCCAGTGAGCTCTCGCTCAGCATAGCACTTGTATCACAATCCCCATCTGGGGTTCTACTTCCCAAGAACTGACCTCATGCAACCACAGACACATTTCTATGACATTCAAGGGCATTCAGCCATTCTTGTCTAAGATCTTTGAGAGATTTGGGGAGTGCCAATTGCTTTCGAGGAATGAAGGAAAGGATAAGGAGGCAAAGGATGGGCTTAAACGGCCCCACTGCTCTGCTGTGGGCTGGCCCTGTTTGTTTTCTCTCAAGTCCTAACTGCCTGCCTGAAATTCCATGGCTTACGCTTTGCTGAACAAATATCCATTGCTATATCATATTTTGGAACTTTCTTGGGAAAGTCAAGGCCTTTCATTTGCAGTTTTCATAACTCATGTAACCCTGTCCTCCTGGAGCCTTGGGACACAAATGAGGAGAAGAACATGGTTTTTCTTTATAGTGTTTCCCTTAAACTGAAAAAAAAGCCTCTTAAAATCAGACAATCTTAATATGGCGCATGTGGTTATGTTTTAGCTCAAACCAAAACCAGCCATGCAAATCCCAATGATACTCAGATTCTACTTCTTGTTTCAAAATATATTTCTATTGCAGAAATTAATTGGATGGACTCATTTATCTGGTTTTGCAAGTAGTTGGGAGTTTTGTAATGGTTGCCTTTGGAGTCTCTGTGAATGACATGTTTTAAATCATAGTGCAGCTGGACAGGGCATTATATTAAACAGCAAGGCCTCGCTAAGTTTCCCAAATCTCACAAGCTAAGGGCTTGCTTTTACAGCCACTGTATGCATCGGGACTCTTCTGATTTGGCCCCAGGATTCTCTTTTTCCCTGTCTAATGGACATCATGGAGGGAAAGCTGAATGATGAGAGTGTCCATGCTACCTCTGACCTTCGTCTGGAACCTCAGTGACGTTTTACAGTCTGGTGCTGTTTCCTTATCAAAATAATTACCAAAAGGGAGTTTATTCTGTTTTAATTTCCACCCCAGGGCAGGGATTTGGAACTGAGAAATATCTGGAACTAGAAATAGCTTCCAGCAAAGTTATGTTTACCACAGAATGCTTGTAAATCCAGAGAAACCCCCATAGACAAGCTTCTTAGCCAGGTACTGGGGTGATTATGAAGAAGGGTGTGAAGCATGGGAGAAATTCCTTGGGTCTTATGTAACAATGAGATCTATGTATCATTGAATCTGCTAATAAAGGCTTTGCTGTATTTCTCGGCCACACCTAACTTTGTCCATCTGCCATTTGTGGTTCCACCCTCATGCAATTTTCCTAGTGCCCTTTTCCCTGGAGTACCACATTTTAAAAATTCTTTTGAAAGTATTTTTTTCTCTTTGAAATTTTATTTCCTTCTACCCATGTTGAGGCTGGGCTTTGTGTGTACTAGGAGTTTATGCTGACTCCAATCTGAGGCACAATGTTTGTTTCTTCCTTTTGCAGTATCCAGTAAGCATCTCTCATGGAGTTTTCCAGAAGCACAAGGTAAACTGAAGCAAATGTGCAGTCATGTTGCTTTGACAGAGAACTTGAAGGTAGATTGCTACCTTTACACACACACACATGCACACACACACACACACACACACACACACACACACACACACTGTCTTAGAGTTTGATTTTGTGCTAATTTCCTGAGGTTGGCATGCAGATCCAGTTTTTCTTCTTCACTGAGTTGGAGGGACAATGGTAAGATCAGAGGTGGACAAGTAGAGAACATGATTTTATGACAATAACCCAAGAATTATTTTAAAGATTTGGTAGACAAATTACACAGAGAAAAAAAATGTAACAAAGAGTTCAGCTTAGCAAAGAAAAGAATGGTTTTCTAAATATTAGGAGGAGGATTCTAAAAACAGAGTATACATGGTAGAAAATATGATAATAGTTTAAATGAAACTAAATTTAACAAGATTGTCCTGTTTATTTTTTATTGCTGTCATAAACAACATGACCAAAAGCAAAGGGAAAGGAAAGGGTTTATTTCACTTACACATTCACATCCCAGTTTATCACCAAGGGAAGCCAAGACGGGAACTCATGGCAGGAGCCTGAAGCAGAAACCAACAATGGGATGCTACTTACTCACTTGCTTTCAGGCTCACATTCAGCTACCTATCACATACCAGTATCACTTGCTCTGGAGTGGTGCTACTCACAGGAGGCTGGGCCCTCCCACACCAATCAATCCCAGGCGACTCTAGTTTGTTTCAAGTTGACAAAAACTAACCATCATATAAGGTTTACCTAAAAATGAACACAAGTTGACAAAGTTTAAGCAGAAATGAATGCAACTGTAGACCTGCAAATGAGTGTGCTCATGGGTTGCCCTGCTTCGTAGGTCTGCTGATGTCTAACACATATGCAGCATCAGAACAGGGAACTTGTCAGTCTTCACACACAGCCTTGTGCAGTTGCTTTCACTGTGATATGCTACCTGTTTCTTAATAACTTCAGGGAAGCGCTCTCACTATTCTTGATTTCTCCACCCCTCCCCTCCCCCAGGACAGTGCCAGTCAAATAAGTATTTTGAGTTCCTTGTTTAACATGCATCCCTGAACCGAGTTATGTTTATGTTTTGGAGGTGCTTAAATTTTTAGGTTTTCTTGTAACTTTCTGTTTGTCATTGAAATAGAATTCTCCTGAGAAGACATTGAAAAGCTGGTGAATGATGTCATCTTGATCACTTTCATGGACAACTTCTTTTAGCTCATGCTGAGCACTAAGTCCAGTTAAATGAATAGTGACATATTACCTAGGAATATGAGTATGGAACTGCATGGCCAGATATACTCCCAAGGTACTCAGCACATTTTATTGACAGTGTTAGTGGACTAAGCCAAAGAAACATTTTGGAAACTTTACATAGGAGTTGGCTTAGATATCCCAGGGAAAGGGAGGAGACTGGGAAGTGGAAAGACGCATTGCAGGGGCCTGAACTGTGCAGCAAGTCATTTAGTAAACCCCCAAATTTTCCTGTTTCCATGTTTATCTACATTTATCTCCACTAAAAAGTGAATTTTATTAATTTTTTAAAGCTAGCATACAAAGTAACCAGTTTCATTATGGCATACTCATATACACATGTCATTATGCTTTGCTCTCATTGAAGGATTTCAGTCTTGCTGTTCAGTTCATATCCACCTCCCACCTAGCAGGTCCCCAAACGTAGATTGTCCCTTTTCCTTTCTCATTTTCCCATTCTTTAAGATCTCTTCCATCTGTTCAAGACCCCCTAGAAAGTGTCATATACATATAATAACACACACACACACACACACACACACACACACACACACACACACGGTTTTAAAATTAGTGCCACAGAGAGGAAGAAACATGCACCATTTGTCTTCCTGAGTCTGGCTTATTATGTCTTAACACAGTTCTTATACAGTTCTATCAGTTTTCCTACAATGCCATGACTTCATTTTTTCTATATGGTTGAGTAGTATTCCATTGTTATATACATACAGCATCTTTATCCATGTATCTGGTGATGGATCTAGACTGGCTTCATTTTCTGGCTATTGTGACTAATACAACAATAAACACAATGTTCTAGTATGTCTGTGATATGTTGACTTAGAGTCTTTCAATATATATTGAGGAATAATATAGCCTTGTCATATGGCAGTTTTTGTTTTAGCCTTTTGAGAAACATCTATATTGGTTTAAATAGTGGCTGGACCAATTAAAGTTCCCACCAGCAGTGTGCAAGGCTTCTTCTTTCCTTACACACTCACCAACACTGACTGTTTTCTGTTTTCTTGATAACGGCCATTCAAACCAGGATGAGATGAAATCAATCTCAAAACAGTTTTAATTCACATTTTCCTTATGGCTAAGGATATTGAACACCTTTCTAAGTGTTTATGGGACATTTGTATTTCTTCTAATGTAACACCAAAATTCATAAAATAGAAACTGACAAAACTATTATAGAATGTGTTATGAACTTAAAAGTTATTTAGAGTTAAGTGTTGGGTTAGTAACTGAATGAGAGAAAGGAAGCAGTTAGGGAAAGGAGAGAAATAGAAGAAAAACAAAGTTCAATAAAATAAAGGAAAGAGAGGAATAGAGAAGAATATGATGGGGGAAAAGGAAATAAGCAAGAAATTCAAAAATGATATAAAAAGCTCAAAAAATATAAGGAGGAATTTTAAGAACGTCAATAGATCAAATCAAAATACTACTAAGTATAGGAGGGAGGAATAAAATGTGTAGATTTGGGGTGTGGGTGATCACAGGGTCAAAAGAAAAGAACAAGGAAAAAAGACTGCTAAATATAAGGAAATAAACAATATTAGACGGGTGTATAAAAGGAAAAAATAAAAACATTCAAAAGTAGATAAAGAAGTAAATTATGGAGAGATGGTTAAGTGCTTAAGGGCATTTGTTGCTCTTATAGAGAACCTGGGTTTGGTACCCAGAGCCCACATGGCAGCTCACAACTGCCTGTAACTCCAGTTCCAGAGGATCTGACACCATTTTCTGGCCTCTGGGAGCATTTCACACATGTGTTGCACAGACATACATGCAGACAAAACAGCCATACACATACAGTAAATTAAAAATCTTTTTAAAAATATGAAAATGTAAAAAAAATACTGTCAGAATGATAAGAAAAGACCACAAGGGTCAAAAATAAATGAAAAAGGATGACATGTTAGAGTGGCCACCTTTCAAGTGCTGGAATACTGAGACTGAAGTTATATTCACAGATGGGGGACAGTTGAACATGTGGACTCCTATTTCCCTATGGTTTATGCTATTACTGAGGCTGTTAGACACGTCTGATATACACCAGATCTCTCTTCCTGTTGGTAGAATCCCTTCTTCGCATACCAAGGGGTTCTGTTTTCTACACTTAACTTTACAGTCTGGGCTGGGCAGAGTCTCCCATCCTCTAGAGATTTCCCTAGGTCCTGCTCCTTAGGATGACCAGTGTCCTAGGCAGGTAGGCTCTATTTCTCTCAAGTACACTGAGTGTGTCAGAGCAACGAGAGCACTGTGGTCTGTACTGTAGAGATCCTTCAAGACCTTCTAGATGTCAATCAACCTTCTGGAGGTATGCAGCTGCAGGTGTCACTTGCCTCGCTAGAGCTTTAGTGTTCTCACAATGGGCAGATAGATGGTTCTCACATTGTTCCATTCACTGATGTCAGGCTCAGAGCTATCAAATTTCAGGGTTAGTCTCAGTTGATAAGGTCTGCTCACAGACACCATGGCCAGGCCCATCATCCCTCGGCACTTCCCAGCCTGAGCCAAGTCTTCTGCTGCTTGCGTCTTGTGGCTTGCCAATATCTTCCCTCCTGCCTTCTAAACCTGCCTCCCTGGTTGTTCCCTCACTGTTGGGCTGTGGTTGGCCATACTAGATTTCCTGGCCCGTTGCAATGTTCTGCTCTCAGCTCCCCGGGGGTATGTCAGTTTTGAATTCTCAAGACTGTGCCCAGCTGATTCCTCTCACTCATAAAGCCCGAGCAAATGAAACTTATCTGCATTGCTGATCCTGTTAGGGAAGAACTTACTATTTCAGCAAGTCCCATAACTGGGTTTGCAGATTGTGGGCTTGCATTATGAGTTATCTTTGCTTGTGTACTTTTGGGAGGAGGTTGTACTTCTCTTCTCCCCACTAGGAGGAAGCTGGAGCTGTTCTGGCCTGTCTTTTTCTGGATACCTTCATGATTCCCATGACTCTTCTTTATGTTCTCTCAATGGGATAGAGTCAATACTGTTCTTTTTCTCATCTAGGCTCCTGCCTCCAGGTTATGGCCCCTGTTTGAGTTCCTCTCCTGACTTCCTTCAATGATGAACCGTGATGTGAAAGTGTAAACCAAATGAACCCTTTCCCCCTTAAGTTGCTTTGGTCATGGTGTTTCATCACAGCAATAGTAACCCTAATTAAGACAGGACCCCATGACAAGCCATTCTTGCCTGGTATCCTAGGATGTTACTCACAAAATGCAAATATTTCCACTAAAATTCTTATATATCTTGCATTTTTCAGAAAGCAAAATGAGCATATATTACATGATGTTTACATGTATCTCAATTTCTGATTTGGAATGTTATTGTTATTTTTCTTCCCTCATAGACTAGTCTAGCCTGGCTTATGACTGTCCTAATTCTGGACAAATACGAGGAGCACAAGGCAAAAAAAATGAGGATGATACGTAATTAATCTTCACCAAGACACTGCTTTTGTGACTAACTTACCTGCTATTTCTCAAGATCTAGAGGGGTAATGACTTTGTCATGTTAAATTTCATTCTTCTCCCTACCCTTTCTTTTGTGCTGGACATTGAATCCAGAGCCTTAGACATGTCAGGGCAGTTCTCTACCATTGTGCTATATCCTCAACCCTAAGTTTCTCTGTTCTTTAGGGCACAATGTCCACAATACAAACATGACATGTCCTAAGTTTTCTACCTGACTTTTGTCTACTTTGAATATAGAGAAGGACATGTTCTTGGAAACTCTTTGGAAGTCTTGTATGAGAGCAGGATGAGCTCATCAATCACTGAGGCTCACATAGTGAAGAGAAATTCACACAAAGCTGGCATTTATAGAGTAAGTTGTTTCTACGATGCTTTGATTTGTTGAAGTACTAGTTTATTTGCTAAAAAGCTCTATGACAAACATTTTTTTTCCAAGCACAGATTGGATGATGTAGCACCAACAACTTCAATTGCAGATTAAAATAAAAAAGAACAAGAGCAACAGAAACAGTTGATAGTTGAAGAATAACTGGGAACTTATTATGTAAACTGGAATATATTTAAAAGTGAAAAGTATTAATAATGACCGAGAAACCTTAGCAAGTTTAAACCTTAATACCTAATAGCTCTGAGTAATAGGGAAAATTAATGCATACTTCTGTACTCCATGGCTATATTGGTTAGGATAAGACTAAGGTGCACATGTACACATGCATGCACACACAGACAGGCAGACAGACAGACAGACAGACAGACAGACAGATAGACACAGACATACACACACACACACACACACACACACACACGCACACAAACACTTTAGTATTCAAGAAGAAATTGGGTTATTTACAATAGTTAAGGTAGAGAATCAGCCTGAGTATCTGTTAGTGGATGAATGGGTAAAGAAAATTCACCAGAATGGGAATAATTTGAGCAGCATACAACGATATGCATGTAGAAAAACATAACAAATCACATTGTTGGAATATTATTTAACGTATATATGAGATTACAACATGATTTAATTACAACATTTCTTTTTTCCTTTTCCCCCTCTCTCCAAACCCTCCCATATATCCCTACCTGCTCTTTTTCAAATACATGGCCTCTTTCATTTATTGTTATTGCATGCATGTATGTATATACATATATATTTATAACTATGGCTAGCTCAGTCCATATAAAATTACATGTACATGTGTTTTCAGGGCTGACCATTTGGCACTGAACAGCCAGTGGGTGTGCTCTTTCCTGGGGATGTTACCTTTCCTGCTTCCAGCTTTCCTCAGTAGCCTATTGTTATTTATTAAGTGGCACAACGTCGTTCATTAAGTGGCGCTGTTTACCTTGTGAGAAAAGCCATGAGGTACAACAAAATCCATTATAAGAGTTTATTAAGGAAAAGGAGCAGAAGGGGGTACTTAGGCCTATGGGAATAATTGTGCAGAAAGAAGGAGGTAGGGGTATGGGGGACTTGCTTTTATAGATTCTCCCGCACATGTGCATATGGGCTTACATAGCTACACCATACAAATTATGTGATCATGCAGTGCACAGATTACATAGGACATAAGGCCCTAGGATGACTAAGCCTCTTGCTTGGCTACTGGACAGCGCATGTGCGGTCATGTAGCTGGGGGAGTGGCTAGGAATTCTAACACCTATAGTTCTTTGTGTAGGGTTGAGGCCTCATGGGCTTTTCCTGTCCACTTTGGCATGTCCATTAGGGTCATCCTTGTTCAGTTTATGTTTTGATAGTTATGTTGATGAGACTTTGTGAGTGTAGCTTCTGGTGTTACTGGAAGACATAATTAGTTTTAAGAGTAAAGAAGTTGGTCATTTATGACAACATACAATGTCTAGGAAGACATTATGCTAAGTGATAGAAAGCCAATCTCAGAAAGAAATACTACATGATCTTCCTTATATGTGGAATCTAAGTAAGTCCAGCTCATGGAAGCAGAGAGGAGAGGAGTGGTTACCCTGCGTTGGGAGTAGGAGAAAAGGGAGAAGTTGAACAATCAGCTATGTAGGAAACATGCATCCTATAATATGGTGACCCTAGTTAATAATCCTGCATTTTACAGAAGAAATTTGCTAAGATAATAGATATTAAGTGCTCTCTTCATACATATAAAACCATGTAACTGCGTGAAGCAGTAGATATGTTAATTAGCTTGAAGATGGTAATCATTTCACAATCGAATATATCAAACAGATATTATACTCTGTAAACACATACTAATTTTGTTAGTTATCCTTCAATAGAATTGGAGAAAAAAAATAAAATTAGAAATAAGTTCTTTATTTACATTTCTTAAGTACTGTGAAGAGTATGAAAATATATCCTAAGAACATAAGTTCAAATTTCCTTTTAACAATTTTAATATGTTCCCTGGCATACCAAAAGTGCCTTTCTTCTCAGGGTCCCTTCTTTAAAGATTCTGAATTTGGCTTGGCTTGAATATCTCCCCCGCCTCCCTGTCAATTCTGTAACATGTAAGCTCCAACTATCTCTTTGGCAAGGCCATATTCTTCTGGGAGAAACAGGGGAGAAGCAGAAATCAAACTGGTCCAGGCTAATACTTGTTACCAGTCAGGGAGTGGGCAGAGAGGTTACTATTCATCTGGTAATTGTCTTGGTCCTGTACCAATACCTTGCTGTAATCAGAGAGTTTCTCTATGCACCTGGTGCTATGATGAAGACTTCAAACCTCATTTATATTTTATGACCATTTTGGGTATAAATGCTCTGGACATCCCTGCCTTTGAGAGAAGAAGACTGAGACTTGGAACTAGCTAAATTGTAAAGCCCAGATTCTCTACCTGGGAGTTAAACAGTAGATGCTTCAGCATTTATATGAGATAACTTCAGCTTAGTCATTGGGATTGCTTAGCAGTCGTAAATCCCCTCTTTAGATGTGTTATAATAGGGCGTGTTTAACTGTAAGTTCATGATCATGTTAGCAAATGTTCTTCCCTGCTTTACAAATCACTAATATGAATGGGATGTCTATAAATCCCTATGAAAAATGAAGTCAATCCAAAAATAAGTGCATATGAGTATAGGCTCTTTGGCTTATGGACAAAAGTGAGCAGAACACACAGTGAGATTGGGCTGTTTTTCATCCAGTTGGAAAAGTCTGTCATTGGCTGAGCTTAGGTGCTATTGCCAGAAAGACATCAACCATTTTTAATACACAGACTGCATTTTATGGCTGCCTGAGAGCTATCAGATGAACTGTCTGTTGTAAATCAATAATAATTTGCTTTAGAATAACGAGGAACTAAAACTGTTTCTAATTATTCTCCAAATGCTTTGCATACTTTGAAAACCAATTATTTAAAAAATTTAGATTTCTTCTCTGTCTTTAGAAAGACCTGGGGGTGGAGAATGGAAGAAAAGTAGTGAAACATCTTGGCATAACAAAGACATGTGAAAGCATGGAAAGTGTATAGGCATTCCAGGCTGTGTTTTGTAATTTGAGAAGCAGTGGTTCTGAAGCCACACCTTACAGCCAGGATGATGCTACATTGCCCCCAGGGTCCTTGAAGCCCATTGGCTGCTTAGTGGTTGGCTAGTCTTCATTATCAACTAAGGATTATGACTGGAATATATTGAAAATCTCTGCTTTTGAGTCCAAAGCATGGTCTCTGCAAGCTGGCAATGCTTTGCAGTGATTGGGTAACTAGAGCGTGTCTTGGAATGTGGATGGATGGGTCCTGCTTTCTGTCTAGTCTTTTTTTCAGTACTTAGACTTCATCATGGGAAAAGAAAAATGTAGGCTCAATTCATCCATTAATTTGATACTGTTATAACGTCTATTTTTCCTGAGGACTTTCTTATGAAATTGGAAGGGGAAAAAAATCTGCTGGGGTAGAGAGAAACAAAAAATGTTTTCCCCTCTAAATGTATCTGAGTGAATCTAAAGTTAAGCCAACATTTTAAGAGTAAGCTAGTGGTTAATAGCTATTATAGTTGCTATCTGTTAAAAAGAAAAAGAGGAAAAAGAAAAAGCAAGCAAGCAAGAAAGAAAGAAGCAATGGTTTACGTGGAGACTCTAATCCCAGGCATATTTAGGGCAAGGAATGAAAATCCTGCAGAATATTATGGCAACACAATAGTGCATTCTGAGCTGGGTTTTCCAGACTAAGAGAGCTTTTCTTTAGTAAGCTGCCACGAATGTGGGAATTTCAGCTTCTGGGTGTTCTAATGTGTGCATAGCATTTTTAATTATCTTTTATTCAGTAATGAATGCAATATGGGTGTATTCTTGTGTTGGTCACTTTTTGAAATGCAGTGGGCTTTTTGTTTTGTTTTCCAGAAAGTGCTTAATCTCCACCATTTGATTCTGCATAAAATCTGCTGAGAGTCTGTGGCTAAAATTTCTTCCTATTTCTGCTATGGGGTTACAGCTGCATGGTCTTCCACACAGAGAACTTATGGGAGTACAGTTGCATGGTCTCCCATCTAGAGCTTGATGTGGTCATGTTCCTATATTCTGTTCAAGGGAATGTAGGCAAAAATGATAGCCATGCTTCTAGGCCTGGCTCATAAAACCCTCCTGTTCACATCTCTTTCTGCTTCCTCCTTGTTTGTGTGTAGGCTGAATGATAAGGGCTCTTAAGACCTAGAAGAGAATATAATCATGATTTGGAAGGAGCCTGAGTCACTGAACAGACATTCTGAAGACCACTTGTTAGAAAAAAAATCACTACTGGCCAGTGACCAGCATGAGAATGAAAACACTGTAGTGTTAGCCACTGCTATAGTAGAGACTTTTTATAAACACCTGGCCTACCTTCCTTTGCTAAGGCTGGGGTGCTTTATGTAATGACTATGGTGATGAACCTCACATGTTGATATGATTCCTATCTTGGCCTCTGCCTCTTAGTATCACACAACTCTAAGAGATCATGAGTCTTCCTCTCTGGCCTCAGTTTTTCATTAGAAAAATGCAATTTGGACCAAAGTCTTCATGACAACTTAGAGTTACATAGTAAGTCAGAATAAATAAATGTCAAAAGAACTTGTCATGAGGATACAGATGGCTGATATTATCAAAGGTTCTGTTAGAGAGCCATGCTCAGAGAGGGCAAGAATCAGTCAGTTCCAGGGATCCAGGCATGAAGAACATTGTCACAGGTACCAGTATCAGTTAGACCAAAAGAATAATTTGTAGTAAGCTATTGCACGTCATGGTAACTAACAGTTCATAATAATAATGTATTCTATGTTAAAAAATAGCTAAAATAATGGAGTTTTAATAACTTCACAAAAGTATGATAATTGTTGAGGCTGTAGATATATTTATCAGCTTTCTGTAATATCTTCTTAGATCAAAATATTGTATTTTATCCCATATATATATATATATATATATATATATATAAAACTATTGGTTTATTAAAAATAAATTATATCCTGTCATGGACCTTCTTAGAGGTTTATCATGTTTCTTTCATCCTTATCCACAGGTTAGAGTTTTTTAAAATCTGTGCAAAATTTTAATAACTATAATGTCAAATATACTAATTTCAAAACATTTAAAAATGTTATAAAACAGTAAAAATATATACTTACAAAAATATAAATTTTTTTAGTGGGAGAACAAACAAATATCAACCATACAAAGCATGGCACTAAGATTCTGTGGTTTAACAGAACATTTGGATAGATCACTATTTTATAAGTTAGAATAGACTGGGCTCAACTGAACTTCTCTGTAGATCTGGGCCAGGGAGAGATCTTTCCTACAGCAACCATAAGATGCCACGTCAGCTGTTCAGTTGTAAATGTCCCACTGGAATGGTATTTCATTACCCTGTTCTCTCTCATCTTCCACTGGGTGAAGTTTGTTCACATGTCCACTGATCGGTTCTTGAAGGTCCCATAGGAATGAAGTACTTGTATTTCTGTGCCCTGAATTCTCTCTCCTTCGATCCAGTGAATGAGAGCTTGTTCACATGGCAGTTGAACAGGGATCTAAGACCATTATGCATATGTGCAAGGTGTCTTGAGGTTCAGGCTCAGAACTTTCACAAGCTTGTTTCTCTCATATTCTGTTAGGCCAAGAAAGCCAAGTCACAAATCCAGCCCAGATTCAAGAGATAAGGAAAAGGACTCCACTTTTTCTTGAGAAAAACTTTACATTTCACATTGAAAAGTGATGTGAGTGAAGAATGGAGGTGGTGGAAAGAACTTTGGCCATGTTGTGGTTTCCTGAACCTCTCTCAGATGGAATGTCTGCTCCTCGGTAGGGGACATCTGATTGATTTCAAGCTCTTAAGAAAATTGGAGAAGATGCTTTTCCAAAGCTTCTAGAAGGAGGTACATTGTCTGAGCTACAAAGTCCTGACTGTGAAATGTGTCATCTTAATTGTGTGACCTCAGAAAAACACAACAAAGTTTTGAAACTATGTTGCTATCTACTAAGTGGCATAAGGTATTTTTGCAAGGTTGTAGGACAGAGATTATGAAAGTGAGGCACACTAGTTTTTACTAGAGTTGGCAGTGGGATGAGAGAGTATATATTTCAGAGAACATTTCTTTTGGGTTCCTAAAAAAATGCATTAAAACTCAACTTGGGTTTATTCTTCCTGTTATCACTTAGAAGCACTGAGAATGTCTTTGCCACAGACCAATAACTGGCTTTAAGCAGGTTGATTGAGCTCAGATGAATTCCCTACATACAGTAGCAAGGCAGTGCAATGGGGCACTCCATTTTTTTGGCACCCAGGAAGATATCCCTTGAATTCAGAGACAACAGATCACTGGAGTTCAGCCAATAGAATGCTAGCAGAAGCAATGTCTTTTAGATCTGGGAGTGGCCCTGAAACATTTGACAATGTCCTTCAGTGGCCTTGCTTTCCTTTCCTACCAACTTCTCAGAAATAGATTTCTATGAAAAAGGTGTTTTAGAATAAACTAAGTGGGTCCTGACCAGATTCTTAAATGACTAGCAGCCCTCCCCACAGGTTTCCTTTGAATGTGTATGGGTGTAAATTGAATGTGTATGGATATGATGAGTAGATAACCAGGCCTAGTGTTCAGTCATTCTGATGTAAGTGCCACTGACTACAATTAGGGCTGCCTGTCTTAATTAGAGTAGCATCCAACTGTCTCCCAGGAAAATGAATCTCAGGATGTCTCTTTGCCTCATTAGCTTTCTTTTTCATTTTCTATGTGACTTAATTCTGGTTTGAAAGATTTCCAATGAATAAGGAACATTAAGCCAACTGATTGTGCAAATAATTTGTGTCTTTATGGTGTATGGATGAGTACATATGCATTTATCCTTTGGGACTATTTGAATTATGCCCTTGCAATAAAATATATTAAAGAAACATTTCATATTAAGCATGATAGCCACATACTAATATATACAGCATGTACTGATATGCAGAATACTTGTGTCAAGTACCTGCATGAGCACAATCCTCACAGTGAGGCTTTGGGCTGGAGGCTTTATTAGCTTCCTTTTAACAAATGGGGATACTGAGGCTTCCAGAGCAGAGAAAACATGCCAAAATTCATGCAAGTGAAAACTGTAGCATAATGATCTGCACACATACAAATTTGCCTCCAAAATCTTGATCATTATATTAGTCACAACAGAGACATTCATCATTAGTCCCAGGACAGGATCTTGCTATGTTTCCCAGATTGGCTTGGAACTCATGATCCTCCTGCATCCATCTCCCTAGTGCTAGAATTACAGGTGTGAGCTACCACACCCAGACCAAGGCCTCTCAAATCTTACTATGATTCATAACTCATGATGATGATGACTGACATTTCTGCATTCTCACTCCTGAGCCCTGGGCTTCTCATGGGATAGTTTAAATCCTCATAGCCATCATCTAAGATGGACATTATTATTGTCTGTTGTGTGTATAGCCTGTTTCCAGTGCTACCAAAAACACTCATAAATATAAATCAGTTTCTAGCTTACAGCAGAGAAAACTGAAGTGGAATGTGAGTCACTGGCCATACAACCTTGTGAAAGCTTTCAAAGAAAGTGCCTTAGGCATCTGAAGTCTGTCTGCTGAGTTTAAATCTGCTACAATCCTTGCTTCTCCTCAAAGGAAGAAAATGGGAAGTGGGGAAAGTGCTGTGGAGCCTGATGCTGGCTAAAACATCCCCTAAGTGAGGAAGGGATGGGGGAAATTCACCTTTCCTCAGCCGAGTGTTCATTTTTCATGAAGATCTCTCTCTCTCTCTCTCTCTCTCTCTCTCTCTCTCTCTCTCTCTCTCTCTCTCTCTCTCACACACACACACACACACACACACACACACACACACTTACTTTCCTTAACTTCTGTTAGTCACAGAGAATCTGCCTTTGCTGACATCAAGGAGGTAGCAGTGTAGCTTCCTGAAACTGGCCAGTGGCTTCCCAGGAGCTTTGAGTAAGAGGGAAAAAGCAGCAGACACCAGACCAGGAGAAAGCACCCTCCCTGTCTGGCTCAGCTTTCACTATGATCAAAAGTGATGAGGAGAAAAAAAAAGAAAAAGGAAAAAAAAAAGGTAGAAAAACAAAACCGAGACAGAAGGTAGGAGGAGACAGGGCAGCCCCAGCTCCAGCTAGCCGGCTTGGTTCCACTTCCTTTTGATTGTCCAGGAAAGCTAAGAAAACTAAAAACAAGGCTGCAACTTGGTGGAAACAGCCCCGTGGTAGCCTTACGTTAAACAATCAGACTGTGGGTCAATTGTGCAGGACGTTAATGTGTGAGACCCCGATAAAGAGATTTGCACGAATGGTCACAAAGCATTTTGTATTTGAATATGGGCTGCAGGTTGTTCTGCCCAACAGTATAAATACAGCTAAGGTGGGGTGGGGAAGGGATTTGGAAATCAGCCGATTTTAAGGAAGCCAACACAAACACCCGAACAAACGTAGCATTTCACACAGCCTTTGTGCTCGCTTCTGGTTGCTGGCATGCACTCATAGAGACAAAAAGGGGCTGTGAGCAGAGTGGTAGAGACTGTGTGTGCCCTTGTGGTAGTAAAGCATCTGGTTTATCAGCAAACAACCTTCTTGTCACGTATGTTGCATTTTCTGAAGGTAGCTGGCTTGTTTGTTTTGTTTCATGGTGGTAAAAGCTTAGAAAAGAATTCAATAAATTCTTTTTCAGCAGCATCCATCTCATCATGTGGCAGCTCAGAGAGGCCAAAGAAGGCTTTTAAAAATTGGTGTTTAATATAAAAGCATATATTTTAGCAAATTCATTCTGTACGAAAGATTGCCTTAGACTAGACTAGCCAGGCTGTCTAAAATTAGGCAAGGCTGGATGTGGTACCTCAAAATATTTGGCAGACTTCCCTACAAAGCCACATTTGAACATTTTTAATATATATTATGAGATAGAAAAGAATAATTATTTTCTACTGAAGTCCTCAAGTGAGAGAAATGTATTTGTATAACCCTTCCAAAGAAAACTGTTCTATTGTGAAATGGTTATGTTTGGGATGGTGTCCCCTACCTGTGGTTTGTGGCTTGCTTTTCTAAGGAAAAGGAGGTATGGCCTAGCCATTATCCCATTCTTTCATTAGACTGCTACCTTGAGCAAGGTGTTTTGGCCAATGACCTTGAACCCTTGGCTGAGAGATCTCCTGGATAAATGTTTTTGGACCATTTGAGGGTGATACCTTGGAGGATTTGGGAGCAAAGTCTACCTTGAGTGTCACTTGATCTACTTCATTCCAACCTGGGCACTTGATTTAGAGCTCATGTGTTTCTATATCTATAGAGAAATTATGTCTCTCTAGGTGGTTAGGTGTAGGGTCTTATTGGAGGGTGGAATGACGGGCATGCGAAACAGTCTCCAGGATGAGTTGTATTGGTCACAGTTACCAGGTATTCCAGTCCTGTGAGAGCACTTCAACACTGAATCAAAATTTCCCTGCAAAGTCAACAAACAGCTAACAAGGCCACAACCTGGGATTCAGAAGAAGCACTGAAGCCTCTTGGTATGTTTGCTCAGGAGAACGTAGCTGACATGTCAAGAGGACTCTGAAGCCGCCTTGTAGAAAGATCGAGCAGTAAGAAGCCCAAGGTTTCTGCCAGCCACCACGCCAGCCTGCCAAACTGTAGTAAGGTACCTTGGAAATGTGTTCTCTAGTTTCTGCCTGGGTATTTTGTTGACCACATCCCTAGGCAATGTGTACAAAACATTGCTAAGAGAAATAAAGAAATACCTAAATATTAGTGACTAGTGAAATACTAGTGACTCAATAATGTTAAGATACCTGTAGTCTCCAAATCAATTTTAATAAAATAGCCATTGGACGTTTTACTCAAAATTTCTAACACTAACGTCTATATTGGAAAAGCAAAAGGCCTAGAAGAAGCAAGTATCTTGAAAAAGAACAAGGTTGGAGAGCTTACCATATCTGATTTTAAGACTTCTTAAGGCACATAAACTCACAGTGCAATATTACTACTGTTTCAGCAGACATATTAATTAATTGAACATATTAACAAGGGCAGGAATAGGGGCTGCAGATCAGTGGTAGAACACTTATTAGACATGTGTGAGACCATGGGTTGTCAACTCCAGCATAGAAAGGAGACAGAAAGAAAAGAAAAGAAATTTTTAAAAAAGAGGAAAGGAAGAAAAAAGAAGCCCAGAAATGCTTTCACACTACCGCATAATCCAAGGAGGAAAAGAGACTTTTCAACACTTCCTTCAGGGACAACTAGTTATCTGGACCGAGAGCAAAATGAACATCTGATCTCACTCTCATATAATCATAAACAGTAACTTGAATCAATGTTTAAACCTAAATATTAAAGATAAAATCGTAAAACACTGTGCCCGCAAGCATAAAATTCTGAAGGAATTCTTCAATAGGCATTCAAGATATGACTCAAAAAACATTCTTTTTAAAAGAAAAAAATAATTACATGTATGCCATCAAAATTAAAACCTAAAAGATATTATTAAGAATATGTGCATATTACATGTCCTGACTAGATAAAATATCTTAATAAATGCTTCATGATGGATTTGGATCGAAAATATATAAATATATATCAAAAATATATAAATAAATGATGCAATTTAATGAGAAGCTAGATAATCCAATACAAAACAGGTAAAAAAAAAAAACCCAAACCAACCAATCAACCAAAAAACAACCAAAAACAAACAAACAAACAAACAAACAAACCTACCATGAATAGATACTTCAGAAATGAAGTTACACAAATGGCTGGTGTTATAGAGTAAATATTTGTGTCTGTCAAAAGCTTTTACATTGACACTCCAATCTTAATGCAGCTGTAATTTGGAAATGTGAACCTAAGGAGGTAAAGTTAGAGGAGGCTGTGAGTGTGAAGCCTTGGTCTGGTTAATTTAGTACTCTTGCAAATTCTCTCTGTTTCTCTTCTGTTCCCCTTTCTCTCCCTCTCTTGTGAGGATACAGTATGGAAGTCATCATCTGCAAATTAGGGAGAATTCTCTTCTAGAGCCTCTGATCTTGAACTTCCAGCTTCCCATTTGTTAAAAAATAGACATCTGTTGTTTAAGACCCCAGCCTATAGCATTTTTTTTTTTATAGTATCCCACACCAACTGACATTGTCAGTAAACTCCCCTGGAAGGATGGGTATTAGTCCCAAGAGAAATGAAATGTGAAACTTAATGAGATGTCACTATATACATACTAAAATGATAAATTAAAAAATACTGAGAGTATCAAGTTTCGGCAAAGACCTGAAGGAACTACATGTCTCATACATGGTTGGTAAGAGTACAAAATTATGTGGCCACTTGGAAAAATAGTTTATTTCTTACAAAGTAAAACATCCGCCTATCCTACAACCAGAGATTCTTCCCTTGGCTCTCTTCCCAACAGAAATAAAACTTTAGGTTTGTACATGTTTACGGCAGCTTTATTTGTAGTGTCAAAGGCTGATCGTAAGCCAATAGAATGGATGAAGCCTTGTAGTATGTCTGTCTGAAGAAACATAAGCCAGCAATAAATAGAACTAACTCTTGATACATGCAGTAGTATAAATAAATCTTGCGGCCATTGCACTGAACAAGGGAATCCAGACAGAACGCAGTACATTCTTTAGACTCCATTGAATTATACTTCTAAAACATGTAAAATTAATCTGTATGATTGAACTAGATCAGCATTTTTGTAGAAATAGGAACAGCTAACTGGGAGCATAAGGGAACTTCCTGGAGGGATGGGTATTTTATATTTGATTGGGGGTGGGTATTGCACAGGTATATATTTATCAAAACTTAAAATTTATGTGTTTTCTTTTCTTTTTTTTTTTTTTTTTGGTTTTTCGAGACAGGGTTTCTCTGTGTAGCTTTGCGCCTTTCCTGGAACTCACTTGGTAGCCCAGGCTGGCCTCGAACTCACAGAGATCCGCCTGGCTCTGCCTCCCAAGTGCTGGGATTAAAGGCGTGCGCCACCACCGCCCGGCCGTGTTTTATTTTCAACATCCTATCTCCTGCAGTGGGGAGAGAAGACTGTCCTAAGCCAGGTGCAGATAGCTCAGAGCAGGGAGGCACCTGCCTAGGGGAATAAGCTTTGGTCCCTCCCTAGGACAGATGGAGGAGGCCTGACAGGTACCCACAAAGGTTACTCTGAGGCCTTTTACTTTGTGGGAGTGTGGGTTGTCCATGCAGTTCTGAGTAGGTGTGAGAGTCTTTCCCAGTGTATTCTGGTGCTGACTAGTTCTTTTGAGACTTACTCAGAGACTTAGTCAGAGGGTTTTGGACGTTCCTTTCTGAGTATGAAACATTCACCTTCACTCTCAGTAGCTGAAAAAAAAATTGGCTCTTTTCTCCATCATCTGGCTTGCTCACAAGTCACTGCTATAAGATTTCTGATGTCATTGGCATGTCTTTTACCCCCTCACTGTTCCTCTGTGCCCTCACTAGAATGTGTCAGAGTGCAGTGTGAGGGAATTTCTAGAGCCCTTGCTCCATTCTCTTCCCTACACTGTTCCACACATGGAGAAAAGCAGAAAGTTTGGGCCTTTTCTGCTTCCCTTTCTACCCTAGTTACCACCTTGGTGCCTCCCAGTGTGATTAGCTCAGAGAACAGGAACTTTCCAAGGAATTCTCACATGCTAAGACCTGAGTCCTCTCTCTGGTATCAATGGGTTAGATAGGCGACACATTTTAAAATTTTGTGTGTGTGTGTGTGTGTGTGTGTGTGTGTGTGTGTGTGTGTGTGTGGCTTGAAATATTTCACACTTGGAAACCAGCACAGTAGGAAATATAAACTGGATAAAAACAAGCTACAATGCAAGCGAAAAATAAAATTGTATCAGTTTACTGATGATTGAAAATCAGGACCAGATGAGACTGTGAGGCTCTGGGCATTTAATTTATGGGAAGAGGTCCCTGATTGGTTAAAAAACAAACAAACAAGTCTATCCTGCCTTGGCTACCATGAGCAACATGTTGTTTTGTCTATGCCTTTCCTGGGTGTGTGGAGCAAAATAACCAGCCCATTTGAACTTCTCTTTGCTTTTCTACACCATGCTGTATTTCAGTTCATTATTTCATCAGGGATGAGAAGGCAAGGGACATCAGTGGGCAAAGTTCAAATTTGCCTCCATGGAAACACTAAGGGTCAGAGACAGCGAAGGGAAATATCAGGAAGCAGGTAGGTTCAGTGAAAGAAAGGAGGAGTCGGGTTGCTTCAGTGAGCTGAGCAAAGTGTTCAACCTTCTACAGTCATCCCATAGAGTGCGGAAGGAATATGGGCTGGGGGTATTGAGCAGTGCTGCTCCTGCTGTGGTCCATGGACAACAGCATCAAGCATCCCTGCGAGCTTGTTAGAGATGCTCATTCCTTGTTGTCAGTCCTTCTCAAAAGAGAATTCCTGTGATTTGTTTCCTCTGAGTTTTCATACTGGTACGCCAAAGGCCACTTTAATTGTTTTCTTCAGGCAAAAGGGATGCTGGCTTGCAAAATATTATTAGAAATTAAAATTGTTGCCGACAGTTGAAAACATCTTTTTTTTTAAATCTTCGTTATTGTCTCATCATGGCGAAGGTCTGACACCACTAAATCCAGCCTACTGTTTGGCCCAGTTTCCTACCATCAGGTAGAACTTGCCCTTTCAGTTTTGTGTGGACTTCCCATGCCTATAGTTTCTTCTCAGTTCCAGGGTCCAACGTCTGTTGTGGTTTAGCACTGGCCTTGGCTGTTTGTCCAGTGGTTGATGCAGAAATGGGTGTGTGATCCCGACCACTGGCCAATAAAATACAAAAGAAATAACTGGAAGTCTTTCCGAGAAAGATTTTTTTCCCTCTCTTGGGAGATTTCTCTTCTTCCCCTTGACACCATGTGTTGATGTGACACTTGTTTTCACGTCACAACCAGTCTGTGAGTAAAACCAGACCAAGCCAGAGTAATGTAAACTTGAAGAAAACTTGGACCCTGAGAACCCCAAGGAGCTGTTGAACCTCCCACAAGGTTCAACCCACTCTGAATCCCACCCTACCCTGCACTTCCTGCCACGGATCACTGCACAGTTCCTTATTGTTTCAGAGACTTTATTATTGGCAACCAGAAACATCTTAATTGATTCAGAGGAAAAGCAACTCATCAGCAGGAGCCTGTGTACTTTTTTCCAGCTGCCATTGTTATTGACGCCCATTGCCTCATCTGGTATATAATTTCCAATGTTGAGTCTCAGTGCAATAAACCCTGTTGACTTTGCTTGTTTGGAGTATGGTTCCAGAGTCATCCTTATATGCAGAAGTGTCTCACACTGCATGGAAGGGGATCTCAGATACCACTGTGAATTTAGAACAGTAGATTATGGCTTTCCTGTTGTTACTTTTATAATCATGGCAGCTACCTTAACGTTGCTCAGCTTCCATTTCCTTTTCAGTGAACTGCTAATCTACCTTAGTGGGCTGACACACAGATTAAATGAAATGATTGCAATAGTCCATTTCCAGTTTTGGGTGTTTTACTGCTGACAGCTTTGACGTTTAACCACTCCCTGTTTTCTTTGTGTCTCACATCTGGAAAAGCTGATAAGAAAGTACAGTGCTCCTTCTTAGGCTGCTGGTAGGAGACTGGACAGGGCCCTGTCTACACATGGAAACTCTGACCCTGCCTGTTGCCATCACTTGAAGAAGTCTACATCAGTGCATTCTTCTTGCTCTTTCAAGGCATCTTCAGATCCCCTTTGTATATGTCTGGGTCTGTCCTACTCTGAATCATGTTGTGAATTACACGTTTTCAAATATTCTTCGTATGTATGTGGGGCACTATTATTCTGGATATCAAACCAATTTTTGAGTTATGGTCCACCCTGTTCCTATGACATAGACATGGCAACAACACATGCAGGCTGACTACGGTTATTTTAAAACAGTATATGTTAGTGTCTATTTATAGAGGTCAGAGGTTAACCCCAAGTAGTGTTCCTCAGGAGCCATCCACCTTGTTTCTGGGGAAGGGTCTCTCATTGACCTTGAACTCACCAAGTAGGCTAGGCTGGCTGATCAGTGAGCTAAGCAGATTTAACTCTTGCCTCTTTTCCAGTGTTAGGATTAATTAGCTCATTCTACTGGGTCGTTACATGGGTGCTGGGGACTGAATTCTGGTCGACATACTTGCATGGCAAGTGCCTTACACCTGAGCCATCTCTCAAGCCCAATTATATTAAATGTGAAGGTTGCTCTCAAAGAGGCATCAACATGGGAAATAAGAAGATGAGTTCTTTGTCTTCATCCCACCTCTAACAATAGTGTTTCTACCATTCATGTTCCATCTCTCTTTATTCCTCCAGACTCTCTTTTAGATAAAAAGCAAATTCTAGCACACTCACCTAGAAGTACTTTAGTATATTTTTAATAGAATTTTCTTATCTTGTTTTAGATTTTTTATTCTCTATAATACATATGATATATACACACACACTCACATATATATACACACACACATATATATATATATATAGATAAACACACATAGTGGAATGATGACTATAACCAAACAAATCAACATATCCACCACCTCATACTTTTAATTTTTTTAGTAAGAAAACATAAAATCTATTTTTTTCCAGTATATAATATAGAATTTTTTATATATGCCTGTTATGGTCTATTATTCAGCTGTTAAAAAGATATTCTGCTATTTATGACATCATATGTAAAATTAGAGAACATTACTCATCTTATTTTCTTTTTGAACATTTTCATCAAACCATGATCATAGACCAAAATTTCTATAACTCTTCAATATCAAATATTCAGGCACTGTCAAGATTTCCTCAGTTTCCTTCAAAGTATCTTTTATGATCAGATGTCCAATTATAATTCAGTGAAAGTCCATATGTCTTCAGCCTTCTACATAGTTACCTAACATTTTTCTTCTTAACTTGTTGATTTCATCTCTTTTTGTCTTTTTGCACTGATCAGAGGAGGATACCTTACCCCTAGAACTGGAATTAGAGATGATTGTGAGCCCACCTGTGGGTGTTGGGAACCTGAATGGGGGTCCTTTGCAAGAGCAGTAAGTGCTCTTAACTGCTGAATCATGCCTCTAGCCCCTTCCTTTTGCTTTTTCTTAAAAAGAAGAAAAGTAAAAACCGAGTTGAAAGTTCTTGGATTTCCCTAAGTGAATTCTCCGAAGACTATACTGAGTAGGAACATGTACTGACATGACTAAATGATAACTCAATAGAGATGGCCTTAAAAAGAAAAGAAGACGAATTAACAAAGCTGAATCATCTTTATCCAGGGGATTTACACAGTAACTGCAGATGTAAGATGCGTTTATGTGCTTAGATCCTTATTTTTTTATCAGTATTTATGAAAAGGAGTCTTTAGACTCTTTTAAGCCAGTCTTCAGTTTAAGTCAAAGAAAACGATATGTGAATTTTTCTTAGTCATTACAAAATCCACATGATTTATGATTCAATCCTTAAACAAATTATTTCTTTGAAACAGCATACGGTTTTAATGCTAATCTGTGGGGACATAGAGTATATATATCTATGAGTTCTCCAGGCTGCGTATTTTGCTATCGTGGCAGAAATGGTATATATTTGGCCCTCTGTATTCATGGGCTCTGCATCACCAGAGTTAAGCTCCAATTGGCTATGGGAATAAAACTGTATCTGTACTGAACACAAGCAGACTGAATCCTGTCATTAGTCCTTAATGATGTAATGTAGAGTCTATGCATATAACACTCTCGGCGTATTAAGCATCTTTAATAACAGAGACAGTTCTATAAGAAGAATGGACCAGGAAGCATGCAATGATCACACTTTTTTTTTTTTTTTTAAAGAAAGGAACTGAGTGTCTACAGGTCTCTTATCCTGATGAGTTTCAGAACCAATCTCATGGTACTGAGGCATGCCTGTACTTGAATTTTATTTTTTGTTTTATTTTTATCTTTTATTTTCCTTTTTGAGACAGGTTCTCATGCATCTCAAGATGGCCTATGTTGCTACAAATAGCATTGAACTCTTGCCTCTACCTCCCAAATACTAAGATTACAAGTGGACACCACTATGTTTCTCTCTCTCTCTCTCTCTTTTTTTTTTTTTGGTAAAATTCAAGAAAACTGCAAAGAATCCTTATGAAGTTGACTGACTCAGGGATTCTCTTTTCCTTAGTTGCCTGTAGAACTGCCATTTCTCTGAAAGATGCAAACTTTGGTCTTAAGGACAAATGGCATTGTTCTGATCTTGTAGTTGGTTGAGAACCAGCATGTGCACTACACTACTAAGGATAAGTACAAAAGGAAGAATGGAAAAACAAATGAGAATGTATTTGTAGCTCAGGACAAAACTCGGAAAAAAATCAGTTTTTGTTCTCTCACAAAGAGTTATTGAAAAACTGATGACTTAGTGTAGCATTAAAACTTGTATGCACAAAACACATATACATTTCCCTATTACTTTCCCACATGATGCATGTGGCTGCTGAGTATATATGAGGGTCAGGGATGCCAGATTTACCAGGATCATACAGAGGCTGCTGTTTCAGATGATCTGAAAAATTTCAGTGATCACACACATAGATCTGAGAGACCCAAAGACACACAGCTGTGGCTTTAGAACCCAGCTCCATTTACCATCTGTCTGTTAGCACCATGAATCTTGGCTGAGAAGGTTGCTTTCAGATCTGGGAATTCCATCTTCTTTTCCAAGCACCCTGGGCTGGGGCTTTCCAGAGGATTAATGGAACCTAGGAGAAATAATGCTTTTCCCCTCTTATATTTGGGGCAACATGAGGGGAGGTTTTCACCTTAATGCTAGTTGTGGGGTCTTCTATATGCCTGCAACTCCATGGTAGAGACATCAGACACACATCTTCCATTACGACAATTCAAGTAGATGCTCAAGAAATTTCACATTCAAATAGGGTCACTATTGAATCCGATGGTGGTGGGTGGGGGAAGGAGAAAACTGTATTTTTTCTGGCTAATACAGCAT
Organism: Peromyscus eremicus; assembly: GCF_949786415.1. Classification (NCBI taxonomy): domain Eukaryota; kingdom Metazoa; phylum Chordata; class Mammalia; order Rodentia; family Cricetidae; genus Peromyscus; species Peromyscus eremicus. The sequence goes on from NC_081419.1 coordinate 111,394,151, forward strand.
TTCTAGATGCTCATCAAGCTGTTAAAAAATGTGAAATGATGACTCATTTGGGAGCCCCTCCCAGCCCCTCTCCCTGTCCCAATTTGCCTGCGGGTTGAAGGAATGTATACTGACTTGAGTTAAAGAAGAAACTTGTGGTTTCCATTATAGTCTGTAAACACCGATTTCTGAAAGCCTCAAGCGTGCTATCATCTCCCGCCCCACACATGCTTTATATACAATCCATCTTGGAAAAGAGCTTGGGAGAGCACTGTGTTTACTACTCCAGAGCAACCCAACAAATGAGGCCTGATCTGCCCTGGGGGTTGATTCACAGCAAAGTGGAGGGCCTTTCTGATGTCTTTTAAACCAAAGCTTCAAGAGAGAAACCAAGGCCAATTCTTTGGAAAGACAGTCCTTTCTTGTGCCTGCAGTAGCCCCTGGCCACCCTTCACCAACAACAGAGCTCTCTAAAAACACCTTTTCTCAGGACCACCAGAATGCTTTTAGTTTCTCATTTGGACTTTATGCTTAAGTCTTGTCCTTAAAGTTATTAGAAAAGGGGAGGAATATGCTGCCGTTTTGATTTAAGATAGTTTCAATGGTGCAGGGATGGGGCAGAATGCAAGCGATCCTAGAAATTCTTTTGGTAGTACACAATTCATTTAAAGATCACTTGGAGGCAGAGTGTAGACAGCATCCTGGGTTTGCCTGGCACTCAGACCATGGCTGATAAGAAGAACTAAGCACACTCCACCTTCTTCAGGAAGCAAGAATTGTGCCTGTAGAATAGATGGGAAAGTTTAGGATGCAAGCTCATTCTGTTTGAATTTGTTTTCTGGCTTTGACATTTCCTGGCACTGTGACCTAGGGCACTATAATTTCAATTTATGATTTAACATGGAGAAAAATTACTTGGGGGTTTTCTTTGGATTATGACTCAACAGGTGTGAGGAGGGTGTGACTCTGCCTAGGCAGTTCACCCTCAAACCTCACTGGGTTGTCGACGTTTGTAGGGCTCTTCACCAATGAAAGCCTCAGTTTCCTAGTCAGCCCGAGTATGTTCAGAATGATGCCAACCTTTTGGAACTGTTTGTGGGACTCATGACACTGGTAAGCATGCTGGTATGGGCCCTGGCCTGGAGAAGGCAATCCTGGAAGTGGGTGTGAGATCCTGGACTAATAGCAACAGAAGTCTTCTGAGGGAGGACCTGGTTTTAATGCCTGGTTCTGCAGGAAAAGGGACCAAAGTGTGTGTGTTGCTCAGGAAGCTACTGTGACATCATCTGCTCTTCTATATAGAGATGCAATGGACAAGGGCATGGGTTACACATTGGGTGGGTATGCCCTGACTAGCAACATCTGACCTCTGTTTTGATTTGAGTCATTGGCACAAATATTTCATTTTGCAGCTCTTCCTCTATAGTATCACGTATATTATTTACTTTCATTCTTTTATAGGTTAAGAACATCCTATTGCTAGCCATTTTAACATCTTCCATTGCAAAGACACTAAAGCAAGGTTTCTGATTTCTTTCACTTCTAGGTGAAAGCATTTGCTTTTCCTGTTGTCCATCCTCCTGCCCCTCTTAATGCCTAGGCTAGTTCTAACTCTTCTCAGCTTTTAAGACTATTCAGCAGGGATGATTGTCATCATTAATCAAATAACATGCACGTAAGTGCCTTTAAAGAGTACCTTTTTGTTCACCCCGTGCTGCAGTACTAGAGATTGTGCTAATGACATAATGAAAGGACTAATGAAAAACATGACTCCCGTAGTCCTGGAGTTTAGTGAGTGGCCCATGAGAAAGGCTTGAGGCCACAAGTTGCTTACTAACAACTAAGCATTCTTTGCTAGGAAGCAGTCCTCACTGTCTGCTTCTCTTTGCAGAGACTGGTGACATAAGGTTGTTGAAAAGGCCTCCACATGGCTCAGCTTGAAGAGGTCAAAGCTTATGAGGTCTCCCATTTTCAAGTGTTGGGTTTGCTCTTAGCCAGTTTCAGCTGTCGGAGATGGTTGTCTGAGAATGTGATGCTAATGTTGTTGGAGCCTTCACCCCAGGCGTGTTTGTACAACTCAGCACAAAGAGACAGCTTATTCTCTGACCCAAGACTATATTGCACATGGCTGCCTGTTTCCTCTAAACATGAGAGGAGACAACAGATGGCTGACTTGAACAGCTCCTGAGACGTCTTCTGGAGTGAGAAAAAATTTGGCTGGAAAAAAAAAGTATGGGTCAGTAGCTTCTTCTTAGCATACAAGGGGCACCCCCTCCACAAGAAGTAAACGATGAGAGAGGGAAGTGGTGGGCTGTCCTGTTCTAGACTCACCAGGAAAGAATTCATAAAACTTATGCATTCAGAGAAAGCCACAGGATGGAATGGCAAAGACGTGAGGGATAGCATGACTTCCAGAACTGAGTGTGAGAAGAGGTAACTTCACATTCTAATTTTTTACTTTTCATCAGACTAGCTTCCCCTGACCCAATACAGGGTATACCTCCCGTGTCATCACTGGGGTATGTTCTGAGACCCATAGTACATGGCTGAACCTGTAGGTAATACTGACTGAGTTCTGGTTGTACTATGTTTCCTTTTCTGTACGCGCAGACCTATAATGAGTCCTATTGAAAAATTTGACACAGTAGATTAACAATTATAATAATTGTACTATACTCTCTAATAGGCATTCAAAATTTATAAATTATTTATTTCTGGAATTTCCCATTTAATATTTCAGACTACAGTGGACCACAGATAACAAATCTTGGAAAATAAAACTGCCCTGGATTCCTGAGAAATCACATCAACAAGCCCCCACTACCCTATAGGAGGGTGAAACACAGAAGCGAGCCATCAGAGGTACTACCATGGAACAGTTCCCTGGGGAGCCACCATGCTGTATGGCAAACTCCCCCAAGAGCAGTATAGCCCATTCAGAAACATGGGAATGCCTGTATTTGAATTAATACTTGATTTTACTTTCAACATTTCTAACAACAAAGCTGACTTTTCCAGTGCACAGCCATATGTGACTACTTAGTATTTGGCTATATTTCCTTCACCATGGGTTAGCCATGTACCCATTCGTCTATTGATCCATCCATACTTCCACATCTTTCTGCAATTACTGCATTAACCCACTATATTTTGGAATAATTTGTTATGTTAAGAGCTCCTTGTTATGGTATGTAATTGATGCAAGGAACTCAGAAAAGATTAGTTAGGGTTACTAAGAAAAAGGTTTTGAGAAAAATGATTGATTTCAAATTCCTTACTTGGTGGTATCTTCTAACTAATGGGTACTGGTAGGTTCTACATTTCTGAAAAGATATACATTAGTTGTTATGAAATGACTTGTGGTTTACAGAAACCTGGGAAATGGCAAAGATGCCAGGGATAGCATGACTATCAGAACTGAGTGTGGACAGGGGTACCTTCATCTTCTGATTCTTAACATTTCATGATGATGTCATTTCCTTGTGCCCTATGACTGACTTCTTAGAGAGCAGAAACATTTAGAAATTTTTACTGGAGAAGAAGGTAGGAAGCAGGTGTCCATGGGCTTTTGGAAGAGGGATGCTCCTTATACATGTTGCTACTTCTGTGATATCCAAGTGTCTCACACACAGCATGCTCATTTTTATGTCACTGTCACTTGAAAAGAAACTTACATGCTTTGATACTAACTCTCAGAGAGTTCCTGACCTATAGCCCAATGTCTGTTTAAAGTCAGTTCCTGGACTTTCCACTGTAAGTTCCAATACTCTTTGTATCATAGATCAACTCTCTTTTTTGATATGTATACATGCACACATGTACATATAAATAGAAGGTTGGGGAGGAAGAAATATGGAGGCTAGGCATGAAGGAACCCAAATATAAACTACTACTTGACTGAGCCAGAACAGTTGAGAGTCCACCATCCTGAGATATATAGAAAGACCCTGTCCTCAAACAGATACATTAAAATTAAAACAAGAAAGATAGAAAGGAAGGAAGGAAAGGATAAAAGAAGAGAAAAGAGGCAGGACATTGCTTATGTGATAAGTGATCAATTTATTCTGACCTTATTGTTTCTATCCAAAATTATTATTTTTATCTCTGTCCAAATATCTGACTCTGCTGCGTGCATTGAGTGACTCCCATCTCAGAAGAAAGCCTCTGCCTGAGAAACTTACAGTCAAGTCAGTGTGGTGAGACACAGTGCAAAAGCCTCTGGCATTGCCATCACAGACTTACAACCCACATGTGGCAGATAGTTCCATTAACTGGAGCTTACCCAACTGCCAACATCTTGCTTCAAGGGTATACTGTATGCCATTCTCTGCCAACCCATGGAACGTGTTTGGTTTATAAGTGTCACTTACAGGAACTGGGAATCAATATCTCAAGAAATGCTCAGTCAGTGAGAGATGCAATATAGTGAATAGGCACATCAGACGCTCACCTGAAAGTGTCACAGAATTAGGAGATTTTCTGGCTTCTTTTGCTTTGCTGTTTGAGATGAGGTCTCCTATTGTAGTTTAGCCTAGGAACTCACCATGAAGCTCAGGGTAGCTTCAAACTTGCCCTTTCCTGCCTCAATCTCTAAGTACTTGGATTTTAGACATGTACCATCATGTCTACCTTTCTCCTTCCTCACAGTGTGTCCAGTGGAACAAAGATTTAGTGTTATCTACAGCAACCCCAATAATGTTGAATTCATTTGCATTAGCTCTTCCTTTTTCCTTATTCCACTCTTCCTGTTCTCTCATTCCTAGTTCCAGGGCTACTTCTCAAACAAGCTACCTAAGTCCACATCTTGTCTAAGGCTCTGTGTTTCCAAGGCTCATGTGAAGATGAAATATATTCACTTAAAGTATAATAGCATAATATAACACCATAAAGCAACATGAAGTGAGAGACATCCATTATGTGTACATAAGCACACATATAGTTATAAAATAAGCAGATCATACATGATATGGGGTTTGGTGGGGCAGGAAAGCACCAAATGCTTGGATTTCTGGAATTGAGCCTTTACATGAGATTATGATTTCAATACATGGTTAAATGGAATCCTGGGCATGGAATCTATGGGAGGCAAATTTTTCTGGAATTCTTTAAACCTCTGTATTTTTATTCCCTCCTTCTATACTAAATGTCAGCCATTAGCAGTGCTTAAGTATCCAGTGGAAACTTTAACCACCAAGTCCCTACTGTGAAATAATGACTTGTTGATGGCTAATACTATTTGAAACCCAAGTTGTCCATTTTTTTCTGTCTTTGGTTGTGGCATCATTTTATTAAGGTTGGCCCTTTATATTTTCAGGAAGATCATGTAGCTCTGTTCCCTGGTAGGGCGCTTATAAACATTTCCCATGCCAACTTCTATAAAAGTCCTGGGAACAAGTAGAATAGGAGAGCCAGGGTTGGTTTGTGATTGAACTTGTCAGTCAAGGAGAAGTGCAAATGCCATGTGGTTGGTGTTTAAATCAAGACCAGATGATCAACAGTATTTGGTGGGTCTTGGTTGTTCTCCAGTTGTCTAATGCTCTGAAGTTTGACGAAAAGGGCAGATATTTTGCCACATTCAAATGCTGGCACTTGAGCCACTTGCCTTGATTTCCATGGATAGAGAGCCAGTTCTGAGACATGACTCACAGAGGAGATGCTAGGGAAAGGCTTGAAAGAAAGTGGTCCCCTTGGATTGGTGATTAGATTTGAGAAAGGTCATAGGGCAGATGTGTGTGTGTGTGTGTGTGTGTGTGTGTGTGTGTGTGTGTGTGTGTTGGATCAGGCTGTGATTTACAATATTGGGCATAGTTTTGTTTTAAGCAGGTAGCTCTCTTTCTAGGACTAAATTCTCTCCCACTCTCTATCAGCATTGTACCATAAAGACACAGAAGTGATGGAGGAAAAAAGAGGGAGGAAATTCATAAGGGAAAGCAATTAACTGCATATCACAGTTAACATAAACAAAATGTAAACCTTGAGTACCAGGCAGCCACAGGCAGATGAAAGCAGACAGCATGAGACTGCTCCTCAGTCCCCCAGCTGCACAAGCCTCTGTGACTGCATTTGAAAGCTCCACATATTAACTATTTTGCTCTTTTCAAAGTTTATAACCTTTTCCCTTTTTGTTCAGCTGTGTTCTAATGATATTTTTTTCTATTAAAGAGGATCAGTTTATGAGAACAGGATGTTTGTATTAAATATTAAATCGTTAGGGCTTCTTCCTGAAGGTCTCAGCTTGGCTTCAGTTTTGATGGAAATAGACAAACGTACATTCCTGTAGAACTACAGAGAGTACAAAGAGTTTGTCAAATCTTGATAGTGTAACTCGGCATTGGGCCAAGAACAGAATAATTGGTTAATGTTCCCATAGCGCTTTGAAGATGCAAAGTTCTGTGTAAGTTCTGAGTGATACTGTGAGACAATCTAGCCTTGAAGGTCTGATCCTAGGGATCAGGAGACAGACTGTTCCCCAATTGTCTTTCGAGGAGCAAAGACCCTGGCTTGTGTTGATGAGCTAGATTTTCTGTGGAAGCTCTAGGAATTCTGGAAGCTAGCCCTTAATTCCAGCCCTTTCTTGGATCTTAATTATACACTCAGCTGCATATGGGAGAAAACCAATGTCATCTTTGGCCTTCAGAGGCTATGTATTATCCTTGAAGCTGTCCTTCATTTCATGTGCAAACATTCTGGGGTTAGCAGGTGGATGCTTGAGAAAATAGGCAAATATATCATGGTAGGATTTTTAAACTCCTTTGAAGAAAGTCAATACAGTATTAAAAGTGTAAAACATGTGATAGAAAAATAGATGGTTGAATACTAGGGATAAAAAGAAAGATTTAAAATGAAATCTGGGGAATGGGAAAGGTCTGGACTCAACCAAAGTAAGGATGTATAAAAAACCATATAGTATTGTGGGATATTTGTACCATGTGTGAAGATGTATTGCTGCGATTGGTGTAATAAAGAGCTGAATGGCCAATAACTAGGTAGGAGAGGATAGACAAAACTTCCAGGGTGAGAGAGGAAGAGGAGGAGGAATCTAGGCACATGAATTTTGCCAGCAGACTTGGAGCAAGTCAGACATGCATTACTGAGGAGAAGTAATCCAGCCACATGGCAGATTGTAGATTAAAAATTAAGTTATAAGAGCTAGTTGGAAAAAAGCCTAAGGTAAGGCCAAGCTTTCATAATTAATAATATGTCTCCATGTCATTATTTGGGGGCTGGTGATGCAAAGATAGTCCAACAAGAAAGCTTACTGCAATATAAGCACCCTCTTATTTGTAATCTAACTGAAAAGAAGTGTATTTTTATTGTTACTAATTTCTGTCTTTATTTTATTTTATTTTTTCAGTTTAATAAAGCTATCCTACATGAATTCATAACACTGGTCCTAGAAGTCACACTTTAAAAAAAAAGTTTATTGATTCTATGTGAATTTCACATTGTGCATTCTGTTCCCACTTATCTCCCAGTCCTCTCATACCTGCCCTCTGCCCTTGCAACCTAGCCTCCAAATCAAAACCCAATTGAAAAGAAAACCCCAAAACCCAACCCAACCAACCAAACAAACAGCAAAACAAAACACAAAACCAAAACCAAAGGAGGAGAATATTGTTGTGGAAGCGGTAGTGTGGCCTGTTGAATCACATAGTTTACCCTTCCATCCACTGAATCTATGAACTGTTGGAGCATGTGAAGGGGACCAAACTCCAGATCCAAACCAGTAGAATCTCCATGACACAGGGCAACAACAGGGTATCCAAGAGGAACCCCAGTGAGAACCCATTATCAGTGGTGTAGCAGAAACCAGAAGCTCGGAGCCAGACCAATGACCAGGCAATGAACACTTGCAAATAAAGAAGTCACAGTGTTTAAAACCAAAATCTTAGTGTCAGGTGTGGAGTCCCTTCCTGTGAGTTATTAGGCAGGGAGCCTCCATAGGCTTCTAAACCAATATTGGCTATTACCCACTACTTCATTGCCCACAGCAACAAGATACCAAGTTCCTATTCCTGCAGACACAGGCACAGAAATCCAACTGAGACTAAGTTGGTAGCTTCCTCTCTGCTGACTAGTATTCATAGTGCATGAAGGTGCTTTGCAAGCTGTTGGGGTAGAAGCTAGCCACCAACAATGTAATCTAGTTGTGGATTCTATGTGCTCCAGTATTGACCTGCCACTGAATTATTAGTAGCATGAATGTTGTAGGGATAGGCAATCATTTCCTGATGGAATCTGTAACCTGTTGCCTTATAGAGAGCACATGCCTAGTACTGTAAACCTGGTCAAAAGGTTAGAGAGGTCATGAGCCCCATGAGATAATCAACTACTGATGTTTTACATGTGATTCAAATTTACATGTAAATTTACGTGATGATTTACATGTGATTGAATTGGCTTTTAAAGGCTTATGTTAATACGCATAGACTGGTGCCCCTCTCAGCCTTAGTTAAGAGTAGCAAGCTCCTTTTATCAGTGGATAATGGCTGAAGCAGACTAATAACTCAACCAGGTGCTGAGAACATAGGATGGCTGCGTGCTTAGCCCCCAATGGGACATGTACATCACTCACTCTGAGGCTTACAGAATACTGCAGAAGAGAAGGGAGGACTGCAAGACGTGGATGATATGGAGGAGTATTAAAAAATGCTTTCTTGTGGACATCACATGTCTGTTGCAGTCACGAACACACAGCAACTATGACCACTTATCTATACAAGACCTGCACACAGAAAAAAAAGAGCAGGGGACGGGTACTAGCTGAAGAGAAAAAGGAGCTTATCAGGCATGGAAGGGAGGTAAGATAGGAAGGGGTGATGGGGGTGGGGATATGATCACAATACATCCTGTACAAGTAGGAAACCATATAAAATAGAAAAGGACCAAAAATCATATACATGAATGAAAAATTCATAATGACAGATATAAATTATTATGTATCACTAATATATGTGAATAAAAGCTTTTAAAACTGAAAGTAATACGGCAAAATGAGTTTGAGGAACATATATTCCTACATTTTGAGATTATTGTTTCCATTACAGTCTGCCAAGTAGTTTAGAAAATGTATTTTAGGGACTGAACTTGACAAGGACTGCATGAGCTGAGGACAAGGAAAATTAAAGAGTTAAAGATGAAGAGGCAGGAAGCCATCACCATGCCCAGGCCTGGACAACAGAGCTGGAAGGCAGCTACTGGCCCTCAGGGGCTGCATGGAGTTCTGATCCCAGGCAAGGCCCCACAGGAGGGGCCAGAGCCACAGAGAAGATGCAGCTATGTCCAAGAAGCCACTCAAAGCAGAGGGACAGGAAGGCATACCCTAGGACTAAGAAAGATTCTTCTTGCTCTTGACTTGGTTTCTAGGGCATCTAAATGACTTGGGAAAACAGAGACCAAGTGACAAAGGGATATGGAGAATATAGTCTGTGTGGATCAGTAATGTGGTATGGTTAGAAGGGTCTAGACCTGAGCTAGGTGGACAGGCACATGCATGATGCATGCAGGGAAAGCCCTGCCACCAAGAAGTCTCTTACCACATCTCCACTGGGATCAGGCACCATTATTTAACTACAGTACATTTTCCCCCTTTTATTTATATTGGTCCTGAATTGGCATCTTACATGGATTTCAATCTCCCTCTCAAGCCATTAATTTCGCAGTATTCTAGCTTGGTGGTGTTATACTGGGTTGAAAAGGGATATATAACAAGGGATATGGAGACTTAGACTTATGACTTCTTTGAATGGATGCATTTCTTCTTTCTTTACCCACCATGCATAGAAAAAGGCAAGGCACTGTGATACTTACATGGGAGTGAGTCCTGGCTAGGGGGAAAGATGTGGCACTCTTGCATTGGATCACACTGACAAATGGATGGAGAACAACAGTCCTCCTCGGGGAACTGAAATAAATGCTGTCAATAGAACTTTTATTCTGCAAGTGAGTATGAGTGACATATATGAAAATTACAACCAAGAGTGAATTATTGGTCTTAAGTGTTATACTATCTCTACCTAGTTTGTGATTTCAGTTACCTCAAACTACGTGAAAGGTAACAACCACCTCTTCTATACTCTGAGACTCCTGTCTTGATGATTGGTCCTTCCTCGTACTATTGCTATTTTTTCTGGGTCCGGTCAAGGCCTTCTCCTAGGTGTATCTTAAGTGTTTCACAGAAGCAAACATATGCTAAGAATATGCTGCTAATAATTTATTCACATATGCATGCATTTTTGACATGTTGTGCACTCTTTATAAATCTTTTCTAGTGTATATATAAACATGTGCATTGTGTGTATTTGCTTATATTATACTAGGACCAGGGTTATTATCAAGCACAACATGGGTCTTTGGGGAGAAATTTATCTCAAACTTTACTTGCCATATGTCTCTTAGAAAAGGATCTTTTAGAATGTGCTGTCCCAAGTTAGGTTTAGAAACTAGACATCATTGGTTAGTGTACCATGCCAAGGAGGTCTTCAGAAAGTAGGCATTAAGGAAGTACGTTGTCTCATAGGGAGTTATTAACAAGTTAGCCCCAAATTTAGGAGGTAGACTAAGGTGCATCTTTCTCAAAACCCTGATACAGAATCCTCTGGCTACTGTTGTCCAACCTTGATTAGTAGCATCAGAAGAATACTACTAAGCATCCACAGCAAGATTCCAAGAGTCATTCCTTTTCATTCCTGGGATCTGTCTTTGTCAGATAATCCACACATTCAACAAGGCCAGTCTCTGAAAATGGAACACTGAATATCTCACCCACTTTGACAAGCAATGTGGGTAATTTAGAACTTGATGGTGAAATACTTAATGTGGGGGATTATGTGTGGCTTTATTCTTCTCTGAAGATGACTTTCCCAATTTCCTCTCTTTGGGTCTGGATATACTGCCACTATTTGAATCAACTCTTCCATTTAGCGGTTAGTCTGACTGCCTGAAAAGATAATATCTCTGTAGTCTAAATCTTAAACTTCTTCATTAACCATAATCTGCATCTCTTCCATTTTTGCTCAGCTCTTTCCCTATCCAGTCTTTTTCTGCTTCTCCTCAGTCGACATGAGCCAGGAAGCTGCATCCCTATTCAGCACGACTCTCTGCTGCTTTAGGAGATAGTATCAGTTTATGCCAAACTCAAATCCACAAGCTCATTGCATACAATGGTGGATGGCTTCTTATAAATGGACTAGTCAGCTAATTTGTAGACTTCTCCCAACTTCTAGTCTCTAGATTTAGAATTCAATTCAATATTACATAGTCAAATATATTATAAGGTGATAAGGTGATAGGGAAAGTGAAGGAAATTATGATTATGATTTTATCTTGAATTAAAAACCAAACTACCCAGCAAATGAAAGCTCTCTGGAGGTGACATGAATGAAGTCTCTCATGTTTGTTTTGAACTTTGTATCTTGAGCCTGCTGCTCTGGCCTTCTAGCTAGAGTCACTCTAGCTGGGATGGTTGATGGAGATACTACATACAAACCCTGAGAGAGGTCTGTTCTTGAGATACTGCCAGCCAGACTAGAGTCAGGAAATCCCCGGGAATCTTATAATAAATGTGGAGACTTCCAGCCAAATTTCAGTCTTGGAAGTTGGAATAAAACTTAGACTGTCCTGATCCAGTTGATTGGCTTGACCTGTTTGGGAGGCATCCAGGCAGTGGGACCGGGTCCTGTACTCAGTGCATGAGTCGGCTGTTTGAAACCTGGGGCTTATACAGGGACACTTGGCTCAGCCTGGGAGGAGGGGACTGGACCTGCCTGGACTGAATCTACCAGGTTGAACTCAATCCTCAGGGGAGTCTTTGCCCTGGAGGAGATGGGAATGGGGGGTGGGCTGGGGGGAAGGCGAGGGGGGGGTGTGGGGGTGGGAGGGGGGAGAACAAGGGAATCCATGGCTGATATGTAGAATTAAATTAAATTATAAAATAAATAAAAAACAAAACAAAACAAAAAAACTTAGACTGGGAGGTAGATCTGGGGTAAACCTTTCAACAGACTTGTGGTCTCATGGTCAGCCACCCTGCATCAGAGGAGTTGCCTGTGACATCCAGTCCTGGTTACCTAAGCCCTTTGAAGACCAAATCACAGTGCTCTTCAGCTTGTCGAATGGACCACTCCTAGAAGGCAGGCTCTGGCTATGTTGGACAATGGAAAGGAGAAAGTGTCACCTTGGTATTTTTCCAAAGCCAGTTAGGAAGCCATTTGCTGTGGCTAAAATCCCTGCTGGAACAAAAGGAGGAAAATCCTGCCACTTGCTATTCACTTTAGCAGTCCTGGCACAGCCTGAAAGCCTGATGGTGGTGTCACCAGTATCCCAAACCACACACACTTAATGAATCTTTGTGAACAAAAATACTCCCAGGAATCAGTGAATTGTAGAAAGCATAGACCTGGAAAACTTCCAATGGTCCTTTGAGAATTTTGTGATTTCTGTTTGGCTGGTGAATGATGAATTGCTTCTGTAGAGGGTGATCTAGTTAACCATACTTACAGTATAACTGTATCATTTGTGCAGTATTACAATTCTACAATACTTTTCTCCAGTTAATTTCTCCAAATCTGTTGTATAAGGCCTCACATTCTCAAATTGCTCTGCTCAGAACCTCTTCAGACCGAAGAGAGATGAAGTTAGTCAGTGAGGTCAGCAGACTCATTTGAAATTCAGAGTACCCCACCAACTGTTTGGCAACATTTATTTTCTGTGGCTGTGTGGTCTAGATCTACGTTTGCTTGCTGTAGACCATATTTATCTCCCAGATAATGTTCTGTGTCTGATCCTGTAGTCCCCTCTCTCCTCAGAGTTATAGCTCTTTGTTCCCACTGGCCAACCAGAAAGCATCTGCAGCTGCTGCTGGCTTTCCATTGGATCACCTAAATTAGATCAGGTTTGCATATCCAGGGTAATCTCCGTTTTCATTGGTTCAACTCAGCTGCTAGAGATCTTCTATCTGCAAAATTCTTTTTGTTCTATAATGTAATACAACTATGGGGTTGATAGCCTGTGATATTGCTGAGTCTGTATTTAAGGAGAATGCTACAGAACATGCACACCAGGGATAATTAGGCACAATGGAATTCTGACTGCCTCTGAGATGTGTGTATGTGTTTGTGTGTGCACACACAAATATGAATCACCTATAATTTATGTTTGTATAAATTACAGGACCATAGATAAGTATAAAGTAGTGTTTTCCTAGTTTTATTTTGTTACTCTTACACACTATAGGTTACATATATTTTCAGTTTTGAACTTAAAAGTACTCTCAGGAGGAAAATTTAATTCCATTAATAACATCCATCACAACATAGAAGGTAAGAAATAATATAAATTCAAGAGCAATAGAACACTATGAAATTGAATCTATTGTCTGAATTTGACGTCTGTGTCTAATGTGTGCTTCTCTTGGGTTAAAAAGGGAAGGTAATTGGTGTTCAGAGAGGGTGTAAGATATCATAACTCCAAATCAAGTCTCTCTTTTTATATAATTAGTGGCTGAGAAAAATATGGAGTCATTATCACTTTCTTACCATGTTATTTTTGTTCTTATGCTGCATGATTGCCACATAGCTAAGACCTACACTTTGAAAAACACCAGGATTCATGACGATCTTTAAATTAATATGCTTTAGCCATAGTAGGATAGCACAGGGGTCTTATTCATTACTTTATGGTGTTAGACTCTTTTAAACTCTTTTCTTCCCTCCTATGTAAAGTATCCATGCTAATTATTTAAATATTCTGACAACACCAGAAATAATTTTCAATCACTCTTCTAATATCTCCAGGATCTTTGATTAAATGAAATTAGAAATATAGATTAACCATATCTAATCTGAAAATTGAAATTTGAAAGCCTGTAAAATTGAAAAATTTTGAAAGTCAACCTTTCACTTCAGAAACGGTTGTAATGTGATGAGTTACAACCAAAATGCACCAAAAACTTTGTGTATAAGATTATCTTAAAGTGCATTATAAGGTGGATACAAAGCATAAATATATTTTGTGATCACAAGTGGGTCTTATAACCAATGTATGCCATTATACATATGAAAATATTCTTAATTATAAAACCTGGAGCACTCACCTCCTAGGTATTTTGAATAAGAGATACTAAACCCAAATTAAATATTCTTAAACTACTTATTAGATTGGGTAGTTGATTACCTAATAAGGAGTAGCTCTGTTGAGGGATTAGGATGTAGGAGGATGCAAAGAGAGTTGTAAAAGCAATGCCACCTGAACAGAAAGAACAGTGTCTCAAACAAGACAAGCCTTAGAAGGGCCACAGGGATTCTGGGCAATACAGCATAAGGAACAGCTGGTGGTGTAGGAATCTTCACACATAGGGTTGATATGCCTACAAACAGGTTTAGGAAGCATCAGAAACCATTTACTTGTCTTTTGATAGGGCAAAGCCTAGCATTTCATGGCATAGACAGTAACTTTCTATGGCTGCTTTAGGTCCATAACAACCACCACTCACTTGATCTGAACCCTGCAGATCTTCCCCAACTTCCGGCTAGGCATGAGGAGATGGCAAAATGGGAAGACCAGAGGAAAATGATGCCACGGTACTTGTTCCTCAGTTTATTTTTGATCACAGATTGGCTGATCAGACCCCTGAAGACCACAGCTCTTTGGGGGTTGCTTTCTCTTTTCTTCCATCTTTCAGTCTAGGAACAGCTCCCCAACTTTATTTTCTGTTTAGAGTTCAAAAGTAAGCTCTTGCTGTTTTGTATTGATATCCTAAGCAGCTCCCTTACCTAACCTGTCATCACTAATATTGTGTGCTATCTTTGCCCTGCTGGGGTCTGCACATACCATGAACAGATTTAAAGAAGATGGACTTGACGTAGTTCAAATCTACACTTAAAGAGGCCTCTTGCAAAGACATGCTTTTTTTCTACCTTGGATCACCAAGTAAGATGTAAACCACATGTAGATCTCTTCCACATGTCCCTCCTAGAGTCTTTCCCTGGTAGCTAGCCTATCTGGAGCTGTGGACTGCAGTCTGGCCATCCCTTCCTTCACATCAAGTATCCACTTATGAGTGAGTACATACTATGTTTGTCCTTCTGAGTCTGGGGATGATATTTTCTGGTTCCATCCATTTGCCTTCAAATTTCATGATGTCATTGTTTTTTATTGCTGAGTAGTACTCCATTGTATATATGTGCCACATTTTCTTTATTCATTCTTCAGTTGAGGAGGACATCAAGATTATGATGGGAAGACTTGCAGAGATGACCAGCCACACTAGTGGAAGCCCATGAACTGTAGACTAGTGGTGTGGAGCCCCCATGGGACTGGACTAGGCCCTCTGGATATGGAAGACAGTTGTTTGGCTCAAACTGTTTGGGGGGCACCCAGACAGGAGGATCAGGATCCATCCCTGGTGCATGGGTAGGCTTTCGGGAGCCCGATGCTTGTGGTGTGACGCCTTGCTCAGCCTTGGTGCAGTGGGGAGGGGCTTGGACCTGCCTAGGCTTAGTGTGCCAGACTCTGCTGACTCCCCATGGGAGACCTTGATTTGGGGGATTTGGGGATGTGGGGTGACTTGGGAGGGAAGGCTGGAGGGTAGGAGGAGGGAGGAGGGGGGATCTGTGGGCAGTATGCAGAGTGAGTAGAAAATTTCTTAATAAAGAAAAATGAAAAGAAAAAAAAAAGATGTAAACCACAGTTCTTTGAACTCCCTACCCCAAGTAATTTAATCTGTGTATTCTAGATTACAGAACTGAGAAGTATATAAGAAAAGGCAGTTGGAAATTGTAACATTATTTTTGTCATATTAGGAAAAGTTATTATTTGGAGGTATAAATTAGAGGTTTATTGTGCTAAATTACTGCTGCCTAGTTTCTGTTTAAATTTAGCCTCAAATGACAGAAATGTTTTTGAACTTGGCCCTCCTGTGCAATGACTTCTTCCCTTTAGTATCATACAGACTTGAGCTGAGACACATAAGCTCATTGAACCTTCTCAATTTTGCCTATGAAAAGGATCAAAGTAGTGCTTATAAGCCTGAGACAGAATGCTGAATGCCCCATAAAGGAAAGAGGAATGAGGCTGGATGCCAATTATCTCAGCATTCGATGGTTTTGATTTCAAACAGGATAGGGATTGAAAGATCTTTTTTAATTGAGCAATTATCATATTCCAAAAAAAGATTAGGTAGGATGAACCTCAATCTGAAGACCTAAAGACATGGGCATTTCTTTATAAGAACACTAAGCTTGTCCTATATTATTCCAATAGTCTTTGCTACTAGGGACAGGCTCATTTTGCTCCTTGATGACTCAAACTGCCTTCAGCTAGAATAGGCTTAAGTACTGTCAACGGGGACATTTCATCTAGAAAACTCTGACAGTTCTCTGTATATGTTGCTGGTGAAGCCATGTGAACAGATGATCATTAGCTCTTTGTATATAAATATGAAGTAGTTCAGATTTGTAGCTAGAGCTTCTCTTTGAAGGATTTGTTTTCTTCATGAGAACAATATTTTTCATTGCATGAAAGAGTTAAGTAAGCATGGATATGTACTTCAGTATTGTAGAAAATGGTTACAATGATCCATAGATGATCCAAAAAATAATATATTATGAAACTCTTTTGTTTTAACTAATCTCTCAGGTCTGCAGATCATACTAAGGAGCCTGTCTCCATTTGCTGGTACCATATTTCACTGGTTCTAAGATGCACTTAAATTTGAATGTTAACAGCATTAGAATTGAAGTAGGTCTTGTAATTTGATCCAGTTCAACATGTAGTCATATGCCAGTAAGATGTAATTGATAGTCATCGTGTTCAGTTTGGTTTTTATTCATACTGTTGTCACTTCTTCTTCTAAGTAAGTGTGAAAAATATTTTAATAAGAATAAAATTTAGATTTTCTATGGCAGAAGAGCATTGCATTGTTTAATGGCAGTGGGTCCTTTCCTTTGCATATTTTATTTTATTTTTGTTTTTGTTTTTCAAAACAGGGTTTTTCTGTGTAGCTTTGCGCCTTTCCTGGAACTCGCCTTGTAGACCAGGCTGGCCTTGAACTCACAGAGATTCGCCTGCCTCTGCCTCCTGAGTGCCGGGATTAAAGGCGTGCACTACCACCGCCTTTGCATATTTTATAATGACGTGCCTTGCCTTCAATGGTATCAGAAAGTCCATTAAGGCACACTCTGAGACTCGCTGACCCACAGAATGGTCTTACTAAGCTAGAGTGTTGAAATAACGTCTCTATTGATTGTGAGAACATCTACATTGAGTCAGGAGGCTGGGGATGACTTAACTTTGCCCATGTGGTTCAACTCTCTAAGCTTCAGTGACATTTTCATTAAAAGAAATAATGTTCTATTAAGGTAGATGAAGTGAACTTGTTTATAAATATATATATTTATAAATAATTATGCCCAGAAATATCCTTTACAATATACTATTCACAATGTTAGATTGGAATTAAACTTGATGCTCCACAATGGATTCCCAAATTATTATATCTCCATATAGTGATGAAACACCATTTTACAAAGAACTTTTAATAGATAGAGAGATACTAAAGATGAAAACCTACAAAAGAATGATACAAAAGTTAATTTGTTAAAATTAAGGTAGTTGCCGCTATCCTTTGGTATCCATTGGGAATTGGTGCCAAGTTCTTTTCATGTACTCAAATGCACAGACTCCCATGCATATAACCTATGCATATATATTTCAAATCATCTCTGTGTTGCTCATGATACTCAATGCAATAGAAATTCCATGTAAATGATTCTCATACTGTATTTCCTAGGGAATAAAGAGAAGAAAAATCCTGTACCTGCTCAGTGCAGATCACACATTTCCAGTGTTTTCAATGTGTACTTGGTTGAATCTGTAGTGTGGGGTACACAAGTGCAGAAGACTATTCACAGCTTTAGTGCTTTGTAAGTTATATGAATAAGATATCACTACCAAATAAAAACAATAAGCATATTTCCACTGTTTATACAAAAATTACATTTACATTTTCTATTTAATTTTCTGTTCAAAACTGCAAAGTTGCAGATGTGGCCCAAGAAATGACATCAACCCCAGAGAGCTACCAGGTGTCCACACAGGTACTGAGCTGCCTTTTTGCCCATGGTGATGCATGAGTTAACACTCTGGTGTTTGGTGAGAAAAAGTGTTATGTGCAGGCTAGTTGCTTATAATATGTTGTTTTCCACTCTTCTGCAGCCCTGCAGTGCTCTGCCACATGTTACCTCAAGGTTTAGACAAGTTATTGTAAGTCTAAAGTATATGGGCACTGTGGTGGCTTGAATGAGAAAGACATCCATAGTCTCATACATTTGAATGCTTGGTCCACAGTTGATGGACTGTTTGGGAAGGACTGGGAGGTGTGACCTTTTTGAAGGAGATACGTCACTGGGTATAGCCTTTGAGGTTTCAAAAGATCATGCCATTCCCAGTTAGCTCTCTCTCCCTCTCTGCTTTGTGATTGTGTCTCAGGATGTAAGCTCTCAGCTACTGTTTGCCTGCCTGCTGCCATACTCCTCCACATGATTATCACTGACTCTAACCCTCTGAAACTTCAGCCACCATTACATGCTCTCTTCTACAAGTTGCCTTGGTCATGGTGTTTAGTTGAGGTGATAGAAAAGTAACTAAGACAAGCTGGAAGAAGAAATAAAAACATCATAGACCTGTTCAAAGTGAATCAGACACTATTCAATTTACATATCTAGAAATTTTGTGCCTTAGCTCAAAATTTTATATTATTATTGAACACTGTTTCATCTTTTACGTCTATCCCAGTTAGCCTTAATTGTTGACTTGCTATAGCCTACAGTCATCTGAAAGGAGAAGCCACACTATAGCAGTTGTCTAGCTCAGGTTAGTCTGTGGACATATCTGTGAAGTATTGTCTTGATTATTAACTGATGTAGGAAGGACCTTGTCCATCATGGGTAGCATCATTTCTTGTGCAGGTGGTCTTGGGCTATATAAGAAAGTTAATTGAATGTGAACCTGTGGGCTAGTCAGTGGTAGAGTCAGCTAGCAATCTGCATTTTCTATGGTTACTGCTGTGCTTCTCCATTTGTGAATTCCTTGTTGGGAGTAATGTGGCATGGGATAGCAGGCAATCCTGCATTAAGGTTCCTTCATTGAATTCATGCCTTGACTTCTTGCAAGGTGAAATGAATCCTTTATTGTCAAAGTGGCTTTTCGTGAGTGTTTTATCACAACAGTGAAGCAAACTAAAACAATATCCTTCTGCTGGGTTCTCTGACTAGTGCTCTCTTTCAGGAAATAATACCTCTTAAATTTATTATATTTTCCTATGGACATCATCCTAGACATATTGTCATCACACATAGAAATATATAACTTATATTATCACCTTGGATTATTGAATATTTTTATCTTTTTTGCATGGCATTCTCATCAATTTATTTGCTTTTCCCTTGCTTTTCTCTAATAGTAGCTTAGTAATTCTCAGTTGCTCTGACTGGTGTTTCTGACATCCCCATAGCATTAATTCATTACCCCGGCTCTCTACATCCTGATGGTGCCCATATGTTTTTTACTCCAGTGGTTACCCTATGGTCCTACCTCTTCTGGTGTCTCTTATTAAGAATTTCTTATCTAGTTATTCCCAGATATTTTCATCATAGACATTCTCTAAGACCTACAACAAGCACAAAATGTCTACCTCTCAACTGTTTAAAACCTTAAAGAATTCAGCTCTTCTCCCTATGGGAGACCTTGATTTGAGAAATGTGGGGATGCGGGGGTGGCTTGGGAAAGAGGGCTGGGAGGTGGGAGGAGGGAGGAGGCGGGGTCTGTGGATAGCATGAGGAGTGAGTAGAAAATTTCTTAATAAGAAAAATAAAATAAAAAAGTGCTCACTCCTTGAATTAAAAAAAAAAGAATTCAGCTCTTTCCTAGCTACTGTTTTATAATGGGTAATCTTATATTTGCTAAATCAGTTCCACCAGAAACAAACAAGATCTCCTTCCTGTCCAAGCAAGTAATACTGCTTCAGTGGTGCTTTGAGAATCAAACACTAACATGGGAGAGTAGACTTTCTCAAAGGGAAAGCATAGGACATTCTTTTTCTCAGTGCTGGTCCACAGGAGTGCCATAATCTCCCCATTAGCTGTCAAAGAGTTTGCTGGACCTTGAGCAAATGCCTTTTAATTCCTTCCAGTTGTTCTGACCCTAGTTCCTGTGTGCTTTGTCTTTGGTACCTTTGTACCTTTTTCTTTTTTGAGGATTTTCCCTCTACAAGGAGCAGGATGTATCTGGGAGTGAATATCCTTCCCATTTAACCTGTATCCCATAACTGATGGGTGAGAGAAGTTCAGCTCCTTCCCTTAAGTTGTAACAGTAGGGTTCAGAGTATGGGACATGTTTAGGATCTGGCTCAGGTTCCGGCATCACTCAGATTTTCTTTAGTTATGTCCTCTTCCCTGCTGCTGTTCTCATTCATGCATCAGCTTCATTTTGAAGAACTTTCTTAGTAAATCATTTGTCACATATCATTTCTTCACATTTACACTGGAGAACTCATCCTAACACACCACTGTCCAAGGCATGTTCAGAAATGTGACTTCCACAGAGCAGGGTCCTTTCCTAACTCATTTCTTCATGAAGACATTTACATTCACATACTTCTAAGTACCTTATGTAAATCACTGCCTTAAGTTGCAATTGCCAGGCTTGAACTGGTTGTCTTACAGATAAATACAGTGCTCTTTCCTCTGCTTTGTGTCTATGAATCTAAGGTACTCTTGGATGTTCCCTATTGGTGAAATTATTAAGGCCACTCCACGTAGTTAAAAGGGAGGTTTATTTTGTGGGGTAACTTACAAGTGAATGGATAGTTTACAGAGTCTGGGAAAGGCGTGGTGCAGTCCGGTGGTGTTCTCTGGAGAACTCTGCTCAGTCTTCCTCCAGCATCCAGGGTCCAGGAACTAAGAGAGCCCGCGAATCTGGAACCTGGGTCTTCAGCATCCTTTCTCAGCCCCACCTAGTGTACGTGACTGTTCCCGAAGCCTCAATGGGGGATGGAGCTTCCAAGTCAAAGCTGGAATGGCTACCTACCACAGTTCCCTGATACGTTTTGAAAGCTTTAGTCATTTGCAGTTGAAGGACTTTGCAAAGTCATGGTAAAGCAGTGTTAGTTTTCTTTCATCCTGTAAGCAAAACTGCTTTAAAAAATCGTATAGACATATGGTTTGCTTTTCCTTTCTGTTCCAGTTTCCTATGAGAAACATGGTGAATCTGATCTGTCAGTATGTGTGGTTCCTGAGTTAACTGTATAGTTAGACAGGGCATTTAGAAGACATTGGATCTCATAGCAGACGTCCCATTCTACAGATGGCTGACATATTAGACAGTGGTGAAACCCCATTTATGGGCTTTTTGGTAAGTCATTTTATATAAAAAATGGTATCACAGAGAAAGACAAAAAAATTGAACTACTTAGCCTGAAGCCATAGGTAAAGTTTGCTGATATTCTGAAGTCCAAGGGCAGGGAGGAAGAGCAGATGGCTTGGGATTTTCCTATGATGTCAGCCTCCTCACTGAAATGGCTTCTTCATGAGGCTAGGCAGGCAGAGCAGACACAGGTGGGGGTTGTGAGTGCTGAGCTGCCCATGGTATCTAGGTTTTCAGTTTCTTTAGAGTATATTCAGAACAGTAGTTTAATGTCGGGAAAGTATAGGAAGAAAATAGTGCAGACATAAAGTCCTCCACATTGATCTTAAAACACTCATGCCCTGTGTAATTTATATTTGCACCAACCAATTTAGCACTCCTCTGGGATAAATCACTTAATTAGAAAGAATTAAAAAAGCTGTTGTTTGATGTATATGTCTTCATTATTTTCAAGTGGCAGAATTGATTCCTCCATCCCCCTGTTATGAATTTGCCTCCATTTGTGAGACTAATGAAGCACCATTAAAGGGAATGGGAGGTCAGAGGTCAGCCTTTCTTTACATTTAATGTCCTCAAGCTGGTAGATTATTTATGAGGGTTATTAGGCCTTGGATAATGTTCCTGGGTTTTCAGAAGGGTTCTATGGCTGCGTAGTGATGAGATAGCGCACATCTCAGCCTCATGCACTTTGTCTCCAGATGTCAGCTGGAGAGAAGTTGAGCAGCAATGTGAATAATGGCTGTGATCATTGGCAGTAGTCAACACGGCCTTTATAATCTCAGATAGAGAGATTTGACCACTGTGGGCACAAAAGATTATTATTGCCTAATGTTATAATGGTCCCTTATGTTCATAAGAAGACACCATGAGAACTCACATTCTGCATTCCAAGATGTTTTTCCTTAGGATGTCATGTAAATATCAACCCAAAGCACAAAAGCATAGCTCTGGAGAAAGAAGCACAAAGTACAGCCTTACAAAAGATTTGAGTTTATGTTTCAAAAGTAGAATATCTGGATTCAGAATCAAACCTGTTTCCTACAATTCATGTGGGCCTGGGCTGGGTTCTTAATATCTTGCACTTCAGTTATTTCACCTGTAAAATGAGTCTTACAGACAGTGTTGAGAGTTCAACAATCAATTTCATGCACAATGGTGTAGAATGTTGCAGATATACATTGTGTTGTGTTATCACTTAGTGTTACAGAATTGAAATTCTACCATGGAGTTCCTTCCCGCTCTGTATCATTGCTTCTTTCCCAGGCTGGGTCAGTGGGCTAACTGGTTTATCTGCTTGCCTTTCCCTCAGTTCCAAGCTCTGCTGCCTGCTCTCTCTGGGCCCAGACAGGATTCCCACCACATCTTAGGGGAGTGATTTGTTGTAAGGCAGTTCTCATGAGGACGAGGAGTACAAAGCTGTGACATATTTCTAGTATCTATTCCACTGTTGGGAATAGTGGGTAGACCACAGATTCTGCCCTCAGATCAACCAGGTTTTTAATTCTTACTTGTTATTCCTAGCTATGGGACTTTGGGCAAGTTACATCCTCACTCAGAGCTATGAGTCACAAGTCTTCACCTACAAAATGAGCAGAATCCATAAAGCTGTAGTGAGAACTAAATGCACCAAAGTGCTTAGCATAATTCCTGGCTTGTAAGAAACTTTTAGTAACTGTCAGCTGTTCTTTCAGATACGTATATACATGAAACATAGAGCTGTTAGCCAATACCAAAGTTCCCACAAGGAAACAGACTAGTAGGTAAATTTGGATGTAAAAATCTGGATCCATGAATGGGGAGTTTATATCTGTAATGTCAGCATTGGATGAGTCCAGAGAATTGCAAGTTTCTGGCTAGCTTGGATGACATGGGACCAAACCAAACCAAACCAAACCAAAGCAAAACAAAACAAAATAAAACAAAAAAAAGAAAAACCAAAAACTAACCAACAACAACAACAACCTGCAAATGTACCACTTAGTCTCTAATCTGCACTTTGTGGTCAGAGTTGTTCTTGTCACTTAAGGACTCTCACTGCATTGTGCAAAAGCAATTGATACCTTTTGTCACTGCTGAAGCATGGAGTCTAGATAGTCCTGCCCTTCATTTGATCTACTTTTTCAGAAACCCATGAGTACATTCTCATTTCTTAGGTGAAGTGGTACTCATCACAACCAATAGTGGCCTGACACTTTCCTCAGACAGATGGCAGGGGCTGAGTCTTCACACATTCATCATTGCTACAATTGAAATCACATTTGGGTTTGAGGGAAAAGGTGGGTCTGAGCTCTTTCAGAAGGTTCAGTGTCTAGAACTCCTGAGTTAGGTGATGGCTAATTCCTGATAGCTGTGAGAGATGGGATAGGAGAGACTCTAGATATATTGTTAACTAACTAACTAACTAACTAACTAACTAACCACCTGAGTGTGCCTTAAAGTACTTTCTCCCATTATTCTATGACCAGGAGCTGAAGCAGTTTTTCTCTGAGGCATGCTATTTATTTCTGAGGTCCTGCTGGCCAGTGCTGGAAAGGTACTATTGAAAACATTACCAAACGTTTCACGTTGTACTGTGGCATACTGTAAGGGTCTCATTTTGTAGCACAAGAGTATTTGCCTAAACCATCTTAAGAGTGAAAGATTTGAGATGATGAGAGTTCAATCTCAGGGGACGAATTCCCTCCTAGATTTTGTTTTTAAGTTGCACTAGCTAAAATGTATTGCTTAATATGTAGCCGAGGAAGCACTTTATGATCAAACTTAATTTCCCAGCAACCTGAGAGGCCACTGCTTTTGCTGTTCCCACTTTACAGATAGGCAGTAATGCTCAAAAGGAGGAAGTCTCACCAAGTGTCATAGCTAAAAAAGAGTGAAGTAACCCCTAGAGTGATGTATACCGGGAGTAACCATATAGTGTATAAGTCTAAGGTGGTGGTTCTCAACCTTCCTCATGCTGTGACCCTTTAATACAGTTCAGTTCCTCATGTTGTAGTGACCACCAACCATAACATTATTTTCACTGTTACTTCATAACTGTAATTTTGCTTTTGTTATGAATCATAATGTAAATATTTTTTGGAGATAGAAGTTTACCAAGGGGGTCATGACCCACAGGTTGAAATCTGCTGGTCTACGGCATTTTGGAGGATGAAAGGGGGCTCTATTCAATATAATGCTAGGACAGTAATACTACAGGGTCACCTATGCAAGTGATGATGCAAGCTTTTAACCACCGCCTTGGTTAGCTCCTTTTTAGTGGTTAATCTCAATTGTTAACTTGATCAAACCTGAAATTACCAAGGATACAAGCCTCCAAACAAACCAGTGAGGGATTGTGCTCATTAAGTTGATTGAAACAGGAAAAGCCACATAAAATGTGGGCAGCACAATTTCTTAAGTTTGGGTCTGGACTGTATAAAACTAGAAAACTAGCAGAGTCTCTGCTTTCCAATTATGGCTGGGATGTGAGTAGCTTGTTCCTACTATGTGGAACTCTACCCTTGAACTGTAAGCCGAAATAAACCTTTTTTCCCCTTGAGTCCCTTTTGTCAGGGTATTTTATCACAGCAACAGGAAAATAAATCATCTCCCTATCTCCTTGTTCTCTTCTTCCGTGTAGCCTGTGTCCATCACCAACATGTCTTCACTGTCATACACAAAGATCTTTCCTGAAGTTAACATTATGTTTCAATGTTATATACTAGGCAGAACTAGAGGTTTCTCCTTGTACTGAATACCAATAAGACACATTGGTCACCAGCAGTCCTATTATAAGACACAATAGATAAACCTCTAAAGTTTCTCTGATGTACTCAGGAGCAGGGCTACTTCAGATCAATTTTAAGAGAAGAAGACGTGGGGAGATTCACCTGAATTTAAAATGGAGAAACAGAAACTCTAGGCCATGTAGGCAACAAAAGTCAGAACAGAAAGCATTCTGGTCATCTGCACAGGACCTATTCCAAGAAACCAGTAGACACGATTAGACTGGTTGTGCCAATGTTGATAAGCCACTGATCTAAGGTAAATAAGGAAAGAATGTTTGTTTTGCCCAGGGGCTTGGCCCTTTAGCATGGAGATGCCATTCATACTCTTCTTGAAATAAGCACAGATAACCCCAAATGGGTCATCTAGAACTTGTGCACTGATGGTCTACGTGAGGATTTTTGGTGCATGGTCCATTTTTGAAATATTCTAAAAGTTAGATAGCTTCCTAAGGACTGGCCTTAGATTTTTTTTTTTTTTTTTTTTTTTTTTTGCTGTTATCCCTTGTAAAGACTACCAGTCACACCTGATTGCCAAAAAAGGGATAAAATTGAGATATTTTGCTTGGTTGTTCTTTTATCTAAACAGTTCCAGCTTTAATTATATTTTGAGATTGTGAGCATGCAGTAATCAGAATATTTTATAGAAAGGCTGAAATTTTGACTACTTTGGATCCTGCCAGGAAGAGAACCATCTTTTTGTCTAGCATTTTTGTGTTCTGTATGCTACCTACCAGTTAGTTTCTTAGTAGTCACCTCGCTTATTTGATTAACTGATGTGGAAATTCCTGACTTGTGTTCAAATTATGGTGTGCTTGTGTGTGTGTGTGTGTATGTGTGTGTGTGTGTGTGTGTGTGTGTGTGTGTGTGTGTGTGGTGTGTTTATGTTTGGTGTGCATGTGTACACATTTGGCTGGAGGTTAGAGGTCAACCTTAGGTGTCATTCTTCAGGTGCCATCCACCTTGTGTATGTGTGTGTGTGCACACAGGAGCAGAGGGGTGTCTCTCAGCAGCCTGGAATTTGCAAAGTATTCTAGGCTAGCTGCTCTAGATATCTGCCTATTTCTGTCTTCCCAGTGTGTTGAGATTATAAGCATGTAAGACCATACCTCCATTTTTTAAATAATATAATTCTTTATTGATTCTTTAGGAATTTCACATTATGCACCCCAATCTCACTCACCTCCCCATCCTTCCATGTCTGCCCCTCACCACCATAGTGTCTGTTCTCCAAAAGGAGCCTCCAAAAAAGATTAAAAACAAAACAAAACAAAACAAAGCAAACAAACAAACAAACAAAAAACCCACCTTGTTTCTTCATCTTTTCCATCTCTCTAGCACCTCTTCATTTGTCCTAGTGGCACTGGGAGCTGTGGTGTGTCACACATCATACCTTTTTGTCCCATTAGCCACACCCACAAATGTTCATTGTAGTGAGTCAATGGTCTGGTTCAAGGCTTCTGGCGCACTATTTTCACTGGAGCTTCACTGAATCTACTCTTGGATATCCTACTGTTGCCCCAAGTCATGGAGGTCCTGCGGTTATCATTCTTGTGAGACTAGTCCCTTTACGCACTCCAGCAGGTCATAGATGGGGTAGATGTTAGAGAGGGCCAACCCAAGGCCCACGGTGTGGGTCTGGGTAGTAGCTGAGCTAGTCAATCTGGGCTGCTGGGACCAACCCCTTTAGGCAAG
This sequence comes from Peromyscus eremicus, assembly GCF_949786415.1. Classification (NCBI taxonomy): domain Eukaryota; kingdom Metazoa; phylum Chordata; class Mammalia; order Rodentia; family Cricetidae; genus Peromyscus; species Peromyscus eremicus. The sequence continues at coordinate 111,421,009 of NC_081419.1, forward strand.
GTGTGGTGCCAGCTCTCCTAGGCTCATGCCATCAGGGTCAGCTCTCCTACACCTATGGTGAAGGGAGGGGCCAAACCAAACTCTCCTGAGTATGGGGGAACAGCTTTCCCATGAGGGACAGAAACAGCTCTCCTGTTGCAATGTTCAATAAGGGGCAGGGCCAGTGAAGGGGGGGGGGCTGGCACAGCATGGCCCTCAATTTCAACACACATGGGGCATGGAAATCAACACAGACCGCAACTGTAGCTGGACCATGGCCCTTGGCTGCAGACATGGCCCTTGGCTGCAGCTCTGGGCCAGAAGTCACCATGGTCCTGATGGTAGCTCAGGCCACCCAGATCAGTATGACCCCAGCAGCATCCTGACCTTCAGACACCAACATGGTCTCAGGTCATTCCTTGATTTTTTTATGAATGGATTCTAAGGACTGAACTCAGGTCCTTGTACTTGTGAGTTAAAGTTTACCAATTGAGCTATCTCTGCAGACCTTAGTTTTACTGAATGATAGCCCCAAAGGCTTTTGTATAGCCTATTGTTATAATTATTTCATTCTATATAATATTATTATTGTATGTTGTACATAATTCATAAAGTGAACGTAATATGTCTATTCAGGGTCTGGGACTTTCTATGTAGCCCCTATAGAGAAGTATGTGTGTATGTGTTTCTGTGTGTGTGTGTGTGTGTGTGTGTGTGTGTGTGTGTGTGTGTGTGTAACTACAGAATTAATAAAAAGAACTGAGTCCCTAAAAGATGATCTGATTTTGAGAAATCTTGCCCAGTTATTGGGCAAATCAAAACTCAATACCAAGTCCTCTCACCTTCAATCTAGCATGTCTTTCATAGTGCCAAGCTTTGTTCAGGTTCTCGATGTTCCTCTAAATCAAGGAGTTAGCAGTAACTTAGTCTGCATATGGACCTACCTGCTTGCTTGACACACACAGCGAGGTTTGCACTGCATCCTTTGTCTTTGGAAGGCTACAATCTACAGAGAACAGACATAGGGTCATGAAAGTGCCCCCTCTTTTTCTTTCTTTCTTTCTTTTTTTTTTTTTTTGTGTAGCCCAGGCTGGCCTTGAACTCGTGATCCTCCTGCCTCTGCCTCCTTCAGCAAATCCTACTGGCGTGCACCACCACAACCGGCTCCCCCTCTTTTTCTTGTTGCTCCTTCACCTCTTTCTATTCCTTATCTTCAACTCCTATTACTTCTTCCCCCTTTCTTCCATCTTTTGACCTTTTATCCTCTCATCCTCTTTTTTTCTTCCTCTTTAACCACTTTTAAGTCATATTACATTCAGCCAAAGACTACTACTTGAATAGTTTAGTAGAAATTAAAGAAAAAAAAAGACAGAAGCTTTTTGGGGAGGGACCCATTTCATTCCCATGACTAGGCAGTGTTGTCTTTGTTAAGAATTCTCTGGAAGCCTACAATGAGAAGAATTTGAATGACAGTAGTTTTTATTTAGGGAATTGAAGACATATCAGGAAGAGCATGAACAATCAAGGGAAGGCTGTGTCATCAAGTAAGGAACGGAAGGCAAGAGGAACTCCATGGGGCAGTGTGAAACATACAAGTTTGAGGTATCTTTCTCAACAAAGAAGGGTCCTAGGGAATTAACTCCTGACAGCAGTTGAGGGGTACCAGGTACCAGACATTAATTTCATGGGATTTCTAGTTTAGATTGTACATGTGCAAAATGGACTTCAGCATCCAGAGAAAGGCAAAACTCACATAAGATTACATGAAGAGGACAAAGCTAGACCCAATCCAGAGAGAAATGCTGATCTAGGAAAGAAGAGCATCAAATGTTCAATTCTATCCACAGGTTCATGTTGTGTTACTCTATTTTGCTATGGGGCATTTGTTGAGCACTGTATATGCATTAAGCTTGACACCAGGTGCCAGCTCTGAGTAGCTATCCCATCCTCTTAGTTAGAATTAACATTAAGGCCTTGAACCTCTGCTTCCTGCCTCCTCTCTTGGCCTTCAGGTGGGTAGGCATGTATGCTCTTGTTAATCATTTGCCTGGGCCTTGAACTCTTAGGTGAAACATTCAAAGTATGGAAAGAATTCTTCCAAGATTTGCCTTGCCTATTGGTCATCTACTCCTAAAAATGATTAAAGGGCCAGCTTAAATAAGCCGTCTATGTAGTTAGTCCTCAAAGGGATTCTTCTTACCAAATACATGAGAAACATTAAGTCCTTTTTGTTTGTTGTTGTTGAAGCAGGTTATGAGCTGTGGGTTATAGCTGAGTGGGATAAATAAAGGACTCAGGTTCCGTGGGATGCAGTCAAACCCCGATTCAACCAGCTCTTGGGCAGAAGTCAAGTTCTGCCCTCAGACGTAGGCAATAGAGGTTCCTGCATTTGGTCCTATGTTTTAACAGGCTATGTCTTCATTCTGCTTGAGAGTATCTCTTCCCCAAGGCAAGAGTCTACAGAGATGGAAGGACCTACCCATGTAGAACGCAAACTCTCCCTCTCAGATCATATATCTGGACAATAGACACTGCTAAAAATTTTACTGAGACATTTGTAGGAGTTGCAGGAATCTTTTCTTCTGGTTTATCTCCTAAGGGTGACTCCGCTGATCTGTGCACTTTTAGCCCAGAGGAGTAGCTCAGGGAAAGTTATTTGTAGAGTGGCAAGATGTGAACAAAGCTCAAGCAGGTAGCCTGAAATGTCTGCATTTTGCTCAGTCCCCTGTGGTGATGGAAAACCATCATGGTATAATGAAAAGGGTGGGAGCCTCTTTTATTTACTTGTCCTGGGCCCATAAATATTAGGATCTGGTCTATATCTAATAACAGTCAATTTATATACATGCCAAGCCTCAGTTTCTTCAACTTATTAAAAGAGATGATAGTTACAGCATTGCTGTTATAATTAAACACCATGTATGCAAAGGGGATGTTACCTGACAACATAGTTAACCCTTTAAAGGGATGCCGTTCTAGTACTATAATGTGCTTTAAAAAGACAGCCTGACTGTAGGAGTAGTGTAACATGTTACAAATCAATTTAAAATTTTTTCTACCAAGAATTAGATGAGAAATATCAGTGTGGCAATTGCTTTTATGTGGAATCCTAGGATATGAAGTTTTCTCATCTGTAAAAAAGACATGAAAAGGTGGCGTGCAAAAGGTGATGGATTCAAAGCTAGCAAACATTCTTAGCACACAGAACATTCTGTGAACATCACCACTGATAGACAGATATGACTAATGTGGCAAAAATGCACCAACATCCTTAATGTCTAATCCTTTCATTTCTACTTCTGGTGAAGAGAGGGGAAAAGGTTAGCACAGAGCTGAGTCATGGTGTTTGAGTGCATGTATTGTTTTCTGAGACAGGAGTTCTTCAGAGGGGTTAAACTGCAGCCATGCAGCATGGGAGATGGTTTGATTGCCCCTTATTAAAAAAAATAAATCATTTATATGATAAGCACACTTCTACAAAGGCAGAAACTGAGTTGTGTGAGGCAGGAGAAAAGGTGTTATGTGCTCTAAAAGTGTTTAATGAAAGAGGGGATGGCTGACACTTTGTCCCCACTAAGGCAACATATTAAACACTGGGTCAGCTCCCTTGGTTACACAAAATGATCAAGTTATGGGGCATTTTCCAGGGCCAGACAGCCCCATCGCAGATGTTTGTGGGTTTCAAGCTATTGGGAGAACATTGTCTCCAAAGAATCATCTTAAAAGATTTTTTATTTTTCTGACAGAGGCTGGATAATTTAATAGGTATATTTAAGGTGACAAGTGTTCTTTTGGTTCTTTTAGAAGTCTATCACAAAGTTCTTGCAATGAGCTGAGAATCAAGTAAATAAAACATATATATATATATATATATATAAATTATATATAATATATTACATATTCACATATATATATATATAAAATCACAATTAACTGAGTGACAGGCTGACTTGGAGTGGGGAAACAGAAATCTCATCAGGAGTATTGACAATAATAAATGTTCTTATGTGAAACCTTTTAGTAGTGACATTTTAAGTTGTAAGTTGGAGCTAGACCAAGAGCATCAGACACTTTCATATTCCAATTGCTGGGGATGAAATGATGCCTTAGGCTGCATTCACTAGGAGTAGAATCTGAGACAAGGATTAGACACACATGATTTATTGAGGAAGGTCTCAAGGAGAAAGTGAGTGCAAGAAGTAACTGTCTTTTCATAGCTGCCAGGAGCAGAAAATATAACCTTTTAGACAAGACTCCTGTATTTGGCTGAGGACAATTTTATATATAATAGGTTGATTACAAGACGCCTACAATACCTGAGTGATGGGTAAAACAGCCTACTAAAGAGAAGTGGAGTGGGGGACTGAGAATATCCACAGTAAGCATTGTGTTTCAAAATAAATAAATAAATTACCACTGTGATAAGTGAGTCTGGTGTCTGCATTTATATGTGAAGCCTATATTTAGCTCAGAAACTTGGGACTATGTTGATATAAGCGTGTTTCTGGGTCTCATATGCTGCAAACATGATTACATCTGTTTACATATGAACATATTTAGTCTAATGGTTAGTACTGGCAAGATTCCTGGCAGAGCAGGGGCCTTTCAAGATTGTCTAATGTCTACTTTGTTAGGAACTATGCACTCTGGAATGTCATTTGGCTAGCTATGTAGACTTTGGTACTACCACAGTTTGTTTCACCTCCCAGATGTGGAGTGCATCGACTGCTGTGCTGTCTTTGCAGTGGAAAGGTGGGTGATGATTTGCATTGAGCCTCTGGGGACAGAGTGTTGAAGAGAAGCCTCCATTACCTTTGTTAGATTTCAATGGAAGGAGAGGAAATCCTTTGTATGGGGTACTGATGATACCAGCAGCTCAGATCTTCTCTTAGCTGTCTCTCTTAGCTGTGTGGGTAGAACAGAACCAATATGAACAGAATCCCACGTTTATAAGTTATCAAGATTTGTAACTCAGGCCAGGCATGTTGGAGCATGTCTTTAATCTCAGCACTTGGGAGGCAGAGCAGGTGGATCTCTGAGTTCAAGGCCAGCCTGGTCTACATAGTGAGTCCCAGGACAGTCAGAGCTACACAGAGAAACCCTTTTTTGAATAAGCAAAATAAGTAATTAAGTAGATAGATAGACACATAGATAGATAGATAGATAGATAGATAGATAGATAGATAGATAGATAGATAGATAGATAGATAGATTTCAAACTACTGCTTAAACAGGAACAGTCCCTGCTTTTGATGACAGTTCTAGAAGTCTACAGCTTTTTAATTTGATAGCCAGTAGTGCCTTTGTATGCTAGAGTCAAGTGAATTAGCTATGGCATTTCCAGTCAACATGACAAGCTTTATGCCACAGATAAACAAAACTGGTACAAAATCTACCTTGCATTACATATGTCCATCTCTTGCAACGAGGCTGAAGTTATAAAGTCTTTGAAGGGAAATACCAAATCTATTTTTATTTCACTTTGGACATATAACTAAATTCAGGAAAAGAAATGAGATGTCAGTTTTCTATTCTTTAAAATATCTTATATGTGTGTATGGGGGTGAGGCTTGCGATCACACTGAGGCCTTTACATATGTTAAGCTAGTACTTAACATTGAACTGCATTCCCAGACAGAATCATATGTTTTAAATGGCTATCTGAGGCAAAAGTAAAAGCATTATCTGTGTAATATTATTGAAAGTATCAATGACTCTTCATGTTGAAATATTCTGTGTCCTAAGCATGTCTGACAAGCAGGAGACATAGAAGCCACGGAACTGTATAGAGCAACACATCTTTGAAAATGTAGTAATGATTCCTCCATTTTCTTGTGGTTTAAGCTTTTCTAGAACTTCAAAAAATTAGCTTAAGCCTTTGATTTTGGTTTATATTCTGTTGTTAGTTCTATTCAGGTCATAAGCATGGGCTTGTGAGCTGCTCTTGACAGTTGTTTATGTCCTAAAAATCAAAGTCATGTATAAGGCATGATTGTCTACTGTTGCTTCCATCCCAGAATACTCTGACCATGATTCTACACAATTTTAACTACTTTGCTGACAATACTGGTCAGTCTAGACCATTCAGTTATCCCATAGTAACGAAGTAGGAAGACCACTGGGTAGTATTCACAGCCTGCAACATTTTCTCAAACTCAAATAAATTGAGTGAGTTTCTTTTGTTGAGACACAATAGCAAGTCTGGTGGAAGCAGAAGTGTGAGTGTCTGGTCTGGCTCTTGCTGCTCTCTGGGCCATATCAGTGCCAAGGGAAGAATTGGGCTTGTCTTCTTGACAGTCAGGTACAGGTCAGATCACCCACTATGTGAGGATGGCCTTCTATGTTCAACCATCTTCCAATACTTGAGGGCACAGCAATGTTACCCAAGCTGGCCCTAGCCAGAACTGTCCAGGTGATAAATGGTTGTTATTTTACATGCAGTAAACTGAGTTGGTATAAGAAAAATTGTTATAGCCTTGAAAATTCTCTGGTACACATTTCTGAAGTAATTTTTTTAACTGATTACTTAAAGGATAAATACAATTTTATTTCCTGCTTCAGTATTTGAGTGGTGCAACATTTTTTTCAGGTAGGTTATTTCTTAGTGTTTAGCAAGACTGGTATCTGACTAGGAATGTAAGCTCCCATGAAGTTGGCAACTTTCTATGCACTACTTTCCTGAATCTCCATTCCCTGCACGCCAAAGGAACCTTAGCCTCCCTGGCCAGCACTGTCTATATATACTCCACCCCTGAGTAAAGGTTTCCTAGGGGATCATGATCATAACCATTATCACTCTGCTTATCAGGACTTGTTATAGCACTCACAGTGGGGGTGGGGATGGCTAGTAATGTGGCCTCATGAACAGCACCGGTCACTACAAAGCAAGCACATGACTGGTAGAATCCAGGGCTCCAGTGTGAGATTTAGGTCTAGTACAAAGGAAACACATTAGCTAAGGAATGATTGCGTGTCCTTGATCCATCGGAGGTGGGCCCTTACCTACCTGACACTAGTGTTGACTTGTTAAAGGGCACATTCCACCTGCAAGAGTCATCTGGGAAAGTCCGACCCTGGCCTGGCTCTGCCCTGACACACATCAACTGCTGAACAGTGGAAAGAAGCTTGCAGGCACAGGGGATGTTTTGACTTTTAAGCCACTGCTTCCAGACATCTACTTCTAAGATGGTTCCCCCTCCCAGCCCCCCCCCCCCATGAAAATGAGCCTCAGGGTATGAAAAACATGAAGAAGAGATTAGGAATCTGAACTTCTTCCCTCTTGGGTTCTGCTAGCTCTAGATATATGTATATGACCAAGGCACTGTGTTATGGAGGCTCTCCATTTTATCATTGGTAAAAAATGAGATGAGCCATGGCTTTCCTCAGGGAGTTTGAAATATATGAATCTTATTCAAAGGCCTAAATGAAAGATTCTTCCACAGAGCAGCACTCTAGCTTACTGAAGTCACCAGAGAATATTGTTAAAGTGAACATTCTCTTAGGAGCATTGGGACAGGGCCTGAAAACAGCATTTCTGTTGAGTTCCCTGATAATGCTGATGCTGCGAGTCCATGGGTCACACTTGGAATAGCAAGACCCCGCAGGGTGTGTCTTGTATGGTAATTTATACTAATTTCATAGAAAATAGAAGTGTTTATTGATAAACTAACTTGAGCAGAAGCTTGGAAAGCTCAAAGCACTTCAGTTTGTTGCTTCTGAAAGCTTAGAGTCTAACGATCCACAAGATGCCATTTCTCATAATTTAATAGGAGTTCATTGCAAAGCAAATGTATCTCAGCAGTTCCCTCTGGTTTTGTTGAGTGATTCCTAGGGAGAATCTTCTGCCATGCTGCAGTCATCTGAATGTACTTCTCAATATGATGTCCTTAAACATCCTTTAATGTCTCTTGCATATAAAACTCCCCGTATAGTAGGTGAAAGATCCAAGATTACCCAAACAATGTTCAAATGAAAGAAAACAGCTAGAGGGTCAAGAAGCTGTGGCCAAAGACCAAAGATCCAGGACCCAAAGGATCCATGATAATCAATTATCTGGTAAAATTCAACAATGATTGGTAAAATAAAGATAAGAACCAAACCAAACCAAACCAAACCAAAAAACAAAACAAAACACTCTGTTACGTGAGCATGCTTTGAATTGTAATTGAAAAGTATGGCCTGTACTAGGAGTTTAGATAGCATGCTAGCCTGATATGTTTTCTGCCGTTAAGTGATTGTGGTGCCAGTCATAAGAAACTCCAGCAAGTTCCCAAACACAATTCATGCCAGTTTTTGTTGCTCTGGTGTAATTTATTTAACAGTGGGAGTTAGAGACGTGAAAGAGAGTGCTTTCCCATCTTTCCTGAAGAAAAAGGAAAACATGGGAAGATAGACTATTGCTTTTTTTTCCAAGGGAAATTCCCCCAAGTCATTTGGTTTCCAAAACACCTAGCAGTGGTAATTTTTACCCACCCTCCTTAGCAAGATCTAGACAGGGGCTCTAGACTGAAGTGTTGGAAGGGTTCAGCAGTTACATAGTTGAGTGCCAAGCCTGGTGTAAGCCAGTAAGGATTAGTGGGGCAGTGACACAATGAAAAACTTGGATTCTTTCTATAGAGAGTAGGATTTATGAATCGCCCCTCCCCCAACTCTTCTCTAAAGATGTGTGAAATTTCTTAAATGCTGAAACTTATTATTGTGGTTTGAATACAAATATTGTCCATGGGTCATGTTTGAACACTTGGTCCTCAGCTGGTGGCACTAGTTTGGGGGACCCTGAAGTGGTGGAGCCTTGCTGGAGGAAGTGCATCACTGGGGACAAACTTGGAGTTTCTATAGTCCAATCCCACTTCCTGGCTGCTCTTTGTTTTTCAGATCAAGACACAACGTAAGCTGCTGCCTCTCATCCCTGACATGGTAACTCCCTTGCTGTGATGGACTGTAGTGCCTAGAACTATAAGCCAAAATAAACCTTCCCTCACTTTAGCTGCTTCCTGTCAGGTGTTGAGTCACAGAAAAGAGGAAAGTAGCTAATGCACTCAGCTTTTAAAGGAGAACATTTTATAGGCTCAGCAGCCATGTGCGTAGATGATATCTCAGTAAAGGTGACAGAGGTCAGAGGCCTAATTTTAGTGGTAGTTCTAGTCTTTGGTAAGTCGCCGTGTACTCTGAGATTCTGTATCTCAATCTACAGTTTAAAAATTCAGGCTTTGTTTATTTAGGTTAACATAAATTACTTTTTAATGTGGAGAAATAAGGTCAGTAAGTTATAGTCATCATATCTCACACTGTTGGATTACTATTAAGGTCAAAACAGTTTTCCTTAAAATATCTTTCTGAAAACTGACAGAGAGAAGGCACTCAGAAATTCTGGGCAATATTATAGATCTTTTGAGAAATTACAATAAATATATACATGCTTTAGGGTTTTCCCTAAATTTAAATAGTTTCAAGTGTTCAAAAAATAGGAAACTGAGGGGAAGGTATGAATGAATTGAGTCTTTGTTCAAAAAATACAAATAAGTGTATTTTTCTCACATTTATTAGTTTTTGAGAATTTTGTATGATGCATTTTAATAATATTTATCCCTGTCCCTCACTCTTCCCCCATCTAGTCCCCTTTCTATACCCACCCAACTTTGTGTCCTCTCTTTAGCTGTCTCTCTTGCATGCAGAATCTCTTTTAGAACATATTAAGTATAGCTTGTGCTACCCATGTACCATTGGGTGTGTGGTAGTCATCCAAAGGTAAGGTGATCAACCCACCAGGATCCCTAACCTTAAAGAAAACCGGCTTTTCCTCTCCAAGTAGCTACCGGCTGGTGATAGCTCCTTAGCTGTGTCTGGCCTGAGCCTGCACAGGTCTTGCACATATTCTCTCGACTGCTGTGGGTTAATGTGTGCACTTGCCCTGACACCAGAACCATGCACTGACAAATGGAATTTTGAGCAACTGTGCACAGGACACTGAAACATATCTCATTGGCCATTTTAGCCTCATTGCCTTCAAGATGGTAGGTACAATTGTCCTGTTTTAAAGGGGAAAAAGTTCAGTAGACTTTGCTTTCAAACAACTGACTTCTTCTTGACTTCTATAAACAGCACTTGTGAAGATTTCCTGTGACCTTTCAGGGTGTTTCCCTCTCCTAAACAGGGAACAACTCAAGGAAAGTTCAAACTGTTTTTCTGTTTCTATTTCATTCTCCACAAAACTTGCCCTGCTGTGGTTTTGACTGGAAGCTTTGTGACAGTAACACTCAGTCTGTGCTTTTTCCTCAATCTTAGATCCATGCCTTGCCCTCATTACCGCTGGGACCACTGTGCTTTCCCCAGCTGAGGGCCCATCACCTTGCCCTGAATTGCATTCCACAGATAGCAGAGCTCACCCAAATGCTCTGATTACTGACAGTCCTGGTTACCAATAAGCACCCCTTTTCATTTATCAGCCAATGTCAATTACTGTGGTTTTCTTTTGTTTATTCCTTCTTCTGTTAAGGCCCTTTGTGTCTGTAAAAGTCTTTAATTATTTCTCAAGGGCAAATAGTTGCATTTATTTGAATGGTTAAAACATGTCTGTGTGGTATAGCACAAAGAAGGGAACCCTAGAGGAAGGCATATTTATACTCTGGGACTGTCTTCCCCAGAGTTGGAGGAGAAGCACATATGTAAACTATGAAGACAAAGGTGAGCAAATGCTCTGAATTTTGATTGTTGATGACAGAAAGTCAACACCTTTCTTGGCTACACAGTTCTGCGTGGTTTTGGCATCTTTCACGTATTAATTCCATGTTCACTCCTCCATTTCCAAGATCCATTGTCCTTCATCATCACCTCATCATCATGGAAATCCACTGGGGAATTTTCTACCTTCAGATTCTTTGTTCTGGTGCAATCTTAGCTTTATTAGCTATAGAGTACTTCACACATCATTTTTTTTAACCTACTTCAAAAGCTTTTTAATCATCCTCTATTTCTTCTAGATAAAGAAATATAGAAGCCAAAATATGTCATAAGATCACCAAAGTGACTTTGGCAGCGGTTATCTTTTTTGAGAAAATCTCCATGCTGTTTAAAACGTCCATATATACAATGTATCCAGCTTGTCTGGTCCCCTCATCAGATAGCTCACCTGCTGGGTCCCTCATCAGATAACTCACCTTGCTGGGTCCCTCATCAGATAGCTCACCTGCTGGTCCCTCATCAGATAACTCACCTTGCTGGGTCCCTCATCAGATAGCTCACCTGGGCATTCTCACCATGCTGACCTTGGGTGCTCTCCCTGGGAGATCATCATCTTCTTTCTTCTCCATCATGCATTTTCATTTTCCATTGTTTAAATGGGTTTTCTTCATAAAAATTTTTTATGGTAACTCCCTCAGTATTTCTCACTATATTCCGAGTAGGTAATAGAGCATCGCTTTTGCCATACCTTATATGCAATATTTTCAGCCAATTATTTTGCTACCCAAGGCAAACCTAGGTTCTTGAATAAACCTTGCACCTTGCAAAAAAATTACTTCTTCTTTAGTATGAATTTTATTTTGAAGTAATTTCTGACTCATAAAAAATCTGCAAGAAAGACATGACAAAAGCTATTGTGTCCTTCACCTAGATATATCATCCTTTTAAAGTACATACACATGTGTGTGGTTGTGTGTAGACATAGATAATTTCCTGACTTATTTGCACATAATGCCTCTTTTACTCCTAGTCATTTCTTTTTTTCTTTTTTCTTTTTTCTTTTTTCTTTTTTTTTTTTTTTTTTGGTTTTTTCGAGATAGGGCTTCTCTGTGTAGCTTTGGAGCCTGTCCTAGAACTTACTCTGTAGCCCAGGCTGGCCTTGAGCTCACAGAGATCCAGCTGCCTCTGCCTCCCAAGTGCTGGGATTAAAGGCGTGCGCCACTAAAACCCAGCACTCCTAGTTATTTCACAAGGCCAAAGGACTTTATGTTCTATAACTCTAGCAGAACCATTAAAATCAGTGTTCAGAGTAATGACGTTCTGTTATGTAACCTGCAGATTATATTCCAAATTCACCTTACTTATTTTCCTTATAATGAAGAACTTTGGCTCAGATTGTGTCCAGTAAGATTGAATGCATGTACTTGCCATGTTCTGCCTATCTCTTCTAGTCTAGAACTTTCCTTCATCTTCCTTGTCTCCAGAATACCTTGACATTTTTGGAGAATATAAAAAGTTATGAAGAATGCCATCCAATCTGTGTTTGTCTTGACTTCCTTACCATAGATTGATTTATATTTTCCCTGTCAATGGTGATTGTACTTTTGATCATGATTAAGGTGTTAGTGATCATGATTCTTCACTCTGCAGGTGCTGATTTTCCATTTGTGGATGAGTGACTTGTAGGGAGATACTTGAAACTATGTGAGTACGATGTCTTTGGCTTTTGTTCTGGTGGTGATTGTTTTAGGGACAGAGTTGCATTACATCCCCAGGCTGGCCTCAAACCAAAGATCCTGCCAAGGCCTTCCAAGTGCTGGGATTACAAGTTTACCTGTTGTTAAAGATTATTGGAAATACCTTTAGACCTTCAGAAAAGTTGCAAAAAATTATACTAACCTCTTGTGTGCCCTCTAACCAGAAACCTTGTGGGACAATAGCTTACAGAAACTGTGAAATTGTCAAAATTAGGAAATTAACATTAGTGAAATTCTTTTAACTGAGTGTACTAGAATTTCATTGCTTTCTTTCTAATGATTTTTTTATTTCAATAGAAAATCAGTGATCCCACACAGCTTTTATTTGCAGTGAAATCTTAATCTCTTCCAATCTACAGTTATTCTTCTCCTAGTTTTTCCCTGTGCACCATGACTTAACAGTATTAGTGAGCACTAGCATATGGTTTTGGACTTTCTTTCAATTGAAGGCTATCTGCTCCACTCTCCTGATTAGATTGTGGCTATGCACTTTTGGCATAACCTCACAAAGTCACAGAAGTCACCTTGTGTTTTTTCAGTACGTATTATCATGTTAACCTTGCTCACTTGCTTAAATGTCTACTGGGTTCCTTCTTGGTTAAATTAATACCTTTTCCTTTTTAATTGACTGATATTTTAGAGGAGACACTTTTAGACTACGGAGTTGCATTGGTTTTCTTCAAATGTTCACCATTGATTGTAGAAGTTATTAGAATTTTGTCTGTAGATTATTGCCATACTTTGCTTAATGATGCTTTCTTCTGATAGGCTGTATCTCTATAACCATTTACCACTCATTCCATCATCCACTGATGATTTCTACTGGGATAATTATCACTATGATATGATCTACCATGTCTCCACCCTCATTTTTTAATGATGGCATTGAGTTTTTCAGGTCCATAAATTAGACCTGGTCAGTTCCTATCCTCAGCCGTGATCCTGGGAATTCTATTTTATGCAATTTTAATGCAAGATCACTGAAACTGGGCTTCCTGTAGGGGGGCCTGCAGTCTTAAAGGAATAATTAAGATAATCCTATGGATAGTATCATATCTTTGTAATTTAAGGAGTAGTAGCATTTACTTATGGTTTGAGGCATATTGGTAATATTGAAGGTGGGAGAGATAGCTCAGGGAGTAAAGGTACTTGCCACCAAGCCTAAAGCTCTGAGTTCAGTTCTGTGACCCACACTGTGGAAGGAGATGATGGACTGTTATAGGTTGTCCTCTGACTTCCACATGTGCACTATGGCACATGCACACATACTATACTCTCTCTCTCTCTCTCTCTCTCTCTCTCTCTCTCTCTCTCTCTCTCTCTCTCTCCCCTCTCTCTTTTTCTCTCTGTCTCTCTGTATCTCTGTCTCCATCTCTCTCTCACACACACAAACAATAAATAAAACAATGTATTAAAAAGAATAGCTTTGGCACTTATTTATTGCCTTATAATTTTGCCCAGCTGGTCTAAAATGAGATATGTCAGTTGGCTTGTTTTAAAAGGTTGAACTGTGTATGCTGACACTTGAAATATCTTGGTTTAGACCTTTTCTGTTCTTGAACATATTTGTTGTGGGGCTGAGAGAAGGGAGGTGGCAGTGACACCAGTCTGCTGTGTCAAGCAGCACTGGTACTCTTAGTCTCTGAAGCTTAACACAGTAGCTCTATTTTTTCATAGATACAGGGTACAATGTGTTTGTTCACAACCCAGGGGAGGTCTTCTAGGAACACAGGTGACTTTCTTTCCTCTTAATGCTTGGCTGGATTCATATTTAGATATTGCCAGAGAAAAAAGAGAATCTGGACAATTCCTTGGAGGGTTCTTATGTCCATGCCACCATTGGCACATTGTACCTCTCCTTACGCTACATTGACAGACACTTAGGTACATGACTATTCTTATTGCAGGGGAGCCTGGGAAATGCAATTTACTTTTAATATAGTGTATACAGGAGGAACTACTGCCGTAAAACAGTGTCTGTCTGTCAGCTGTGTTCTTGGAAGTTATAACGTGGCATCTTGGAATTAATTAATTTCTATGCTCTGTGACTGCATGATGTGCAATGGGCATGTGTGGGAGTAAGCCTTGTCTATAGACATAGGGCTTCCTGACCTTAACTTTGAGTGCTTTATAGCAATTTTTTGGTTCTCTTTATAGCCCTCCACTATCTAACCTATTAAGAAAGGGGTAAAGTATCATGGCAGTCACAAAGGGATCATGGGGAAAATTGTTACTTTTGTTATATTTTTTCTTTGAGATAGGCTCTTGTGTAGCCCAAGCTAGCTTGAAACTTGAGATCTTCCTGCCTCTTGTCTCCCAAGTGCTGGGAGTCCAGATCACCACCTCACTTAGCTTCCTTGTTACTTGTGATACTTTATCCAGAAAAAATATGATCCCCTTTGGAATTATGATTGCAGCTTAAGAAATTTATACATTTATTTTAGGAAAAAAAATGTATATATAAGTATTCATATGTATTATTACAAAGGAGTCATTTCAAATATGTTGTCATTGATACAACTAACCATCAGTGAGTCAGAATGCTGTTGAGGTGATGGGCTTGTGACAATACATAATTACTTGTGACTAATGCTGGCTGCAACATTTTCTAACAGTGGAAAGTCATGGCCATGCTGGCACTGCCACCCTCTCTTTGTTGTACTGCCAACCTCACTCTCTGGACAGGAAGAAAAATAGGGGAAGTGTGCTTTTCTCTTTTGAGACATTACAACATCCTTGTGTTTAAAAGAAGTAGGACCCCCTCCCTTCCAGCTTAGTCTATCTCCAGCACCATAACTGACTTGAGAATAGGAACTTCACAGTTGGGGGTCAACTGCCATATGATCCCCCTCACTTCCACTAAGTTATACCATCAAACTAAGTCCTTTTTTATCATTAATATTTATTGCTCCTCCTTGAACTCAGCCAGCAAAAGTGGCTCATAGAATAACTCTGGTGGGGCCAAAACAAATAGGAGATATAGAGTAGGGGATATAGAGTAAGAGATGTAAAGCAGGGGATGTAGAGTAGGGGATGTAGAGTAGGGGACATAGAACAGGAGATGTAGAGCAGGGGATGTAGAGTAGAGGTAGAGTAGGGGATGTAGAGTAGGAGGTGTAGAGTAGGGGATGTAGAGTAAGAGATGTAGAGCAAGGGATATATAGTAGGGGGTGTAGATTAGGGGATGTAGAATAGGAGATGTAGAGTAAGAGATGTAGAGTAGGGGATGTAGAGTAGGGGACATAGAGCAGGAGATGTAGAGCAGGGGATGTAGAGTAGGGGTATAGATTAGGGGATGTAGAGTAGGAGATGTAGAGTAGGGGATGTAGAGTAAGATGTAGAGTAGGGGATGTACAATAGGGGATGTAGATTAGGGGATGTGGCTCTTTCTTTTGCCCCATATCTTTTTCTGATTTCTTTGACTCAAATGAATAGATCATTCATATGTGCTACGGATGTATCTCCATTTTTAAATAATTATTTGTAGAACATTAAAAATATTTAGTTGTTCCTATAACTTTTGCACAGAAAAAAAACTGTTTAGTTCCAGAAATTAATTTTTTTAGTTCTTAGTACAATTCAATTTAATTTGGGGGACAATTCCTTAGAAAAGAGTGTTATTGAATATTATTATTAAATCTACATATAGAAAGGAAATAAAGAAGAGATGAAAAAAACATTTGAGCAGGACTAAATGGACAATATATCAGAGCATTCCTTTTTAGTTCTTGTTAGTCATAATTTTAACCTGAAATGTTGAATATTTTATGAGACAGGATCTTACACCCTGTAGTCCAGGATGGCTTGGAATCCATTGTACAACCTAGGGTGGTCTCAAAGACAACCCTTTGCCTCAGCTTTCCCAGTCTTGGGAATAGAGGTTTGTGTAGCTAGAGTTTTCCTGCCTGGCCCACGGTCAGGGCAAATCTCTTTCACCCGCCAGTCCCACAGCCACTCAGACCCGACCAAGTAAACACAGAGACTTATATTGGTTACAAACTGTATGGCCGTGGCAGGCTTCTTGCTAACTGTTCTTACAGCTTAAATTAATCCATTTCTATTAATCTATACCTTGCCACATGGCTCATGGCTTACCGGCATCTTCACGTGCGGCTTGTCATGGTGGAGCCTGGCAGTGTCTCCCTCACCCAGCTTCCTGTTCTCTCAATTCTCCTCTCTGTTAGTCCCGCCTATACTTCCTGCCTGGCCACTGGCCAATCAGTGATTTATTTATTGACCAATCAGCAACACATTTGACATACAGACCATCCTACAGCAGGTTTGGGTCACAGTGCCCAGTAACATCTTGAGTTTTATTCCATGCTACTCTGAATTTGGAAGCATCTCCTGGGGTTGGTAGAAAAGAGAGAATGTTGATGCATAATGAAAGAATCAAATCTTGCTAGTGGGTCAAATAAATAAATGCCTATCATATTGGTGAATGGAAGGGGGAATAAATGAATCAAGTAAGAGGTTTTGGTTTGGTTTCTCTTTCTACCTTGTTTGAGACAACCCACCAGATCATCTATAGTAACTCCAAACTTTAAAAACATTTGACTTTGCCCATTCCTCATCATTTGCTGCTGTGATGTCCAGTATCTTCTCTCTTTTTTGCCAAGAAAATCATTCATATATTTCTTGAAGTTTTTTCTTCTTTCAATGATCATGTGACTCTATGCCTATGTCCCAGGGTACTAGCATAACTGGTCAGATGAGCATGGACCAACATTCATCCATTTACAATAAAACAGTAGTTTTGCTGAAGGACTAGCAAGTCTGTGGGGAAGTAAAGAAGGATGTGGGAATTGGAGATCCTGTCTGTCTGCTGGCACTGTTCCAAGGGATGTAAATTAGACTGAAGCTGTGGAAAGCTATTTTACCATCTTGGGTTATCATGATGGATTTTATTCAAAGGATACACAGAGAAAGGCTGTGGGAGACACTCCGGTTTTTAAATGTAATAGTTCTTAAAATCTGTCATCAATTGATAGCATTTTTTATTTCTTTTATGCCAGCTGAGTTGAATTGCTGTCAATTTGACAGGAGGGTTTGTACAAATGTATCTCTCTCTGACACACACCTACCATCCTTATTAAGCCAGTGAGATTGCTCAGTGGTTAAAGTTCTGACCATTAAGACTGATATCCTGCATGATGGGGGAACCCACAGAGACAGCTGACCTCAGCTCCTGGGTGCACATGGACTCTGGACCAACAGTTAGGGAGCCTGCATGGTACTGACCTAGGTCCTCTGCATGAGTGTGACAGTTGTGTAGCTTGGTTTGTTTGTAAGGCTCTTAACAGTAAGATCAGGATCTGTCTCAGACTATTAGCTGGCTTTGGGAACCTGTTCTCCATGCTGGATCACCTCATTCAGCCTTTAGCAGGGGGAAGAGCTTGGTCCTACCTCAAGGTCCTACCTCATGATGTGCCATGCTTTGTTCAAGCCCATAGGAGGCTCGCCCCTTTCTGAATGGAGATGGAGGAATGGAGGAGTGGATGGAGAGGAGGTAGATGCGAATCTGGGGGAGGGAACAGGAGTAGAGGAGGGAGAGGAAACTGTGGTCAGTATGTAAAATAAATGAAAAAAATATTAATAAAATAAAATAAAAAAAAACTGAAAATAAAATGACTACCAAGAAAGGGAAGAAAAAGAAACAAACAAAGAAAGAAAAATAGAAAAAATGAAAGAAAAGACTGATGACCTGAGTTCAATCCCTGGGAACAACGTAAAGGTGGAAGGAGAGAACCTACTCCACAAAGTTGTTCTCTAACGTGTGTATCCCCTCAAACACAACAATACATAAGTGAGTTTTTAAGGAGAAGAAAACAAGCTAGAAGCAGAATGATATTTTCTAGTATAATTTTCTTTGTTTCCACCATGGCCACCAATTTTCCTGTTATCATCTTGTGTATTTTCATATCATCTAAATGTCCATTCATTTTTTTTCATTGCTGGCCTCATTGTGAGTCCAGACAAATGTGGAAAGCATTCTTTAGGTTAATAGAGTGCAGTCGCTAGAGCTCCAGGCTGGCTTGTGCCTGGGTGAAGTCCCTCCTCTATGACCAAGGTCTGGCTGAATCCTGTCTCCAGAGAGGAAATGTTTCTGTCACTCTCCCTCTTCCTGAGGAAGCAAGTCTCCAGCCTTGCAAAGTCATCAAGCCTGAAAAATCACCCCAGACTCTGATAACAGAACAGATCCCCCCCTGCTGCTAATTATCCTGTCTCTCCATTAAAGCCACTCACTCCTACATGGTCCCCATTACAGAATGACTGGTTTTTCCTGGGACTAACACACAGGACATGCTATAAATGTAACCAGGAAATGCTGGATAAAGAGAAAAAGAAAGAGAAGTGCTATTTTATGCTCCATTATTAATAGCAATATTACCTCTTACTTTATGTCTCTTTGGTTTGACTCATTTCCGGGCAGTGATTTAGCTTGAGGACCCTGTGATCTTATCCTGAATTTTCACCCCTTAGCTCACCAACTACGCGCTTCTAGACAAGGCAGTTAAACTTCCTGTGCTATATCCTCCTATTTGTTAAAAATTCAATTGAAATTTTCAAATATTTGTGAAGTATATCTCATGGTGGTGTGCTTAGAATTAAATCACATGATGGTATCGAGGACACTACCTTGTATGCTGTGTGTCCTCTATTAGGGCCAGCTGATGTCTAGTGTTTGGATAGTTTCTCTCTTTCCTGCTCTACTCAGTGTCTATTCCCTCCTGTGAAATCTGGGCCAGCTGGCAATCAGTGACTTCTGGAATAGGCAAGTTCTCCTATAATGCTAACTGAGATACCTCAGTGAAGCATTCATTGCGGTGAACATTTATTCATTTGCCTCTGCTGGCATTTCCTTCATTCTCTTTTTGCTGCTGAGACCTTTGTTTAGATGGAAGAGCTCCAGGCTCTGTACATTTTCAATTATTTACGTAATCGTGAATATCAGATTCTGGGGAAGTGAGGAACAAAATGAGTAACAGCAAAATTGGTCAAAGCTCAGTGTTTTGCTTTGCCTATACTTCGAGGACCTCACCTGACCACCAGACTCAGTGAGCCTGATACACAAGCTAGATGACAAAAGCTTTGCTAGGCATCAGTTAAAGGTCATTCCAGGGAACAAGATGACTTAATTTGAAACCAGAAGAAATTCAAATAGGAAAATGGGTACACAGCCCATGAAAGATCGTGGCTGATGAAACAATGTGGAGAATAACAGAAAAAAAGACTCAGTTGTTACTACCAGGGCCAGATACCTACCCAGAGACAAGGAATGTCCCCAACGCTGGGATTGGAGGCCACCAAACCAAAGTCGAACCATTAACAGCCTTTCTGACGGGCACCAGGACTGTGGAGAAGTCCTTTTGCTCCTTGCACCACCAGTTAGAGAAAGGGGAGAGGAGAACCCCAGCCTTTTTCTTATTTCTGTCCTCTCTTTCCTGGCCAGGTACTATTGACAAGCCTCCTGGTATTCAGTCTAAAGGATAGGTGCAGGACCCATGTCAACAATATGTAGTCGATTCTCAGAATCTACGAGAACTGGGTCAGGATGCCTCATGGATACCAAAATATGCAAATGCTCATGTCATTTGCACATACTCTACTAGTCCTCCTGTATACTTTAACTCATCTTGATTCATTATAATACTTAAGATGATGTAAATGATTATTATGCTGTTGTGTTTAGGGAATAATGGCAAAGCAAATGAACTTATTTAATACCGATGCACTTAAAATATTTTCTGCCTGGTGGTGGTGGTGCATGCCTTTAATCCCAGCACTCGGGAGGCAGAGCCAGGTGTATCTCTGTGAGTTTGAGGCCAGCCTGGTTTAGAGAGTGAGATCCAGTACAGGCACCAAAACAACACAGAGAAACCCTGTCTTGAAAAACCAAATACATGATACGTGTGTGTGTGTGTGTGTGTGTGTGTGTGTGTGTGTGTGTTTTCTAAATTTCTAGGTTAACAGATCAAGAAATAGGGATAAGAATAATATGAAGGTTTGGAGAGGTGACTGAGTCAATAAGAGTTAACTTTCTGTACAAATATGAGGAAAGACCTGGCTTTGAATTCCCACTATTGACACAAAAGTTGGACATGTTTGTGACCTCAATGTTGTGGTGAGAGACAGGCAGTTTCTAGAAGTTCACTGGCCAGCCTATCTATACCAAATGTTGAACTTCAAGGTTAATGACAGATCCTGTCTCAATGGAATAAAGCAGAGAGCAGTAAAGGTGGAGCCCCCATATGCTTGAACATGGATGCATGCACTTACACACACACACACACATACACACACACACACACACACACACACACACACCATAAAATGAAAAGAAGAGAAGGATTTGAGAACAGTGAAAAATGGGCACAGTCCTGAGCAGGAGAAGGAAACCATTATGATGAATAATCAAATTGAGTTGCTGAATGGTCTTTACGTTTGCTAAATTTCCTATGAGTTTGGGCTTAGATTTCACACTGTGCCTAGATGTAGAGTATTATGCAGCCCAGTCCATCAGTCTTTTGCTTGGACAATTGGTGATATCTCTATGGAGTTCTAATTTACTGGTCTGTTCAACATCGGTCCAAAGGTTCTAGCTACGACTTAGACCTCTGGTGAGAAATCTCTCTCGCTCAAAGATTAATGGTTTAACTTCAGAGAGGGCAACAGATTCTCAAGCATTTTAAGTAATCTTCCATCCCAGGAACAGGGTTTCACAATTGAAAATGTTGGAAATAGAAACCAGAGGAATTCCTTGGTGCAAGAGGTCAGTGAGATAGTCTCCCCAGCTGGATGACAGATCATGTATCTCAGTGGCCTCAGCAAAGTCAAGATAGGCACTTGAAGCCAATTTATTTGTCTTTATTCCAGGCCTGCTACAAATGGTTTATTCCTTATAGCTGTAACTGGTGGTGTCATGAGACTAGGCTTGAGGTGAAGATCCTTTGGCTAAATGTCCTTTGGTGGGTGATTTGAGATTTGTATTCTCTCTGAGCAACTTGTATAATGATGCTCCTATGTTCCCCCTATAAAGCAGTTGGAAGAGTTACCTGTATTAAAAGAATGAGAACGTACTGAGTGCCTGGGTCCTTTGTTAGAAATGAAAATGTGGCATTCCTGTTCTTAAGTGGATTCTAGTTTTCAGAAGGAGAAATCTAGTATGAAAGCCATGTCCACTCGACATGCTCTGTTAGGTGGAAAGCTGCCATGTACAATGCTGTGGTAAAATCTCACTTCCCTCACAGCCACACTTTCATTTGCGGCATCCCCTGGCTTTTATGGGAGCTAAATAATACACCTCAAATCTCAAGCTTAACTGAGGACTCTCAGAATGTAGTAGAGTCAACTATCACAGTTACAGTACTGACAAGCGTCACTTCCCACTAAGAAGAGGAAAGCCAAAGAACAAGGATGAAGAGCAAAGGAGGGGAGAAAATGTTAAACAGATTGGAAGGAAAGCTAACCAAGGTACTTAGTGATTAATGTCCACTGCTGTTATATTTTCAAGCACTCCTTGTGTCCCTGTGACATACTCTGTGAAATATGTATAAATAAGAATGATGTGGATATGATCAAATTCTATTTTCAAGGGAAAATAAAAACTTGCTTTCCATATTTTAGGATTCACTTCTTTATAACTACTGACAATTTAGCTCTTTGATTGTTCTGCATTTCTTTTGAGGACAGTGGTCATGACTTGGTATGTTATATTCTCTGATGACAGACTATAACCTGTAAACCATGTCAGTTATTTGCCCCCACAGGTTTCTTTCAGTCGTGGCATTTATCACCACAACAGAATAGTAACTTATAAAGAAATTGGTACCAGGAACATGGAATGTTGCCTTAATAGATCTGACCATGTTGCTTTAAGGGAGGATTGTGGAGGATTTTTAGGTTGTTAGGCTGGAAAAACCATTGAGTTCTCAGAGCTGAAGGAGCTGTTGTAAGAACTTGGAAGACAGTGATAAGAGAATTGTAGACAATGGAGGCCTGGATTGAGAAGTTCCAGAGTGAAACAAAGACAATTTATGTGATAGTCAGTTTGGCTTAAGAATCTTTGAAAGTGATATCTTTGCTTTACTGGGACAATCAATGTTTGATTAGCTGAAGCTAAGGAATCAGGTGCAATTAAGAAGAGACCGATAACACTGAGGTGAAATTTTTGGGGAAATAACTGAGGTAAATTTTTTTTGGAAAATATTTCCTTAGAGTTAACACACAGAAACTGTGATCCAGTGGAGACAACATTGCATCTCATGTTGTCAGAAGAACATGGTAATGTTTAAGAGTAGCCATGTGGTTTTGGTTTTGACAGCATGTAAGTTACAGGATTGAAAGGGTCATGGAGAGCAACTGAAGTCTGTCACTGTGAGAGAGGCCAGGAGAATCCATGGTGAAGGTGCAGCCTCAGTTTTAATGGAGACCCCCTGGATTGAAGAATTCATAGAAAGAAACTTGGGCTTGGCAGGGTTGGAGTCCCTGAAGAGGCTATTAGTGATGGTGCAGCTATTGTTAAGACTCTAGGATATTGGCAAAGCAAGGGCAGTGGCAAGTGTAGAGTGAACCAGTCCTGACCCCACCAGAAAGAATGTGTGTGCTGTAGAGAGCCCAAGAAATGGAACTGCCCAAGCATTTTGCAGCCCTAAAGATCATGACTGAGTTCCAGCTGCCAGACATTGAACTACAGGATTTGGTTTGCACAATAAATGTGCTGTGCCCTGGTTCTTCCCTCTTGGAATAAGAAAATACATAACTTTTAAACTTATTTTACAGGAACCCACAGTTAAATAATTTGCATTTTTTTCAAGACAGAGTTTCTCTGTGTAATTTTGGAATCTGTCCTGGAACTCACTCTGTAGGCTGGCCTCGAACTCACAAAGATCTGCCCAAATCTGCCTCCTGAGTGCTGGGGAATTTGTATATTTAAGGAGATAAACTTTTAAAGAGTTTGATTAAAAATGTTTTTGAGTTTCCATTACACTAGGTTTCTAGCTCATCCCAGAGGAGCCCCCTGATTCCAGTTGTCTCTTCCAGTACTCTCTCCCTTCATCCTCCCCCAACCTAATCCCTCCTATTCTCATCCCCACCATCCATCGAGACCTCTCCCCCACCATCCACTGGAGATAGCTATTCTATTTCCCCTTCACAGTGAGATTCATGCATCACCCTCATTTAGCCCTCCTTGTTACTTAGCCTCTCTGTGTCTGTGGATTGTATCATGGTTATCATTTACAGCTAATATTCACTTGTGAGTGAGTACATACCATGTTTATCTTTCTGGGTTTGGGTTACCTCACTCTGGATGATCTTTTCTAGTTCCATCCATTTGCCAGCAAATTTCCTGATGCCATTGTTTTTAACAACTGAGTAATACTCTATTATGTAAATGTCCCACCTTTTCTTTATCCATTCTTTGGTTGATGGACATATAGTTTGTTTCCAGTTTCTGGCTATTATGAATAAAGCTGTTATGAACATAGTTGAACAAGTGTCCTTGTGGTATGATGGAGCATCATTTGGGTGTATGCCCAGGAGTGGTATATCTAGGTCTTGAGGAATATCAATTGCCAATTTTCTGAGAAACCACCATATTGATTTCCAAGGTGGCTGTATAAGTTTGCACTCTTACCAACAATGGACGAGTGTTTCCCTTGTTCCAGCATGAGCTGTCACTTGTGTTTTTTGATCTTAGCCATTCTGACAGGAGTAATATGGAATCTCAGAACTGTTTGGATTTTCATTTCCTTGATGGCTACAGATATTGAATATTTCTTTAAGTGCTTCTCAGTCATTTGAAATTCTTCGGTTGAGAATTCTCTATGTAGATCTGTGTAGCATTTTTAATTGGATTATTTGCTTTGTTGATGTCTAGTTACTATGAAGGTGACCTTAGCTAAGACTCCTTGCAATGGGGGATACAGAGCCTGAATTGGCCATCTTCTGTAACCAAGAAAGATAGCCAATAGAGGGATTGGGACACCAACACAGCCACAAAACCCTTGACCTACAATTTGTCCTGTCTATAAGATGTTCTGTGGTAAAGGTGGTGCAGAAATTATAGGAGTGGCCAACCAATGATTGGCCCAGCTTGAGACCCATGCCAAGAGAGGGAGCACACCTGACACTGCCTGGATGTCCAGAACCTGTGAGCTAGATAGCCCAGAGACCTAGGAAAGAACTAAAACTGACTGGTTAAAAAAAAAAAAAAGTAAATGAAATGATTCCTGTGATATTCTGCTATGCTCATAGACTGGTGCCTAGCTCAGTTGTCATCAGAGAGACTTCGCCCAGGAACTGATGGAAACAGGTGCAGAGCCACATCCAAACATTAGAGTTCTGGGAACCCTGCAGAAGATGGGGAGAAAGGATTGTATGATCCAAAGGGTTCAAGGACACCACAAGAAAACTCACAGAATCAACTAACCTGGGCTCATAGTGGCTCACAGAGACTGAACTGACAACCAGGGAGCCTGCATGGGATTGCCCTAGGCCCTCAGCATATATGTTACAATTGAGTAGCTTGGTCTTCTTGTGGGACTCCTAACAGTGGGAGCAGGGGCTGTTTTTGACTCTGTTGCCTGCTTTTGGGACCCCTTTTTTCTGCTGTGTTGCCTTTCCAGCCTTAATAGGAGAGGAGGTGCTTAGTCTTACAGCAACTTGATATGCTATGGCTGGTTGATATCCATGGGTGGCCTGCCCTTTTCTGAAGAGAAAAGGAGGAAGAGTGGATGGGGGCAGGGCAGACTGTGAGGAGAGGAGGGACAGTAAATTACTGTTGGGGTGTGAAAAAAATATTTTTGAGACTCATACATGAGCACGGCACCTACATCTTTCCCATCCTTACTTCCCCCTCCAACTTCTCCCATGTCCTCCCTTCTTTTCAAACTCATGATTTCTTCTTAATTGTCATTGTTTTACACACACACACACACACACACACACACGCACACACAAACTGAGTCTAGCTATCATCGCCCCTATGTACAAGTGTCCAAGACTAACACTTGGGCTTGAACAACCTATGTAGGAGCTTGTCACTAGATGAAATTGCTTCTACCTCACTCAGCATTCATCAACCACCTGTAGCTCTTCACCTAGGGGTAAAACCATATGAAATTTCCCCTGTCCATGTTGGCATGTCAACTGCTATCATTATGCAGGTTTTGTTTATGCAACCATATGGTTGGGATTTCATGGGTACATTTTCCCTATTAGGTCTATGAGACATTATCTCACAGCAAGAATCCTGGACCTCTGACTCTTTCAATGTTTTGCATTCTCTTCTGTGATTTTTTACCCCCTGAGTCTTGGGTATGGGAGTTGTACTGCTGATATATCAGTTGGGGTTGGGGACCCCATAGTCTTAACTTTTAAAATATTTAAAAGATTGTGGGAGTTTCAAAAGTTGCATTGTGTTTTATATTGACATATTAATTTGAGATCTTGGGGATGAGGAACAAAGGAAAAGTGAAAGTGATGTGTTTGGATGGCAAAGTTGACAAGAGATGGAATGTTGTAGTTGCAATGTTCATTGAATCTAGACTCCAGTGAACCACTGATTTCCTCCCAAATCAGTATCTATACCAAAACCAAGAGAATCCTACCCTCGATGTGCATCTGTGATAGAAGGAAACAAAACATACATAAAAATTTTATTAAAAGTCTGAAACACATATAAACATGAGTGTAGAGCTTGCTGAATTTTCTAATTGGAACATATTTACGCAACCAGCACTTAGATCCGGAAACCACATTCCCTCCAGTCATTACTGCTTGGTTTGTCTTCCAGAATCATAAACAAATTTGCCTGTGATTTTCATTTGCTGTAAATGGAATCACAGGTGTCTGGATTCTTTTACTTAAAATGTATGTGTATTTCATGTTATTGAGCATGGTTTGTATTCATTCTCACAGCACTATGGTATTTCCTTATGTGAGTAAATCATAGGTTATCCATCCATTTTAGTGTTAAAGGCATTTTAGTTATTCTTAGTTTTATTTATCATGAATACTGATGCTATGAACATTTCTGTTCAAGTCTATGGTGAATGTGGGTATGAAGTCCACTGGAATGTGCCTGCCAGGTTTTAATATATATATAGAGAGAGAGAGAGAGAGAGAGAGAGAAACTACCAAACAACCTTCCAAAGTGAGGTACTAATTACATGCCAGTCAGAAGTGAATGAAACTTCCTTTGTTCTTTATATTCTCATTGAACTTTAATAGTTATTGTGCTTTTATTTTACTCTTTTCAATGAGTATAAATGTAAATCAAAATAACAGCAACAAAAGCCAACAAAGAGCTGAGCATCAGCATCAGCAAAACCAGTCCTAGCATTTCATTATGCTGCTACACCAAAGAAACTGTTCTAAGGGACTAATCTGAATATGATGGCTAGATTAATCTGTATACACAGTGAAGACAGAACATTTCAGTGCAGGAAGTCTTCTAGGGTTGCCATCACTACATGTCATAAAATTCTTTTTCAGGGAAGATTCATGGAAATTCTTCTACAGCTTCTGTGTCAGAGGGGATACATATCTCTAATTGCCACAATGGAAAATGAGTACATTTGAGAGAGCAAAAGAAGCTGAAATGTGCAGAGGTCACCTTGTTAGGTCTCCAACGCTGTAATCACTGTAGGACTCCATGCTTCTTATTGCTAGTTGCCAGGAATTTGCAGCTACCACTGAAGATTTTTAAAACCTGAAACTACAGTATTTCCCCAAGGGTTCTGCTCATAGCATGTGTGTAAATAAAGCGTACACATTGAGAATGGCAGATAGTTATTTCTTGGTATTTAGTATTTAAAACTGATCACTTTAGTAAAATAAGGATGACATTTTTTCAGCAATGCATCACTGAGATATTGGGTAGTAATATTAAGGTCAAATGTAATGCTATTTTGGTCAGATGATATGGGTTATAATTGATGTAATTATCTGAAGTCCTACTTATCTGGGAAAACTGAAAGAACAGTAACTAACTTGTGTCATTATATATCAGCTATGTATTGCCAGAACAATATTGAGTTACAATCATAAAACCCTCATCATAGATAGCCACAAATATCCACTTGCTTTATGAGTTTGGTGGTTCAGCAGATCTGTGCTAGACTTGGCTGATTCTGGTGGGGCTTGTTTGTAGTCCTATTTGGCTAGTAGACTGGTTACACCAGTGACCTTGGTCAAGCTTGCTTAAAGTTTACAGGTTGGCTCATTTAGAATGGGCAGAGCTGAGATAATGGGAAACTACTTGGCTCTTGCTGCAAACCCAGTGGCATCCAACTCTATTCTCAAAGCTAACGAATTGGTGGTGGCTCTGGTGTCAGCTGGTGTGTTGGTTATCCATTGCAACATAGGATGTTGTACAAAGAGAAGATTTAAATTATACACATCTTAGGCCAGGTGTGGTCCTGCATACCTTTCATCCTAGCACTCAAGAAGACGGAGCAAGCAGATCTCTGTTAGTTCTAGGCCCCCCATCCCCTGGTCTATATAGTGAATGCTAAGCTAACCAAGGCCACTTGGTGATATTTCATTTATTTAAATGATCTTCCTCTTCCTCTTCCTCTTCCCCTTCTCTTTTTTCATTTTAGCTGGGCTCTGCTTCTGGGTGTCACCAGGTAACAACTACTGCTATGTTCGTTTGGAGGTTCGATAGAAGAGGAACCTACTTCCAATTAATTCAGGTTATTGGTAGAAATCAGTTCTTGGCAGCTGTAGGATTGAGGTGTTCTGTTCCTAGTTTTATCTGTTTTCCTGGTATGAGAGCCTCTTCCATTGTTCAAATGTAGCTATTTCCTTCTTCAAGACTGGCCTAAGGGCAAGAATAACTCCAATAAGATGATCTTGTATATACACTAATGCAGCCATAGGAGTAACATTTTATATTTAAATTAGGTCACAGGTCACACTCATACCCAATGGAAGGGATTGCACAGATGTATGAACATCAGCAGCTGGGAGTCACTTTCGGGACTATTTGCCTCAGCTAGGATTACTTACCTGTCTAGGATAGATGTACTGTCAATGGATGTAAAGGGCAATGCTCACATGGCCAAAACCAAGGCAAGGGAGGGAATGAAAATGCAGAAGTGACTTTTGTTTCATCTCCGGTCACTCATTTGCCAAACTATGTTATACGTTCAGAGATAAGAGTAAGGATAGTGAAAGGTTACATGGTAAACAGCCTAGATGCAGAAAAAGTGGCCAACTGGGGCGAAGAACAACATACTTTTCTTCAGGTGTGTGGTGCAAGTCTATTGCTCTTTGTAAATTTCAGATCCTTCTCCTCTAACCAATACTTCTAAAAGAGCCAAAGACCCTCTTTATAGCCAGACAAGTACTCCCCATTCTACTTGCTTCTCTGTTCTTACTTTGGCACCTCCTGTAGGCTATCTCCTTCTGCCTGGATGGGAACTATGTGCCCTCTCTTCCATATCCTTTCTCTGAGAGTGCCTAAGCAGACCTGCTATTTCCAGGACTCCCAAAGCCAAGCAGATGTCTGCTTCTTAGCAGAAGAAGAGATAATACTGCTTTACTTATGTTTGTCTTCTTCCTTCTGTCAGGCAATTATTCATGAAAACAGTTTCTACTCATCACTCTTCTCTTGTTGAGGGTGAAGCTAATTCATGGTGTCCTATCCACCCACCAGTGTACATCAGGGTATCTGTACGTATCACGGTGCTTTCTTCTGATTTAACACATGCTCTAGAATTTTTTGTGGTCGGCTGCATCTCAGAACTTATGCAGAAAGTCACCTGGGACCTTTAGAAATTCCAATGTCCAGGGCTGGGAATATAGCTCAGAGTGATAGCATTTAATGAGCATGTATAAGCTCTAGGTTCTGTCTCTAAAAGAAATAATTGTCCATGATGCACCCAGAACAATCTCTAGGAGCCCAGGTACTTACAGACTCCCTCAGATGTTTCTCTGATGTCAGAAGCTCTCCTGATAATAGATTTAGAAACCAATGTCCCAATGCATCAATTACATGTAAGCGTGTGGGCTCAAGATGGGTATAGACATTTGCTTAGTCTTGATTGTGATGAGAAGCTTTGCTTGTTGTGAAAGTTTTAGTGAAAAAGTTTTCAGGTTTATGTGTAGATGGAACTAAATTTACTGTGAAGCATCTTCTTATAGACCACTTGGAGCCCCAGTTGAGAAAAACAAAATTCTGCTAGGATTAATTCACCCACTCAAGGTTATACAACTTTGACTGGCCATATCCCTGGATTATTTATTTGTGTGTGTATGTGTGTGTGTATACACAAATATATATGTGTATATATATATACATATATTAAATATATATATATACAAATAATACACACACACACACACACACACACACACATATCTTAACTACGTACTGCTTCAGCAGAGAGAAACCAGTTGCATGAGGGAATAGAATGGCGAGAAGACAAAGAGATCCCACTGGGCACAGATAACTATGCTCATATACCCAGCCAGATTCAGTTGTCTCCTTAGATTAGGCAGCATTGCCTAGCCAGGTCATTATGGAAAAATATTTAGACTTTTGTGTGTAGGGAACCGGAGAAAACCATGTGTGGTCCAAGGCCTGAAGCACACCTGTCCTTGCCCTCCTTTCTCGAATGGAAGATCCATCTTGGGAATTAGGAGGTGAATTATGAATTTCAGTAGGACACCAGCATTTAATCCATTGCACTATCTCATAGAGTTTCTATAAGGATTAAATGAACTCAATACTAAAAATGTATGAGTATAGCCTATGGCCCATAGCTAGATTTTGAAATGCAAGCTACTGTTATTGAAGTTATTTTGGGGGACAAAACATAAATCACAGTAAGTTTTTTTGTCTTCCATTTATATAATATAATTTTGTGACTAGAGTTTTGAATTAAGAACAATGGTTATATAATTAAGAGAA
The DNA here is from genome assembly GCF_949786415.1 of Peromyscus eremicus. NCBI lineage: Eukaryota > Metazoa > Chordata > Mammalia > Rodentia > Cricetidae > Peromyscus > Peromyscus eremicus. The sequence continues at coordinate 111,451,348 of NC_081419.1, forward strand.
TCTAAAAATAAAATTCTACTATATAAGGCGAAGCCCAGAATACCCAGAAGAAACCCCCTGAGATGTACTCTAAGTAATAAAATTACAGTCAAATAGATCTTACCCCAGAATTTCAGGGAGAAAAAAGTCCCTGGTTTCCAGGTTGCTTCAGTTTCCATTATCCTGTCGGCAAAGCCAATAGTGCAGTGTTGTAACCCCTGCTGTGGCTACATGGCCAGAGTTGCAGCTGTGCAAAACCAGTGCCTCCTGATGGACTATGCAATGTGCCTTGAGCTAAGGACCTGCCCCTCATAGGCAAGCTTTACCAGGAAGCATTCTGAGTGCCTCATAGGAATCTGGATAATCACTAGTCTTCCTTCTGTCCTTCCTTCTTTCCTCCCTCCCTCCCTCCCTCCCTCCCTCCCTCTCTCTCTCTCTTTCTTTCTTTCTTTCTTCTTTCCTTCCTTCCTTCATTACTTTCTTTCTAATTTTTTGTCTATTATTGTCTTGTGAGAATCAAATTGGTAGAAAAACATTTAAATTTCCAGATAGTTGGTTGTATAAGGATTGCACTTCATTCTTATGTCTTTATGGAACATTTTCCACAATAAAATACAATCCATGTAACTTTTCTTTTTGAGTTAAAAGAATAGACAATTAGACTAAGGAAAAAATATATATTTTAGTGAGGAAGAAAAGCTGGAGAAAAGTCATTTAGGTGAGACTGTGGATTCCCATCAGTCAGTGAGGGAAAAGAACAAGTGTTGACGGAATGACGGTGTGGTGGCGGAAATAGCTAAATGGAATGTGCCTAGGTAAAGGGTGTAACCCATGTTGCCCCAAGTATAGGAGGTGATTTTTAAGCTGAGGCCAATAATATAACTAGCAGTTAAAAATTAAATATGATATAGCTAAAAATTTCTGAAGGCATTGTATTCTTTAAGATTGTGTGTGTGTGTGTGTGTGTGTGTGTGTGTGTATGTGTGTGTTTATGAAGTTTGTAGAATATGACTCATTGCCAGTGGATTTTGACTAAAATATTTGAGAAATACTACATTGGCTATTTCCTGAAGTGATTTATTTAGGATAATGACCTAGGCCAGAGCTGAATAACTTTGGATTAAGAACAATTTTGTGCAATCAAAATTAAAAATAAGATTATAATATTTGTTGTTTCACAAACCAGAATTCCCAGAAGAAATACCCTGAGATTGTTGTCTACGTGATTAAAGTACAGCTGATGTGATCTTATCCGGGGATTTCATGTCAAAAGAACTGGCTTCTGTCCCAGTCCTTTGGCACTCCTGTCCTACCCTTCTTACTTCTTTAGGTCAGATCAGCTACCTCTGCTTGCTTCTGACTTGTACCTGCTTCCTTTCTAGTCTTGGGGGTCCCCTTTGTAGAAGAGAAGCAGGCCTCAGGCCTGGGGTCTGAGGCAGGCAGGCTTGCGGCTTATGTCAAGTTCTGCTGATTTTCTATTCTATTCCGTTGTAGTTTCCCACATATTTGGATTCCATGGCTCTGCTTCCGGTTGGCCTCACAAGGATTTCATTGTTTCCTTATTTGGTGATTTTCCTGAAGCATAAAATTGATGTACAGAAAATATTAAATAGTACAGCTATAGCAAACAATGCTGAAAGTTGTATGGGACTGGCTGGGGATTTTGAAAACAGTGCATTTGGGTGTCATTGACTGCATTCTCCTCTCTAGAATTCTGGGTGGTCTTGTGAATTTCCTCTGGCTAGCATGCTGGGAGTCCTTTGCATCGAGCAGATCAGACAAATTGTTACATATTCTCCCAGAACTCTTAGGTACTACAAGTGACAGCTTCATTTCCTCCATAAAAATGAAGACACTCCAGTGAGACATGTTCTAGGAAGTCTTCTCTACTGGTGTCATACTGGTATCTGTCAATGCATTGCCATTTTAACTCAGGATATCTTGGGTATTGGAACTATTATTTTTCTTTGACTGGCCATATCCCTGGATTATTTGTGTGTGTGTGTGTGTGTGTGTGTGTGTGTGTGTGTGTGTATACACAAATATATATGTGTATATATATATATATACATATATTAAAAAAATACATACAAATAATACACACACACACACACACACACACACACACACACACATATCTTAGCTACGCACTGCTTCAGCAGAGAGAAACCAGTTGCATGAGGGAATAGAATGGCGAGAAGACAAAGAGATCCCACTGGGCACAGATAACTATGCTCACATACCCAGCCAGATCCAGTTGTCTCCTTAGATTAGGCAGCATTGCCTAGCCAGGTCATTATGGAAAAATATTTAGACTTTTGTGTGTAGGGAACCGGAGAAAACCATGTGTGGTCCAAGGCCTGAAGCACACCTGTCCTTGCCCTCCTTTCCCGAATGGAAGATCCTAAAAATAAAACAGAGGCAGCAAGTGTTAATACAGCTCTCAGTTCTTCCTGCTGTAGACAAGAACCCTTTCAGTGCAAGAGCAGGCAGACCAGCAGGCGCAAGAGAGAGGTGCCTTTGTCCCGGCTGAGACTTTTCGGTTTCAACACCAGGGCTGATTTTCCCTTTCTTTCAATCAGTCCTCATTGCCATCCACCACCCGCTGCCTCCCACCAGTGTGAGACCAGGAAGCTGCCAAAACATTCATCTGGGCACTGGCTGAATTGACCACTTCCCTCTGCCTTTTCCTCATGGACAACAGGTTGTTTCCTTTACTAGCATAGGAACCTTGATGGTCCCTGCGTTTTAAGACTCAAGATTTTTTTTTCTGTTTTTTTTTTTTTCCTGTTACTGAATGTATCCCTCTCTGTTCTATATAATTTGGGAAGTGATGCTTTGATCCTGATAGAGGACAATTTTGTTAAAAGGAGGTGGCAGATTTTGAAGGAAAGCCCAAATTGCCTTCTGTATGGCTTCGGCTGCACTTGTTTGACAATTTGCTTCGCGGGGAGAGTGCAGACAGAATGAATTGCCTGGGCAATTTGTGCCTTTGGCAAGTGGTTCAGGATTGAAGAGAAGAAGAGAGGCCCCAAAGGTTCCAGTTACAAGTTAAAAATAGCCATCCTTGGGCTCCTCCTCTTCCTGCTCTTGTCTCCTCTTCCAACAGGGAGAGCTTTTGAAAGAGAGTGTTCTCCCCTTGCCCTTCCCCCATCCCTTTCTCTACCCCATCACTGACGCCAGTACATTTGAATGGAAAGATTTTTCTGAGCTGGGATAAGTGAGATACAGGAAATGACTATTGAAAGACGCCTTTATGCTTGGTGTTATCATTACCTTAGCATGAGGGAAACTCAGAGGGTCAGTGACGAAAGCCGTTTTCTGAGTTGCAAGGGTGTCCAAGAGCTCAGAGCAATGGGGATGCAACCATCATCCATCCACATAGCCCAGAGGGTGTCCAAGAGCTCAGAGCAATGGGCATGCAAGCATCATTCATCCACATAGCCCAGAGGCAAAAGCAAGGTGAAAACCTGACTTCCTAGGATCATATCAATGAAGTCATACTTGACACTTCAACAGGTTTTTTTTTTTTTTTGCTTTCTTTCTATTTTATTTGTGTGTGTGTGTGTGTGTGTGTGTGTGTGTGTGTGTGTGTGTGTGTGTGTGTTTGGTGCGTGTATATGCATATGCATGTGCAGAGGCCAGAAGCTGACATTGTTATTTTCCTCACTCTCTCTCCAGGTAAGTTAGTAGACAGGGTCTCTTACTGAACCTGGAATTTGTTATTTTGCTAGGCTGTCTAGCCAGCCCTGAGATCTGCCCATCTTGTCTCCACATCCCCTCACCTCCCACAGTGCTGAGGTTACAGACATTTGGCTAAGCCCAACTTTTTTATAGGGGTAATGGAATCCAAAATCAGGAACTTATGCCTTCACAGCAAGCATTTTAGCTTCTGATCCATCTCACCAGCCCCTCAGTAGGTTTTAGATGATGCTTTGCTGTATTACTAATGATGGTCATGAGCTGGGCTTGGGAGTGTTCTAAAAAACCCTCTTCCCCATCCCTGAAAGTGCTTAATGTTTTGAATATGCTCTAAAATGTCTACCTTAATATTTAAAAAAAACTTTGAGAAGAAGTAATAATTTTTACCATAATCCAGATGGAGGTATCATCATTTTGAGTTTATACTCTTGGCAATAAATGATTGTTAAGCTATTTGCAGATTGGAATGAGTAAGATTCTGTCTTTACTTTTCAGGTTTCTCAGAGAAATAATGTGCTTTCTTCCCCTCTTGGAGAAAATCCATCCTCCAGAATTTTGTAAGTGTCATTAGGAAAGAGTAAGATGATTCCACTGAGAGAAGAAAATGTTCTGTGAGCAGAGGTACATCTGAGTGACACACAGTTGTGAGAAATGAGACATGGGACATCTCGGTATGCAACATCACTAACTAATTTTTTTTATACTTTGTCTAATGAGATATATAGTAAACAACCACAATGCTCTGCATGCCCCAATACATGTGGAACATCAGCTTCACACGTCTAATACAGCAGCCACAATTAGAATAAATATGGAAAATACTATGTGGCAAAAAGCATGACTTCAGAATCAAGTGAGATAGAATAAAATGGGCTATAGTTTTGCACAGTCTCTGCAGTTGCCATGGGTTTCTAAAGTCAGTGCTGCCCTTTGCTGAGAATATTAGCAAATGATTGATTTGGGTGGTCTTGTAAACTTCAACTCAGCTTTCCCAATCCTTCTACTTCAAACAGTTTAATTTTGCTAAAAGTACATGTCTTCGACATTTTTCAATCACTCTGAAGGAAATAAAACTTATGTTTGAACTTTCTGGATGCATGAACAAGTCATTTATGATCTCAGTATTAGGAAAACAAATGCACAAACTATTTGAGTTGACGATTCTTTTTTAATTAAATTATGCTGTGGCTGAGTTCTCTTCAGGAACCTACTTGTTTTCTATGTTGCCTCATTTGCCAATTAGTCTTTCTTAAGAACAAAGCTTCCTACACTTGGGTTTCCTGTGTGAGAATAAAATGAAGGCTTAATAAATTCACTGTCTCCTGATCTGCCAATTCATGTCTAGAATTAATTCTGCTTTTAATTTTCCATGTAACTAAAGTAGATTTGCCAATGTCATCTGGAACTTGTCCTTTCAGAACCGAAGGGAACCTTTGCTCTAACATTGTCCAGGCTTGTGATTTTGGAGTAAGCAAACTGCAGTGTAGAAATGTTAACTGAACATCACATAGGTACTTCTGGGGGGAAAAAGTTCCCAAGTAGACTCTAAGGATGCTTAAATCTCTTGTGTATCCCCTCTGTGTTCACCTCTCTGATCAATAATTAACAGTTGAGCACCAAATGAAGCAGTGTGCTGTTCCCTGTATCTGGTCCATTACTCAGCTCCTTTGCTTGTTTTAATCAATGCATTAATTGCAGCAGGATGTTGTTAAGAATTAAGAACCAGAGAACACAGGTTTCTCATCTGTTCAAAGTGCAGATTATTTATTTTGCCATGGTCATTCCTAGAAAAAGATCCTTAGCTGAAAAGGCATTTTTGCGTTACTTAAGATACAGTTTCTTTGGTCTAGTGTTATTTGTTTTTTTCTTTTTTTAATAATAAAATTTCATCATGTTTATTTTCAAATGGACTTTTATAAGGAGAGAGAGAATTTAATTAATTCCTCATAATCTACTCCAGATTTAACAATTTCTGAGGACTTGTGATCCTGTTTATTTCTTTCTCTATTTTTTCTTAATAATTTTAGGCACATACCAGATATCATTTCTTTCTACCCTTACATTCTTTAATACACATCTCTAATATATATGCCTAATGCTATTATTGCATCTAAAATTATAATTACAAGGTCATTAATATTCAGTTAGCATTGAAATCTCCCTGATTATGTCAATGAATATTGTTAAATTTGTCTTTTCTTCATTGTTAATATGTATGGCTATAAGTTCAGGGTTCTGTCACACATTGCAAACTTTAAAAAGAAAAATGATGAAGTAGTCAACTTAGCAAGAAGGATTTTCCAAAATTCTCACAGCTGTAATCTGGACACCATTCAGTGTGACAAGCTTTGCACTAGGTTCCCACAGCTGGTTAGTGTTTTGAATTCCAGCCCCATGAACTCATCCCAGGCCACAAGGGCTAATGCTTAGCGCCCAACCTAGAGCTGATTATTTCTGATGACAGAGTAATGGAGAAAACTCAAGCATTGTCCACCCTTTCTAAATGCACTGTCATCTGCCTTATTCTTCACTTCTGCTGGGAGAAAGTGGTTCTAATGATTCTTGAATTAATCTAACCCACAATAGAGACATGTATTATATCTTCCAAGACTATTTTGTTGAAAGGCCAGCAAAATAACCTATAATAATAAACTATTACCCTGTGTCTTAGATACTATTCTATTGCTATAAAGAGGTGCTGTGACCAAGGAAACTCTAATAAAAGTAAGTACTTTATTGGGGGCTTGCTTATAGTTTTCAAGTGTTAGTCAGTTATCATCATGGGAGAAAGCAAACAGGCATGGCTCTGCAGCACTAGATCAGAGTTTTACTTCCTGATGCACAGGCAGCAGGCAGAGAGAGACTGCACCTGGTGTGGGCTTTTGAAACCTCAAGGCCTACTACTACCCCAGTGACATAGCTCCTTCAACAAGACCATAACATCTAATCTTTCCCAAACCATTTCCCAGTTGAGTCACACACGTTTAAATATATGAACCTGTGGAGGCCATTCTCATTCAAAGCACTACACCCAGTAATCCAGGAAAAGAACTTTCATGTCTTATAAACTCCCCTCCCCTCCCCTCCCCTCCCCTCCCCTCCCCTCCCCTCCCCTCCCCTCCCCTCCCCTCCCCTCCCCTCCCCTCCCCTCCCCTCCCCTCCGAATTGAACCTGGGTCCTCTGGAAGAACAGTCAGTGCTCTTAACCGCTAAGCCATTTCTCAGGACTGAAGAGATGGTTCGCCTGGTAAGGGTGCTCACTGCACGCCTCAGGACCTGGGATTGATCTCCCGGATCCGTATGGTGGAAAGAGACAGCTGAGTGCTGCAAGCTGTCCTCGGACCTCCGCACTATCTTCAGCTAGCTGTCCGTGCCTAAGGCTGGGGTTGTCTAAATCATACTTTGAGAAATCCTGAACAAAAGAAATGACTCATGAAGTGATTTTTTTTTTTTTTTTTAATTTGGAGACCTTGAGCTAGCTATACAGCTGAGAATGACCTGGAACTTCCAATCCTCGTGACTCTGGTGAGTGCTAGGATTATAAGCGTTTGCCACCATGCCTAGAAAATGCAGTGCTGGGGGTAGAACCCAGGGCCTCATTCATGTTAGAACCTTGTGTTCAAGCCCCTGGAATCTCATACCTGTACCTCTTCAAATTCAAATGTCTGTCTTTAAGTTGGACTTTAAGAAACATATGAAGATAAGGTAGAAATAGAAAACATATACCTACCACAGTCAGATTTGATTATAGCTTTTATGCTTACCTATCTGGCTTGTAACTGACTAAATGTTTTAAAGACAGCTTGTTCTTTCATCAAAGCCAAAACTACTTCCATAAGAATGTACGTTCAAATCAGAACAACTCTATATGGGAATGTTATGGGCTCTTTCAGACTTGCTATTAAGGGACCCCACCCATTCAGCATCCAACAAATCAAAACTAAACAAAACAACAACAACAACAAAAAGTGTTTATTATATGAGTTTACATTTTTAATGTAAATGTTTTGTCTTCTTTTAGTTTGTATTGATTGATAACTTAGTAAGAATAAAAGCTGGGCAGTGGCAGCTCACTCATTTAATTGGCAGGCAGAGACAGATGAATCGCTGAGTCCGAGGCCAGCCTGGTCTACAGAGTGAATTCTAGGACAACCAGGGCTGTTACAGAGCCTGAAACAGAGAAACCCTGTCTCAAAAAAAAAAAAAAAAAAAGCAAAAAACAAAAATGAAGAACAGTAGCAACCATCACCACACATGCAAAAAAAAAAAAGAGTAAGAATAGGTTCTGAGAAGGGGTGAAAGAAAAGAACATGAAGGCTTAAAAAATGGGACAGATCTACCTTGAAATATCTGGTGCTGGTACTCATGGAACTTTATATTCTAGTTAGACACTATGACCCTGAACTCACCCTCAACTCATGGAAAATGTTTTTTTTGGTCTTGGAAAGTTGCTACAAGGATAATACTAGGCAGAGTTTCCTGGCAGGTACTCACAATCTGTTGGGGAGAAATGCTTTACATAAGGGCTGACACCTGAACTTGAATGAGTGGAGGGGCTAGGCATGAGCACGTTCCAGCAGAAGTCATCAAGGAGAGCATGAACCTGGCTTCATAAAGGGTGGTAAAGGTAATATTTGTGATAGAAACCTATAGGTGAGAGCCAGGTCTTGGGGCCTTTGTCCATGGATAAGAGCTTGCTATCTCAGGATCTTGGGAATTGATAGCCTATATTCAGCAGGCACACACGCTTCTCAGTGTGGCAGAAATTCTCCGATTCCCTAGGTATCAAGATCCCTGGGAGAATTTGTAGCAACCCATGCTGCTGTCCCCATTGAGGGTTTCTGATTGAGCAGGTCTCGAGTGGGGTCTGCAGTTCTACAGTTCTAACATGTTCCTGGAAGGTGCTCAAAGGGCTGGGCCAGGGAATCACACGTTGAAAGCACTGCTTAAACAGCAGCTCAGAAGAGCATGGTGTTTGGGTATTTGTCCATCCTTGGCAGTTACCTCAGAAAAGAAATTTCTAAGTGGAATAGTTTGTGTGGCAGGTGCTTTGCTACAATTGTCCTGTATCTCTTTCTCCTAAGATGCCTGCTTTTCCTCTTTTTGCAAATGAATCTGATCCTCAGAGTGGAAGGAGAGTATCTCAAGGTAATCAAATCTTCTTATTAAGTAGCTCCCTGTGGGTCCCCAGATGTTGTTCTTATAGGAACCAGAGGCTGTTGCATCTGTTGCTGGGGGCTGCAAAACAGGAGTTCTCATCTTAAGGTGATGGAGAACCGCACCCTCATCTTTTCAACCGGGACTCTTTAAAAAGGCACTTAATCTTCGAAGACATTTACACAAGAGGAAAGCAAGTTAGCAGAGGCCAGCAGCATCACTGATCTTCAACCAGGAGACACTGAGACCGTTAGGAAACACGGGTGAGCAGATGTCTACGGAGCGTGTAATTGATATGATGCTTTGCCCTGTCTCTCAGCCCTTAGTACCATACTTCCTGTTCAAGGCAGTGAAAGTGAAAATATTAGTTGCTGTTTGACCGAAGGAACAAGTGTCTTCCAAATGAACACATGATCTATTAGCAGTCTTGCCAAGCCTTCCCATGGGAACAGGCATTTTACTTTGTTTTACAGCTAATTTCGTTCTTACAGCAGGTTCCCAGACACATCAAATGCCTTACATTGGAGGCTGAAGTCAAGATTTATAGTCTAAGTTCACGTAATTTAATGTCAAACAACTTTGATAACATAAAGGCTGAAAGTCAACTGTTTTCTCATGGGTTCTCATAAAAAAGTCATTTTAGCCAAATTGAGTTTGAAAAGCGGGTGTGTCCTTCTGATCTGATGGATGCTGCCTACCCATGTGCCCCTGGGAAGAAGCTGGTCACTCTCTTTTGCTACTGTAGCAACAGAATATGAAAAGGGACTAAGTGATTCTTAGTTGGTATTATTGTTGGATAACCTAGAGTGGATTTTGTTGGCTTTTTCTCTCTGGACTTTAAAGTGGGGAAGAAAGCCAAGGGTTTCCACCTCTGATAGTGCATTGCTTTTACCCACCCTACTCTTGATTCCTTTGTTTGTCTCCTTACTGTCCAATATCTCTCTGCCACCTACATGTCACATGTCATGATGATCTAGTTCACTAGATTGAAACCTTCACTTGTGCAGGGAATTCACTGGAAAGGAGATGTTTTCTTTGGTTCTTATCTGTGGATTCATAGGTTTGTCGACTCTTGGAGAAGAAAGGATGTTGGAGATCATTAAAACACGCTCCTATTTTACAACCAAAGTGGGAATGAAATAAGTATCATACCCAGGGAGGAATAAGAAGGAAGTCCTGGAGGTTTCTTTGACTTTTGCCTTGGGATTTTAACCAACTGTGGGGTAAGGAGAGAGTGATGGGGCCTTGTTTCCTATAACCTGATGCTTTCTAGATTATGATATACTAGGCCACTTCTTAACATAAAGAAGATGAATATTCATATCCATCAATAGATCTGAAAGAGAAGAACAACACTTCAAAGCTCTTGGAAAGAGACCTGTACCGAGTTGAAGTTGGTCATTTGTGGAGATAAACTGCCATGGGCTATTGAAAAAAAAATAAATTAAGAATTGCTTTAGGGTATACAGCACACCAAAACTAGGGGCCTTTTTTTGGGAGATTTGTTCTTCACCTGGAATATAGCACAGTGCAATTTTTCTAGGCTAAAAATACTCAGAAGGAGAGGAGAGAATCAATCCAAAGTTAACAAATCACAGTTAATCATTCTGCACCTGCTTTTCTTTGTCTACTTAGTGTGTGTGTGTGTGTGTGTGTGTGTGTGTGTGTGTGTGTGTGTATACCTTGGGCCCAAAGCAAAGCAATCCAAATACAAATACAACAAACTGACACTTTCTAGGAAGAAATTTATATCCTGGGCCTTGCAGCTGAAAACTAAACAAAGGGAAGCCACAACTCAGCCTGGGGCTTTGTGGCCAATAATCTCATTGTGATAGAAAAGGTGACAGTGCTACTAATGATGATGGAGAAATCGGGGGGGGGGGGGGGAGGGAGGGAGAGGGGCACAGTGCAACTCAAACTGTCCTGTGGGTCTCCCCTGAGGCAGCAGTTCAACAACACTGCTGCTGCTATCTTGCCCATGCTGTTTACTCCGGCATAAAGCAATACCAGTATATCAGTGCAGTGGGAATGACAGGGTCAATCCGGGGCTTGTTAGAGATGCTGTCTCAGGGCTCACCTCCTAGAACAGTGGTTCCTCAGCCTGTGGGTGGCGATCCCCCTGCCTTGGGGTTTGAACAATCCTTTCACAGTGGTGGCCTCAGACCACTGGAAAACAGATATTTACCATTCATAGCAGCAGCAAATCACAGTAATGAAGCTGCAACAAAAATCAGTCTATGGTTGGGGTCACCACATCATGAGGAACTGTATTACAGGGTCCTAGCATCAGGAGGATTGAGGACCAATGATTTAGAAAGTCAGAGTCTCTCAGGAGTAGGGTCTAGAATTCCAATTTACTGTACTTTCTAGTTGGTCCTTACTTTCTTGAAATCTGAGGAGTATTAGTAAGGGCACCTGTTGGAGAGCCAAGTATCATTGCTTGTCTATGATCCTAGAAATCAGGAGACTGAGGTAGGAGTCTTAACACAAGCCCAAAGCCAGCCTGAGCTACATAGTGAGTTCGAAGCCAATCTGCACTATATAGTGAAATTGTATCTCAAACAAAACAAACAAGCAAACAAATCTACCTCAGCTTGTGTTTTTGATGCCTAAATATAATCTTGTGAAGTAGATGTTTATTTTGGGGGGCATGAGAGCTATGTAGTTATACGTGTTTGAATGTTCAAATAATTCACTTCAACTCCTCTAGATACTTGGTAATGGTGATAGCTAGAAACAACAGAAAGTATTTGACGTTCTTTTCTCTGCTTAACTGCAAACTGTCTGTAGCAATTACCAGATAACTCTAGGTAAGTGAATTCTATCATGAATTTATGTTTATTTCTCAATAAACAATAAAGGGATTAAGATTGAGGCTTTATAGCATTCCACAGCTCAGAAGCCAGTGGCAGAAGAGAAAATGTGAACACTTTTTGAGATCTAGTCTTTACCTGTAGTTTCACTCTGGCCTCCTATGGAGAAAAGGGCACCTGCTTGTTTAGCACCCAATTAGCTCCTTGTTTCAAAATTTGGTCCTAGCACCCAAATACTGTGTTCCTCTAGATGAGCCTCAGTATTCTCTTTCAGATTCCGTATCCTCGCCTATAAAACTGAAAGAATAATAGCTACCTCACGGAAATCCTGAGCAATGGAATAGTACAGTCAAGTGAGGAGGCAGAAACAAATAGCCAGTATCAAGCTTAATCCATGAGGATTTTACTTATTAAGGCATCATGATTTGTGAGGATGCTTATTGCGATGACTATGACAGTGATTTTGTTTAAAACAAAAAACAAAAACAAACAAACAAACAAAAACAAAACAAAAACAAAACTTGGTCTAGGCCAGAAGGTATCCACTTTGGTAACTTTTTAAAAAAAAATTGATACAAATCTTATTGTAGTATACCATAGACTCAGTAGAAGACTGAGAGCATAAAGCTTGCTGTGTCATGAATTGCACAGAGTGAAAGGAAGCCAACACCTAAATCTAGCCAGAGACAGACAGGGCTTAATACTTCCCTGCCCAGATACAGACACTGTATCCCCAGTCAGAGCTCCCATTCTGGCTTTTAGCACCTAATTCTGGTTTTACTTGCTTCAAAATGTTTAAATTATAGTGTTTATACTTTTTTTCCCACTGGCCTCTGTTTCTCCCTATGGGTGCACCATGGATGTATGTGTGTTGTATGTACATACATGTGTGTATATGTGTACTGGGTGCTTAGTACATTTGTGTTTCCATGAATATGTGTATGTTGTGTGCACTTGTGCATTAATGTATGTGTGTACATGTTGTATGTATGCCTGTGTATTATGTGTCTATGTGTATGCTGTACACTGGTGTATTCATGTATTCATTTATGTGTATATGCATGTGTGTGAGAGAGAGATTCATGTATTTTAACATTTTAGTGTAAGTTGTTAGTCTCATTATTGGGTAGCATTTCACTATAGAAATATACCTAAATTTCTTGATTTTATTCTTGCAGATATTTGGGCTGTTTCCAGTTTGTGCTGTTATGATTGTGATTAGTGGTCCATGAACTTATGTATTTATTTCTTTTAAAGAGAGTGTTTTCCTCTTCAGCTCAGGCTAGCCTCCATCTAGTGATCTTCTTACCTTTGTCTCGGAGTTTGGGAATTAATGGAAAGGAATGGACCAGAGACGAAGGTCTGGTCTTGACACATCTGTACAACTGTGTAGATTAGCATCCCTGCATACTCACTTATCACTGAGATGGAGGCACTGGCTCCCAAATATACAATTTGTGATGCCTATGTCCATGGCATCTGCAGTGTCTGGGAGCTCCTTAGGGATTTAGGGTACGTCTCTGATTCTGCCCCTCCTTTTGGTCAATAATTTTTTTTTTTTTTTTTTTTTTTTTTCTTGGAGCAAAGACTTTTTAATGAATATTTTACAAATACACCAGAGAATCATGCAATGCTGCCTGCATTGGATGCAATCCTGGGCCACAAGTCTGCACATTCCTTTGCGACTGGACCTGTGATAGCAGAACCTTTCATCTCGCCTTTATTGTTTACTATGACTCCTGCATTGTCTTCAAAATAAAGAAACACCCCATCTTTTCTTCGATACGACTTTCGTTGTCGAATTACCACCGCTGGATGGACCTTTTTCCTTAGTTCTGGTTTGCCTTTCTTAACTGTGGCCATCACCATGTCGCCCACACCAGCAGCAGGAAGTCTGTTCAGTCGTCCCTTGATTCCCTTCACAGAGATGATATACAAATTTTTGGCTCCTGTATTGTCAGCACAGTTGATCACAGCTCCTACCGGAAGACCCAGGGAAATCCGGAATTTCGCTCCGGAGGACCCACCACGTCCTCGCTTCGACATCTTGAACGCCCGGAAAGAGTCAGAAAGGCGGTCAATAATTATTTTTTATTTACTGAGGGACTGAGCTCCCTGGAAGTCAAGCACAGGGAAGGCAGCTGCTGTTGTAACTGATACGAAATGAGAAATACACCAGAAGCAGGATACAGGAAAAATGGATGCTGGGAAAAGACAGTAGAGACAATGCTGGGCAAGATGGCAGCTTCCTGGGAATTAGGAGGGGATGTGTGGAAAGGAAAGGGGTTCTGTCTAGTAAATACTATTTTATTAACGTGTCTTAGCTTTCTGCATGTGCTCCAAATATCACAGGCAAAAATAAAACTTAGGTTCCAAGTACATTAAATAAATGGAATTGTCAGAAACTGCCAAGAATTCTATAAGGTCATATGGCAAAGAAGAAAATATGGAAGCTATGAAACAAGAGAAAAAAAAAAGGATGGGAATGCAGTTGAAAGTACTGTCACACACCAGTGAGTCTCCTGGAGAGGAAGTACAGAGACGAAGGTCTGGTCTTGACACATCTGTACAACTGTGTAGACAACCTGATTTAGTTAGCATCTCTGCAGACTCACTTGTTACTGAGATGCAGGCACTGACTCCCATATATACAATTTGTGGCTCCTATGTCCACAGCATCCGCAGTATCTGGGAGCGTCTTAGGGATTTAGGGTATGTCTCTGATTCTGTGTCATCCGACTCTAGGGACAAGGACCAGATACCGACGCTTTAAGAAACCTTACATGTGAATGTGTGTCCTTCTGATGTGGGAGAAATACTAGTGTGTCACAGTGTTTTTCAACCTTTAATGCACACCTGAATCAGAGAGTTTATTAGAATCAGAACCTGGAAGCTGACATTTCCAGTTCCCAGATCACATTTTGAGAAGAAAAATGCTGAATGATCTTTGAGGACTTTTTCTGAATTAGAAAAACAACAAAGGAACAGTTGTAAAGGGAAAAAGAAGAGAAGGCTAAAAAGCAAATCTCACAATGCAATCACATTCATGTGGACACTTAGGATCGATCATAAGGCATTGCTCAGTAGCAATTACTGTAATGTTCTGAAGAGAGAAACAAGATTTGCCATGTTTAGGATTTCAAAAGAAAAGCTGTTCTGGAAAGAGGTACACATGAACTGCTTTCCTGAATCAGACTTTGCACAGCAGAATACTAGAATATTCTTTCCTGAAATACTAGATGTTTGTGTTTGTATATGTGTAAGACCTATTAGTTTTTAAGAATTTGTTTGCAGACACACATTAGCCAGACACAGCCAGACACAGTCAGACACACACACACACACACACACACACACACACACACACACACACACACACACAAGGTTTCTCAGTGTCTCCAAAGCAGGGCAGATTCCTGAGCCAGTGGAGGTCACACATGTCTTGGCTCCAGCCTAGCTTGAAGCCCTGAGGAATCCCAGCCCACACCACATTTAAATAAGGCAAACCCCAGGCTCTTAGAGTTCAAGCTATGGGAAGTGGCAGGAAGCTCCTGGCAGACAGATTCCAGGCCTGAAGTTTGACTTTGGAATCTAAGTGTGACACAAACTGTCCAGAAAATTGTCATGGTAGGAGAAGTCTTGTCTGCTCTCTCTGTCTCTTTGTCTGTATCTCTCTCTCTCTCTCTCTCTCTCTCTCTCTCTCTCTCTCTCTCTGTCTCTTTCTGTGTATGTGTGTGTGTGTGTGTGTGTGTGTGTGTGTGTGTGTATGTTAATAAAAAAGTGCCAACTGAAGGATCATGAGCTCATTTTTTTCTTTGATAATGATGATGACAATATATACTAATATTTTACTCAAAATATTTTCAGAAACTCTCTTTTTAAAGCTTTATATATTTATTTCTTTTTACAGTCTTGAGAGCGGGGCTTGATGGCTAACTTTGTTTCATAGATGAGGAAACAGAGGCCATAGGGTGCTTAAGTAATTTGCACAGTCACATCGCAATGTGAAAAGTTCGTAGCACACCAGAGGCACAGATCTAAAGCTAGGATACTCTGTAGATTTTTAGGCCTACTGACTACATGGATTTTGTAGTTTAATTCTAAATCTGGCACCAATCCTTTCTTTTTAAAACCCATCCCTTACAATAGGAATTCTTAGCAACAATAAGCAAGAGGTGATGTCTGTCTCATTGCCCCTGGAATCAGGTTTGGCCTCACTACTTCTTTTCACCCACGAAAAGTAAAGGCTGGCTTTCAAGATACTCCTATGTGTCTGCTAGCTCTAGGACCACTAGCCAAACCATGAGATTAATTTCTGGATAATAAGAAATGTTTGAACAGCCACTTCTATTGCTCCGATGTACAATTGTCCAACCATCCCACATAGAGTGCGAGCATTCCAGCTTTTAGCAGCCTTGTTAAGTGTGAGCATACCAAGGTCAGTTGATCTTGGCCCAGATTAACTGGACTGTCCAGATAATATCTCATAGCCTTGAGGCTTTAACACAGGAAGCTTGGGGTGGTTTCTTCCTTTTTTGTTTTTAAGTTAGCATTTTTATTATATCTTTTTTTTTTTTTTTTTTTTAAATGAAGGTCTCTTACTGGTCCTGCTTCCACAAGTGACCAAGATCAAGGGAAAAGGGAAAGAGCCACCTGGTGCAGAGGAGGTTATTTCTACAACATTCGATTTATACACAGCATGAAACAGATAGACAGACAAGGAAAGAGTCACAATTGTGACTGGGAGCCGGCAGCAGGAATTGAGACAGAAAGGGAGTGGGGTTGGCATTAAAAAAATACAGGGTCACCTAAAACTGAGTGCCTAGAGAAAAATACAGGTCCCCTCCAAACTGGGCACCTTGGGGGAACCTGTTCTATGTCTACCCAAGAGGAATAAAAAGATCCAAAATGGTTTGGGAAAGTCAACATCATCAAGGATAGAGGGAGGAAGGCCATCCAGGAGGGTGGGATGAGAGTTTGGCAGCTGGGTGAAGGGATTGCTCTCTCCTTGTTGGGATCCCCCTGGCCCATGTGGTCTGGAGGAAGTGGCAGCCTGTAACACTGAAGAGCAGGTCTGGTACAGCCAAATGCTCCAGGCAGGGCCTGGAGGCTGCTCACTAAGGCTTACTCTTCAGGGAGATGACAGTGTGGCCATTTTGTTTTCTGTCAGGATGCAGCAGTTCTTGATCTCCTCATAGCAGTTTCTTATAATTCATGTTTGATGTCTGTTGGCTTCTTCTTGATGGTACCTTTGGTGCTGGCATAGATCATTTCATTCTTAAGGGGTGCATTCTTCAGGTACTAAAATGATGAGCACCAGCTCTTCATACTTGCTGTCTTGCATCATAGAGAGCATAGCAACAGTCCTGGTACACAGCATCTTTTTTTTTCTAATTAAAATGATTTCATTGAATGTGTGTGGGCATTTTGCTTGCATTAATATCTATATACTGCTTGCATGCCTGGTGTCTGAAGAGGCCAGAAGAGGATGCTAAATATCCTGCAACTAGTACAAATGGTTTGGGGCCACTTTGTGGGTGCTAAGAATATAACGCAAGTCCTTTGAAAGAACAACCAGTGCTGTTAACTGCTGAGCCATCTCTCCAGCCCTATCTGGCAGCATCTTGATAAAAGTAGTATAGGCGTCATCTACAGTTTGCCCTATGTCATCTCTTAGGATCTCAATGGCCCCCTATGCTGTGGTATTCTTCCTCTCATGCAGGCAGAGGAACACTGCCTTCTTGCATATCTTCACTTCCTTCACTGTTGATGACTTTTGAACCTTCATGTCATTGAACACCTTGACGACACCATCAGAGGAAGGCATATCAGAGGCCAGGTTTGTGGAAGTGAAAGGGAGACAAGGAGAGTCCAAAAGAATTGAGCTGCTATAGTTACTAGGACCTGACTGAACCAGGCAGTTTCTTAAGTAGCAATAAGTAACTGATACATTAAATGATTCCAGGAAAACTAGTTAAACTTTTCAGCGTTCTGACAGAACAGCTCAGGTGAAACTACCCTACAAACATTTCACAAGTCCACTATCATCACCCTGGGGTCCTGCTTAGCTTTGTCAAGAATGTGGGGTGTACTTTCTTTCCTATTATAGAGGTTTTGTAAATACCTGCTTACCCTGTGAACCACTATGTGAACATATGAGCAGCCTGTGGTTATGGATCTTGTCTCTACTTCTCCTGGCTTTCCATTCACACTGGAGCTTTCTCCCTCTCTGTCTGTCTACTCAAGGATATTTGGTAATCACCAATGTCTACTTGTGGTTTGCCTCTTTGAAGCCTTAATTAGTAGCGTCTTGAATCTTGAGTACTTCAGGAGTAGCCAATGAGTTTGACTTTCCAAAAAATATACCCAGTGGGTGTGAAAAATGCTCACTCATTAAATTTAAGGAACTCAAAGAGGCCTTTATGTAAACATCCAAGAAGATAGCACATCTTTTTGAAGCTCATTCTCACTTTAGTAAGCAGATAAATGATTGGGGGATGACAGATAGGTTGCTTACTACTGATGATGAACTTTCTTCAGCCATTAATAATGCTAACTTAAATTCTGGCAGAAGGCAAGCTAATCTGATAACTATGGTGTGGATTCCTTTAACTGCAGCATGAAGGGATAAAGTCAATTCTGCCTCCTAGAAAGGGGAGAAAACAGATCTGAGTTGTGTTGATAACTGCTTCACTGAAGCTCTCTGAGTATGCCACATGTGTGTGGTTTAGCTGGCGACCGTGGTGTCTGTATGTATGTGGTCATAGATTTGTTAATACCTCTTGTCTGCCAGGGCAAGACCACTAGTCCCATTTTAATTCTAAGTTAACCTCAGGCTGGAGCCGATCCATGCTGCTCAAACATAAATGCTGACACTCGAGCCAACCATCATTTTTGGCCTTACAATTTGTTGTTTTCCTTTCTCTTTCTTTTTTTTTTCCGAGGGAGTTTCAACATTTGTTAACAGTCCCAAACCAGCACTTACACAGGACACAATGATTACATAATCTTCCATAGATCCTGATACTTTCACTGTATTGCAAACTGCCATGGTGTTGTAAAAAGCCTCAAATTAGAGAACAATTACTAAATGGCATAGTTGTAGATAGAGCGTCAAATTTTACTGTCATGATCATTTTGATTCTTTTGAGAAATGTACAATCAACATCTCAAGTGAATTTTTCTTTCTAAAGTATAGATTTAGACAGACACTTATTTGTTGTCTATTGAGTGCATTTCTTCTGTATTTTCTCAGGCTGACAATACAAATGTCAGGTGCCATTATGTAAGAGAAATTGAACTATTTTTCCCTCTTAAGTTTTTTTTTTCTTGAAGGAAAACAAGAAGTGAATCTACTATGCTTTTCACACCTGTTGGTATCATGCCTTTAGCAACAACAGGATTTTCATTCTTAACTTCTAAATTTGCATTTGTCTCCTAATTCTTAAACAATCCAAGCAATTGTGAGCTTGATGAAGAGTTGGAAAAATTTGTACTAATAATACTTTGTGGCAGATTTCATGGTGGTCTCTACCCATTGGTTTAGTTCTAAAGTGATTTGACCTATATTTAGGTTAAATACTATATGTCTACAGTTGGAATTATGGCTGTTTTCTAAGATAACTTGTTCTTCAGAAATCTTGCTTGGTGACTTATTGGAGTTACAGTTGGTGACATTACCAGTTTTTTTTTTTTTTCTCTGTTACTAACTAAGTCTCATACCACCACAGTATCCTAAAATATTCTCCTGGTGATTGGGAAAAAAATGACAGTTAACTGCTCAACACATTGGGAACATTATGAGTGATCATGGAAGAGAGCTGAGGTTGCCAGTCACCACACAATTTCCTAGTTGTTGAGAACTAAATTTAGTGCCTACAAGACTCCTCTGAGGTGAAAGATCCATGAGGTGAGAAGTCAATGACACAGCAGAAGAAGTACAGGGTAGAAATTATCAGATCATTGGGAGCTTCAATGTCATCTATACTTTTCCAGCGTGCTGGGGGCTGGGCATGTCATTCAGCTGTGACATGACTTCTGTTTGTCATCTGTAAGATGAGAGGATGAGTGCTTATTTTATTCATGGATTGCTCTAAGGACTACTTTGGACAAATAATTCCTAGTGCTTGATGTGACCTGTTTGCTTTCCTCCCTCATCCTGACTCTCACCATCTACTATAGAATACAGCACAAAAGCTCTTGAACACAGCATGCTAGTGCCATGCTTTTTCCATTCTGTTCTAGTTCAGATTTTCAGCTGAGTCTCTCTGTAGCCTCTCCACCCACACAGAAACCGAATGCTTAGTTTCTAGCCATGCTACTCATTGGCATGCTTCAAGGTGCTCACTGGCAGGCTTCATGGCACCTACTGTTCCCTTCACCAGAAGAGACCCTCTGTCTCCAGTCACCTGACAATCTCCCACTATGGCGTTAAGGCACAACCAAATCATCACTTTCCTTTAACTTTTGACTCAGTGTATGCATCTCTTCCCCAGACTCCAGCAGCCTTCATTTACCCTGCTAGCTGGACATCTTGACTTTTCCCCTAGCATTTACCACTGTCATAACTGCCATTATTCTGATTCACCTCAACTTCTTTCTAGTTTACTAAGTGTGTGATTCCTGGAATCATTATAAGCTCTTTCCCTTTGCCCCAAACAAAATTATTTTGTTTTAAAAAGCATCATATTTGGGTAGTCATGTTCAGATTGGGTTGACGAGGCATGTACACATAGAGATTGCTGAACTTTGCTGATAAGACAAAGCCTAGAATCTCCAGCCAACTTCTTCATTTAATAGATGAAGGAAATAAAGCCAAGAGAAAATGATAGGCTTGACAAAGTCAACATAACTTGGCAATACAGAGGAAAATAGACCCAGATTGTCTGGTTTCCAGTTCTGTGGCCTTCCAAGATCACAGTAGACTTGGTAAGGAATAATTGACTCAGAAAACAGCATCTAGTTCCCTTCTGCTGACAGTTCTTGGTGTTCCTTCAGGGTGTCACACTTGTTCAGCTGTCAGTCTCTCTGGTCCAGCAGGGAAGGGATAATTCACCACCCTTAAGGGTGGGCATGTGCTACTGGAGAGATGAATCAGATTATTCTACCTGTCTATACTGTTTGGTGAGTGACAGAGGTGAACGTCAGTTTGTTTCAGTGAAATGCAATTTTAGAAATATAACTGGAATTCTGAAGAAGTTTCTGTGGAACTGTTCATCATAATGAGGGTATTAGCTTTGATCCTTTGGGAGTCCTCAGGCAGAGGATAGGCTTAATTGAAAGGGAGTCTAGTATAAGGAGTGAAAGAAGAATGAGAAAGAAAGGATAAAAGAGAGATGGTATGAGAGAATGAGGGCAGAGAATGTGCATTTGAGCTCCTGGATCCAGCTGTGTTTGAAACAGAATACCCTGGAACTTTTAGATACATGGGCTAATAATTCTCTCTTAAACCAATTTGAGTTTACTATTACTTGTAACTAACTAAAGGAGCCCTAAATTATTCAGAATCTAGCTCTCTTGTTTATTTCTTATATCTAGAAAGCTTCTCCCTTTTAAGAAAATATTTGTTTCCATATGAAGTTTTAGATTATGTTTTCAATTTCTGTGAATAATTGTATGGGAAATTTTGGGGGATTGCCATGAAATGATTAATCCTATCAATCCATGTATATGGGACACATTTCAATTTTCTTGAATTTAGTTCAGTTTTTTTCCTCAATGCCTTAGATTTTTTTCTATAAAAGTTGTCCAAGTCCTTAGCTAGATTTATTTCTAGATATTTTTGAAGGTATGGCATTGTTTCCCTGATTTCCTTCTGTGTGTTTGTTACTTGTATATTAGAAAGCTAATGACTTTTATGTATTAATTTGCAGAATGTGTTTATTAGCTGTGGGGTTTTCTGGTGGTGTCTTATTTTATGTATAGAACCATATCTTCTGCAAATAAATACACTTTCTGTTCTTCCTTTCCCAGTTGTGTCCACTTTATCTCCTTCACTTGTCTTGTTGCTCTAGTCAAGACTTCAAGTACTACATTGAATAGCAGCAAGGATAGTGGACATTCTTGTCTTGTTCCTGATTTTAGTGGAACTGTTTTTAGTTTTTTCTCCATTTTGTATGATACTGCTTCTCAGCTTGCCTTTATTATGTTGACATATGTTCCCTGAATCTCTAGATTCTCTAGTACTGTTACCATGAAGGGAAGTTGGGTTTTGTCAAAAGCTTTTCTGCATCTGGGGAGATGATCATGTGACTTCTGTTCTTGAGTCTGTGTGACTGATTACACTTATTGACTTATGTATATTGAACCATCTCTGCACCTCTGGGATGAAGCCAACTTGATTTCAGTTGGATAATCTTGGGTTCAGTCTATAAGTACTTACTTCAGAATTTTTGCATATGTTCCTTAGATTGGCTTATAATTTTCTTATTTTTTGCATCTTTGTCTATTATACTAATATTGGTATCAGGATAATATTGACTTAATAAAAAGAATTGAAATGAGGTATTAGTGTTAATTTTTTCAAAGTTCTGGTAGAATTCTCTGCTGTATCCAAATGTTCTTTGGCTTTGTTTTAGTTGGGAGATTTTTAATTATTGCTTTTATTAATCGGTTACTATGAATCTATTTAAATTATTTACTTCACCTTTTTTAATCTTAATATCTCATATATATCTAGAGTTTTTATATGTCATATATATCAATTTTGTTTGAATTTCTAGTTTAGTAGAATGCTTATTTTTAAGGTATTGCTTTGTGGTTCTCTGAATTTCCTTAGTATTTGTTGTAATCTTATTCTTTTAATGCTGAATTTAATAACATCAGTCATTTCTCTCTTTCTGTTGGTGAATTTGTTGGTTTGTCAAACTTTTCAAAGAATCAGCTCTTCATTTCTTTGATTCTTTGTGTTATTTTCTCATTAATTGCAGCCCTGGCTTTGAGTCTTTTTACTCATTTACTGTTTTTGGATCCCCCCTCAAAGGTTTTCAGGTGCATTGTTAAGTTATTAATGTGAGATCTCCACAGTTTTTGAAGTAGATACTTAGTGCTATTTGCCTCACAGATTTTGATATGTTAGGTTTTCATTTTCATTCAATTGTAATTTTAAAATTTCCTTCTTGATTTCCCTCATGATACAATTTTCATTCAGCAATGTTTTGTTCAACTTCTGTGAGCTTAATATACTTTTTGCCATTCCTGTTTTTAATATCCAGCTTTACGCATTTGTGGCCAGAAAAAACAAAGGATCATTACTTCAGTTTTCCTACTGTTTGTTGAGATTTTCTTTATGTCCCAATATTTGCTCCATTTTAGAGAAAGTTTCATAGGCTGCCGAGAAGGAAGTACCACAGCATTAATTCATATTCTTACACCTTTGAATTCATTGATTATATTTATAATTAATTGTTATTTTGAAATAATTATCTTGTGTACGAGCTAGGTTGCTTTTCTCAGGGTACATTACAATGGAATATTAATTTCTAGAGGAGGCATATTGTCTTGGTTATTCATGTCGTTTGTGTTTTTGTGATGGAATGCAGATAGATGAAGTCAGGTTGGTATTTCTTGGTATGGATATCTGCTCTTACCATTGTTTGAGTGGGTGTTTTGATGTTTGTTTGATGTTACTTCAATTTATCAGGTTGTAGCCCAGCTGAATGCTGCTTAAGGTCCAGTCCTGGGAAAATCCTGTGTTGCTATACCAATAGGATGTCAGAAATGGTTCCAGCTAAGCTATGGATAAGTGCAATTTCTGAGCCCAGGAGAGCAAACTTCTGTAGGGTTAGAAGTCTGTGGAGATGAGTGGTCTTCTGGTAGCAAGGACTGGGGTCACAGTGGGAATAAGCAGTGTTTTGTGGGGACTGAGTGCAGGATGCTACATAGTCCTCAGGGGAGAGGTTGGTTGGATGAAGGCCAGGCTAGGGGCCCTTATCTGGGGTGAAGGGTGTAGCTCATTGCATGATCCCCTGGTGTCCTGGTGGGTGGGATAGCAGAGTGGCTTGGGGGCCCTACTGTTATTCAGAGTCCTAGGATATCATACAGTTTTTAGACAGGCTGGTAGATACAATGACTGATAAATGCACAGGCTGACTGTCTCCATGGTCATCTGGTGTTGTGGTGGTCACAGGACACCATACTGTCCCTGGGCAGTATGTTTGGGTGGCTGATTGGCAGGCAGGTGGGTAGACAGAGTGGCTCTGCAGTTCTGGGTCACAGGGTTAAAAAGTGATTTTTGAATATATACCATGTGCTAAGTTTGTGCAAGTGTTGCTATAAAGAGAAAAAAATGGCAACATTTTCTGGGAAACTATTAAATAAGACACAAATACATGCAAGAGTCTATCTGTAAGCTCTGGTTATTTACAGCAAGGAGAGAAGTTTGATAGAGAATACAAGAAGGAATAAGTGTGAGAGGAGGAGCTTTGGTGAGGATTAAGCAATGGGCAAAGCTAATGGCTCTCAACTTTGCATAATGTACTTCAGAGGCCTCAAAAATGCTCAACTTTATGCCATATCTGAGACAAATGACGTCAAAGAGTCAAGAGTGGATCTTAGCCATCAGCGTCTCTCCCTCATCCCCCCTCCCCCACTTTCTCTCTATGCTCCCAAGTCATTCCCTTGTCTGAAAGTTATAGAGTTGAAGGCTGAATAGGAACTACTTAGACAAGATGGAAGGATGGGGAGCATTGTTGCAGAATATTTGTTTAACTCTGTAAAGATTTGTTGCATTTGTTTAATTATGTAAAGATGTGTTGCTATTTTACCTTGCCTGCCTAAAGTACCTGATTGGTCTAATAAAAACCTGAACAGTCAATTGCAAGGGAGGAGGTGTAAGCAGAACTTCCAGGCAAGGAGAGTAAGTAGGAGGAGAAATTTAAGCTCAGAAAGAAGAAAGAAAAGGAGACAACAGGGAGATGCCAGGGGCCAGTCAGCCAGACATGAGGAAGCAGGAAAGTAGGACATACAGAATGAAAGATTAAAAGCTGCAATGCAAAACATAGATTAATAGAAAAAAGGTAAGTTAAGTTAAAAGAACTAGTGGGACAAGCCTAAGCTAGGACCCAACATTCATAATTAATAATAAGTCTCCTCCATGTCTTTATTTGGAAGTTGGTTGATGGCCCAAAGAAAATGTCAACTACAGAGCACAGAGTTAGTGTCAGAACAGAAAGGCTTTAGAACAGGATAAGAGCATGAAAGTATATATTTCCATGCATTGTGCACCCACTTAATACAGTGGATCAGCTACATTCATAGATTGAATAGGCTAGTTTCTTGCTGTTTTCTTCTTCCATTTCTTGGAACTGAACCTAAGTCTACACCTATGCAAATCAAGCATGTTACTACTACTACACTCCAACCCCGGTAGACTAGCTTCTCATATGTGCTTAGAATACAGACTGTAAGGAGTCTGGCATCTCACACAAAAATACCAACGTACATTTATAGACTGACTACAAAGTGCTCTTTATCCAGTGCTCTCAAGATCAGGCTGAATTTCATAGTGTTCCCTCTCCCTCGCATTAGTCCTAGAGTTTGCAGAAATAATGCTTTTAGAAAAATAGTTTTGATTTTAGTATGAGTTGTAATGTAGTTATGGTCATGTAGTAACCTAAGTGGAAAGCCAAAAATAGCTGTGAAATATACTGAAAACTGAACTGATTCTACTTGATGTCTTATTTCCAAAGCAATTGAAGTAACTGGACATGATTACTTGAAGAAAGAATATAGTCTGAGACTAAAAAGGTAAAAGATGGATTGCATTTTGGGTTCTTATTTACAGTCTTCCTTGTGTCCACATTCTCCATAATAAGAATCTCAGTTGCAAGCAGGAAAGGGAATAATCTAATTTTCTTAACTTTGACCTGGCTTTGGGATTGTCTCTTAACATAGAATGCTGAGACCTCTATGGGAGGCTGGTACTATCTAGATTCCACAAATCCTTGTATGACTCATGTGCCTTCTTGCTTAGCTAGCCCAATAGAAGATGAGAGGCATCTAGAGCCCCAATTTCTCCTATTGCTTCAGCCCTCTGCTAGCCAAGGTCTAGCCTCAGTTACCCAGATGACAGGAGGTACTGTAGACATGTGATGGAGCTCAGGCCATGTCAGAAAAAACACTGCTCAAATTGCTCACCTGTAGCAGCCCGAGCTAAATAAACAATCATTAAATCACTGGGCTTTGGGGTGCTTTGTTAGCTGGCGATAGCTAACTGGTATAATGAGATTTAGGAAACTTTGAAATTATTTCACATACTACATTTTGTGAGTCATGAGACTCCTGAATAACAAGCCTGTGAGAATAATGTTCACTAAAAATTAACTTATACTTTTTCTGTTGTAGCTGTTAGCCCCTCTCCTTTTCCTGTATTATAATTATAATTACTAAATTTCCTTAGTTCAAACCCAAGACAGAGAGGCTTCCTGGTATTGAAAGCTGTCTACATTGTAGAGATGAGAACATTCAAAAAGAAGGCTTTCTTTTTTTTAATTAGAAGTTTTATTATTTATTATTATTATTTTCAGTAAAAGGCTCCAATATATGTTTTTGTTCTTTTAAAACATGCTCATAGAATCATGCTTTCCTAATCCAAGGCCATGGGTAATTTAATTAAGGTGTATTAGACAGGGCAGGTGAACAAATTCTTACCCCTTTCCTTCATCTCACATATTTATGTGTGCATACATGCCTGGTCATGTGCGTTTGTGTATATACATGTGTCATACAATGCATTTTATTTACTACTAGGTTTTCTAAGCTCTAGGGAAGAGAAGCATGGGTGAACCACTTGACCTTTTCATAAATTGTCTCTAACACATCTTCTAGTGTGTGGTTTTCTCCCAGAGCCCCAAGTTGCAGTATTTCTTGCTCATGAGACTTTCCCTCTGAGTAAGGAAGCTGAGAAACCTGTTGTGCACGCGTCAGGAGTAAATGAGAAGCATGGTACATATTCTCACAGCTGCAGTCAGCTGATGGGGACAGAGGTGAGCTGTATAGTAACTAAATTGGAATACACAGCCCTCTTCAAAGATGTTTGCACTCATACCAGAAGCTGCAGTGGCATCCTTGGGTTAGCATGTGGTACTTACACAGCACCAAAATCTCAAGGTTGTGAAATTTTAGAAAACAAATCAAAACTTAACATTTCTTTGATTTTTTTTAAAAACCAGTCATTTGCTAAGTTCCTGAAACATGCAGTTTCTGTAAATAAAAAGGTCTTTGCTGAGAATTACATTGTTTTGCTGACTGGAATGTATATGGTTATCTCTCTGTCCACCCTGCCAGCTTTGTTCTTTTTTCTCCCTGTAGAAGATCCTGTGGAGGCCAGTGACTGTGGACCATAAACTAGTCCGTGGGAATAGTTCCCAAGCCCATGAAAGAGCTAATGATCTACGGTAGAATTGAGGTTCAATCAGTGTTGGGAGAACTGACTTTCATTGTCTTTTCACTCTTCACTAGTGATCTTAAGTAACTCAATTAAAACCTGTTTTGTGTGGAGGACAAGAAATTTCAAGGTGACAGTCTTTAATGCTCTATAGCTATTTTTTCAGAGCAGTAACTAGGCAATGATGGGAGACATTCTCACTTGGTTTATTATTTTCATTTCCAAAGCTAAAATATCAGAAAAAAAAGAACATTGGTGTTGTTTTTTCTCCCCTTCTATGTCTTTGCCCTTGGCTTTGACAGTGATCATTACACTTTCAGCTCAAAAAGTCTTTAATGTCACAGATTACAATGAGATAGTATTTCAATTTTATGTCAGTTGTGAAATAATTTAGAGGTACTTCCATTTTGCATGTCTACAATGAAAAAAATCTTTAGGCTTTGATTTGGGGAAGGGAATTACTCATATGGATTTAACATTTTATCAACACCATGAAACTATTCCTACAGAATCAATGAAAGAATTAAATGATTATCTAGAGCACAAGGTCCTTTTAGAAAAGAATGCTTTCCTGCTTGGGAAAAATTTCTGATCAATTTTGGAAAGGCTTCAGCAATGATTTATGGGTTTCTATTGGGCCATTGGTTATTTGTTTAGACAGAATGAGTTTTCTATTGATTGAATGTTTCCCCTGATTGAATTAATCTTTGGAGTGGAATGTAAGGATGGGAAAAGAGAAGTGATGAGAAATGTATCTATTCTTTTCCCCTGGGAAGGCTTGAGAATGGGTCTTTTTGTGCCACATGGTGCTTCTGTCCTTCTATTTCACACAGGGTAGATGACCTCCTGAAGTACACATGATCAGAGATACATTTTCTGGTCTGAGATACTTATAATGACAGTAACTAACAGTTACATGCAGGAAACTAACTCATTCTATGTGATGTTTACCTCTGTTATGCTGATATAATGTTTATATGCTAATAATATATGCATTAATTTGCATGGATTATGGAATTCATATTCTAAAGTTCACAAGTCTTGACAAAGACAACCTAAATGGCATTCTCTACTTGTTCTGACCTTATATTTGACCTATGATATACATGTAGAAAAGTGAACAGCTGAATAGTGTTATGACCAGCACCTAGATCATAGGGCCCCTCTTTCTCAGCCATTGAAACTTCCCTGTACCCTTTCTAAGAGAAATTTACCTGTCTCTAGACTTCTGACATCATGCCTCAGTTTTATTTTTTGGTCTCATAGTATTGTTCTCTGTGTGTGGCTTCCTTTGCTCACGTTGTGGAGTTCATCAGTATCATCAGAATTCATGGCTTATCCTCCTCAGTGTTGTGGAGTAGTCTGTATTATACGTTTGCATTAATTTGTCCATTCCCCTCTTGAAATGTACTTGGGAAACTTCTGCTTTGGACTATCATGAATAATACGACGGGGGACTTTCTAACACATGCATACGAGTGAACATAGGTGTACCATATACTTCCCTTGGGGATATGCCTATGTGTGGAATTGCCAAGTCATGGGTATCCGTTTTTTAAATGGATAGTATTAGAGTCAAAGGACAGGATGGACTGAGCCATAAAATCAGATTACTTTTGGACACCTGAATGATATTGGGGGAAAGTGGATATTGTCGTGGGAATACATTCTAGGTCCTGAGAGCTCACATTGCTAGCTCCTGTGTCTGAATGACAGGATGTTGAAAGTGTGCTGATTAGGTCATGTTCTACCAAGCTGCTCTCAGCCCAGAGTTCTTGCCACATAAACTTTTCTAGTCTAAGCCTTGAGAGTGTTATGGGAAGTGGCCTCAGCTCCTTTTGTGTTCTTTTCCAGCCCAGGTTGCTCATCTGTCCCTGTGACCATTTGAGGTAATAACCTGACAGTTGTCAAGATGAATCATGACTCTTTTTCAGACACACAGGAAGACCAAGTTTGTGACTAATCGACAAATCCTTTGGACACATGATGAGGCACCAAGAGCCATCTCATCTAGGCAAGTTAAGGCCTGAGCTGCGCCTCTGAGCTAGAAGTGAAAGCAAGCATTGGCAGAACAGTTGTGTTTATTTGATTTGCTGATTTGGGAGACACGCCGTATTTTTTTCTCTCTCTACATCTCTATTTCCTCTACAAAAGCTTATCAGTTTATTTGTGGCCTTCAGGGTTTGTCTGCCTGTTTTGGAGTGTGCTCAGAATCCAGGTACTGTGAGAATAAACTAAACCTCAAGAAAATGGTGACCCCCAAGCTAATCCCAGCAGTCTTACAGCATGACCTTCTTCCCATCTTTCACTATTGCTTGACTCCTCCCACTTCTTTACAGATGTTACTGGATTGAAATCACAGAAAACTTGGTAGTGTTCAAGAGAACTGAGATATAAGGAGGGACAATATGAGTCTTCAGGTAGTAGATGCTGATACCTGAATAAATGCTTCTTTTTGCCTTAGCCTTCTCTGGAAATGACTCTCCAGGAACCCCAAAGCCACCCTTTGAGGCAGTTCTTGAGAATCACGAACATGTATGTATGTAGCCCATTGTCAACACCACGTATTTGCCTGCTGTTGGTTTCATTGCATTGCCATGGAAATAGACCCTTCACGCTGCAAAGACTGTGTCTGATAATTTCAGCTGTAAGTAGGTATTTCCTCCATGTGCACTGCATGACATTTTAAGTTCCCAGAATTTGCTTTTCCCTTTGAAACATCCTTCAGATTGCTTGATATGCTCACAGGAAAGAGAAGACGGGGGCATAAACCAGTTGCAAGGGTCTGGACCATTTCATTCTCACCTACTGAAAGCACCATATTTGTTGTAGAGAAACTTTCAAAATGGACTCAATTAAGCCCAGATAGTTTGATTTAACTTGTTTTTAACTGTAACTGGTTATTTTTCCTGGCATAAAGCCATCTAGAATTACATCTGTGTAAGTTTTCCAGATAATCTCCAACCACATTAACAGTTTTTTAAGTGGTATTCAGAATATTAAAGTGGGACATTTCTTTCCTCTTTCTTGATATCATTTAGTATAGAGATTGGTATATTGGATGTGTGTGTGTGTGTGTGTGTGTGTGTGTGTGTGTGTGTGTGTGTATAGTCCTTCATACAGAGCTGTCTCCAGAGGCCACAGTTGCTTCCTGTAGAACTAGAGGCTCCAGTGATATAATACCCCACCTTTATATTGAGAATAGATCTTCTGAATATATGATGAGGTTACAGTTAAGAGATAAGCCAATCATAAACTTCAAATATTATGTCATAAGTGTGTATAATAACCTAACACCCCCAAACAGCTAGCTAACTTGAAGACACTACAACAGTTACATTAGCCTATAGCTGTATAATATCTAATAAAAGTGTATTATATGATATAGTGCTGAATATCTCATGCAATTTGGTGAATACTGAGCTGAGAGTACAAATACAAATAAGTCATGCTTCCCTATTATCATGCAAGTTGAATACACCATGGTGTATTGGAGATTGCAATTCATTCTCTGCCTCAAACTTTAGGCTCTTATAGCCTGATCATTACTACAAAGAAGGGCTCCTCACCATCTCTAATAAAGGATGAAAGAATTAGTGTTAAGGAAACACACAGAATTTACCTATTTTGCAGTGGTTTGCAAAGTGTAGTCCAAGAGAAGCATCATCAGCATGGTTAAGACCTTCTCTCAGGGGATGGACAGATGGTTAAGTGGGTAAGGGCATTTACATTGCAAACATTAGGGCTTTAGTTTGAATCTCCAGTAACCACATACAAAGCAGGAAATGGTTGCATGTGCCTGTAACTCCAGCAACTGGGGAAAGAGGAAAGCAGATCCCAAGAGTATGCTGGTCAGCCAGCCAAGCTGAAACAGTGAGCTTCTGTCTTAATGAGATTGTTCTCAATAAGGCTAAAAGCTAGAGAGGACACCAGCAACCTGTTCTGGCCTCTTTGTAGCCTCATATGGTGCACTCATCTGTATACTTCACAAACACAGAACACACACACACACATGTACACCCATCCATGCTCACATGAATGTATATATACACAGAGAGTTATTTAAAAAAAAAAAAAAAAACTTCTTTCAGACTTAAATTTCTTGTGGGAATGGTCCCAGCAATTTATGTTTTAATAAGGCTTACAGGTAAGGATGAAATGGGCTATAGAACAGGCTCCAGTTTATATCACTTTTTACCAGCCTTAAATACTAAAACCATTAACTATGTAGCTATTTTTTTTCTTTTCCATTTGCTTTCAGGTTTTTCTGTGGTGGTAATTTGTACTGCAAGTAAGATGACAGGCATAAAATAAACACAAACTATCAGTTGGAACTTCCTCAAGCCTGCCTCTTTTCTCCAGGCAGGCAGGCAGAAGAGCTGCTGTGTGAAGTATATTGAGTATCCCTCCCTTCACCATATATAAATGATTAAGTCTGTAATCATAGGCTTGTGGCTTGAAGGCCCTCTCCACTGGCTTTTGCTGTTGGTTATCTACATAAAGCTCTTATCCTTTTATTTCTCCGTGCATTTTTTCTGTTTGTTTGTTTCTTTTGCCCCCACATGTTTTGGGGCACAGTTACTTCACAACAGTATTTGCCTCTCTCCCTTCTGTTTCTTTCTGGAGATTTCTCTCAGGGCATCCTTAACTACCTTAATTATTGGCCTCTCATTTATGACAACACAAAGTTCTGGGTTACCACTGAAGAGACTAGAATTCACAGGAAACTATCGCCCTGTTGCTATGTCAACTGTGGTAGCTTTTCGGCAGCTCGTCTACTGCAGGACAGGTGCAGCAAGGAAGGTTTCACTTCCTGATAGGCCTAATGATGTGTGAGTTTGAGGATGTCAGGAATTTCATTCTTTTCTGCTGTCTTCTGAGACACAGGGAGCAGTGCTGGCTGAAGCTATCCGGTGTCCAGGGCTGGAGGATCAAAGCTCTCTGCCCTTAGTCACTACTCATCTTCCACATCCAGATGTCTTTACAGGGACCATCCTTAGCCAGGCAAAGTTAATGCATGGTGTTAGAAATCTTAGTTACCTAGGGGAAGAGTCTCCACCATTGTATTTAATTGTCCCTTCCCTTCCTGCCAGGCAGATTGAGCCTTTTATTAGAATGAGGGACAAGATCTTGTATCAGATCCAACTGAAAGACTCTGAACTCTGCTTGCAAATTCACTGGACTATTATTGATCTAGTTATTTATCTTTTACTGAATCCTCTTTATTTTGAAAATCCCCTTATTAAAATGTCATGCACACAATATCAGACACTGGGTGAAGAATTTGATGAGTTAGGTGATGTGTATTACTTCTCACCAATTCAGATTTTTATCAGTCTAGAAAGTTTCCTGCCTTTCTCTTTCACTCCCCCACATCTCTGTCCTAGGAAACCACAGATCTGATCTGCATCACTATAGGTTAACTTCATCTGTCTTAAACATTCACACAAATGCAATTATACGGCACATGCTTTCATGTCTGGCTTCTCTCACTCAACATAATATAAACATCCAAACGTATGCCCTGAGCTAACATTTTCTTTGAAAGCAGAAACCATGGGAGAATTTGAAGCCCCTTTGGGAAAGAAAGCAAGAGCCAGACTTTGTGGCTTCTACAAGTGCCTTTCTCTTTTGTATCACTGTGTAGTATTCTACTGTATTAGTGTTCCTAATACACTGTTGATGAATATTTGGGTTATTTATAGTTTACAGCTATTATAAATGAAGGTTCCATGAACATTTGTGTATGTTTCATGTGTTTACATGAATGTATGGTTTGATTTCTTTTGAGTAAATGAATACCTAAGGATAGAATTACTTGGTCACATTTGACTTTGAAACCAAGGGTTAATTGTTTCTAAGGGTGGTGTTCACAAAACTGTGTGAAGGTTCTAGATGCACCCCATTGTTATAAAAAATAGATCTCACAAAGAAATATAATGTAGTATTTTACTAAAAAAAATTATGTCTGAGGATTTTGTCTGTGTGTAGATCTGTGCACCATGTGTGTGCCTGGTGCCCAGTGAAGCCAGAAGAGAGTATCCAATCCACTGGAACTGGAGTTACAAATGGTTGTGGGCTACCACATGGGTGCTTAGAATCAAAGCCAATGTCCTCTTGAAGAGCAGCTGTGTTCTTTTCTTTTTCTTTCTTTTTCTTGAAAATATATCCTGATTATGGTTTCACCTCCCTCTGCTCCTCCCAGTTCTTCCCCATTTCCCCTCCCATCTGGATCCACACCCTTTCTGTCTTTCATTAGAAAACAAAAAGACTTCTAAGGGATAATGTAATATGAAAGATAAAACAAAAACCATAGTATTGGAATTGTAAACAACAAACAGAAGAAAAAGGGCCCAAAAGAAGGCAGAAGAAATGGAGATTCATTTATTTGCACACTCAGGAATCCAATAAAAACCAGAAGCCATAATATATATGCAGAAGACCTGATGCAGACTCATGCAGACACTGTGTATGTCACCTGAGTCTCTGTGAGTTCATATGTGTGTTGATCTTGTTGATTTACAAGACTGTTTTCTTGGTGTCTGCCATCTCCTCTGGCTGTTATGATCTTTCTACCTCCTCTTCTGTGGGGTTCCTTGAACCCTGAAGGGAGGGATTTGATGGAGACATCCCATTTAGGGCTGAGTATTCCATAGTCTTTCACTTGTGTGTTTCTGTATTTGTTCCTATCTTCTGAAGAAAGAAGCTTCTCTAATGATGGCTGAGCAAGGCATTGGTCTATGAGTACAGCAGAATATCATCAGGAGTTATTTTATTGCTATGGCTTCCCCCACCCTTTTCAGAGGAGTAGTATTTGGTTTTACATCGACTGTCTGGGCTACCTAGTCTCAGGTTCTTGGTCACCCAAGCAGTGTCAGGTATTGGTTCCATCTTATGGAGTGGGCCTTAAGTCAAATCAGATATTGGTTGGTTGCTCTCCCAAGCTTTGTGCCACCATTGAACTAGCATATCTTGCAGGTAGGACACTAATGTAGATCAAAAGGTTTGTACCTGGGTTGGTGTTTACATTTCTTGGTTGGTAGCATACAAAGTACCATTCTATGCCAAAGAAACTAGCATATAAGGATGAAGGCTCTATGCAGGCACCAGCTCAACTTCTCCATGTTCCATGAGTTGTGTGGGTGTTGTCTTCAGTAATGGGGCCTTGCCTTCATTTTGTGAAGAGCAACCTACAGTCTTGGCAACAGCCTGGGTTGTTTGGGAGTTCTCATGGGACCCCTTTGGCCAACAACTCAATTAGATATAACCTATTCCTAGTATAGGAAACTTCATTTGGTGACAAGAGATGGTCATTTGGGGCTCTGTCTCTCTCATTATTTGGTGATTTCAGCTAGATTGTCTTGATATATGTATATATTTTCGGAAAGCTTATACTTTAGTAGCTTTCCATATTACCCCTTGAGTGATCCTCAATTTTAGCTATATTCCTTCTCATGCAGCTCTTCCTTCCTCCTTCTCACTTGATCCTCCCATTCCAGCTACCCCCACCTATAAATACCTATGTGTTTTATTTCCCCTTTCTAATGAGATTTATCTGTCCCTCAAGGTTCCTTATTTTATACCTAACCTCTGTGATTCTATAGATTATAGCTTGGTTATCATTGGCTTAATAGCTAATATCTACAGATAAGTGAATAAGTACAATGTATCTCTTTTTGGGTCTGGGATACCTCATTCAGGATGATTTTTTTCTAGTTCCATCCATTTGCCTACAAATTTCATTATTTCATTCTTCAGTTTGTTTTTAACAGCAGCCAGTGTTCTTAACTGCTGTGCCATCTCTCCAGCCCCTGTAAGTCTATTGTTTGTCTGTTCTAGTATGTTTCCATGGCAACTCATCATTTCCTCCGATGTTCATGGGGTTGGTTTGCCAGTAATTCTAACTTGGATTGATCAGTGTAGCATGTAAAGTTGAGTTTATAGAAATATATCCAGTAGGATATGTACTAAGTGATAATCTGGAGAGGTCTATTATTAATTTATTAAGGTGATGCAATGGGGATACAGACTCACTGATACAGGATAAGGTAGATGCCACCGGCACCGCCGCTGCACCTGCTGATCCAGTTGCCGAGATCTGCCATTCTGCCCAGAGGAGATGGCGACCAACTGCAAACTGTTCCACGCTACCTGACTGGGTCCTCACCACCCAGGAGAGTAAACATGCACCCCCTCCACAATTTTAAACGGGTCATGTACCCAGAGAAAACCTGGCTAACCACCCCCAAAATCATGGGCTGAACGGATTGAACTCCCACAACCATGTACAGCAATCACAAGTTCATTCTCAAGGCCCATCTATTACCAGCCTGTGATCAAGTTGTGAAATTCAGGGGTGACTCTGTTTCCTTCTGACTTCTACTTTTCATCTCCTTCAACATTTAAATGTCTTTTAAAAGGCATAGACTGATGGAAGAAGTCGATGCTTCTTATGGTGGTTGCATAACAGATTACCACACTAACTTGGTAGCTTTATATTCTGTCACTGTTCTGGAGGCCAAAAGTCCAAAATCAGCTGCCTGGACCAAGATTAAGGTGTCTTATGGTCATGCTGCCCCAGGAGGCACCACTGGAAAAGCTATTACTTTTCTCCTTCAACCCCATGGATGATTATGTAAATGAAAATACATTTTCCTCCAACTTTTAGGTAAATATCTAGCCACGAGTTGTCCTCTTATCGTTTGTTAATAATGAACATGCTCAATCGTAGTGCGGATGGTATTTCCCGGCTTATGGCCATATCTCTCCTATTTCTACATGTCCAATCTTCACCTTGCTACCTCATTCATCTTTGCCTCTCTCACATTAGCACTCCTATTCTTGTATTTATGTCTGTTGTTAAAATTTTTGCCCAGAAAGAGACATAAAAAACATCTACTTTGCCTCTCTCACATTAGCACTCCTATTCTTGTATTTATGTCTATTGTTAAAATTTTTGCCCAGAAAGAGACATAAAAAACATCTACTTATGGTGATATTTTATTTGTACTGAAATGTGATTTTATTTGTACGTTAATAAATAAAGTTGCCTGGGGGTCAGAGCTAATAGCAAGCCATAGCAGAGCTGGGCGTTCGTGGCGCACGCCTTTAATCCCAGAACTTGGTAGGCAGAGCTAGGTAGATCTCTGTGTGTTCAAGGATACAGCCAGCATTGGAGACACATGCTCCAGTGTGTGTCTGGAGATCTGTACAGACAGTGGTGATGAGGCAGTCATGTGGTTGGGTTTACAACCAATGAGAATGCAGAACAGAAAGTCTATATAAAGACAAACAGAAAGTAGGTCTCTTTCGGAGAGGCCTCTTGGCTGAAGAGGATAGCTGCAGCAGGCAGGTAAGGCTCTTAGCTCTGATCTCTTGGCTTTCTTCTTTGCATTGGTTCTGTGTTTCTTATTTAATAAGACGGTCGGTTACATCTACATCTACTCTCCCACCTTAGCTCCCGGCAACACACTGAGATAAGATTGCATAAAAAGAGGAAACAAGGAGTTTATTTACAGAGCATGAGCCGAGGAGTTACAGGCAGAAGCATAGGTGACTTTAAAGTTGCCACACGGCGAGGGCTGCTCTCAGTTTAGGGATGATGACTTCTCAACAGCTTCACAGACAATCTCTTCTTCATCCTTCCCCACACAGATCCTCTAGCCCCTACTCCCAAGACCACAGGCAGTTAGGGGGAAGGACCTATGTCTAGTTGGAAGGATTAGCTGAATACTCAGGTGAGGATCCCATGATCCTCCCTGCCCTCTCCTTCTAAGGGAAAATAGTCAAGAGACTCAGCTGTGACGACCTTTTGAGAGCAGGCCCAGCAGAATACCTGAAGATGGTGGCAGTTTGGCTCAGAGGATGCTCCTGTAAAACAAGGTCTTACCTGTGTAATCTGGGATCATCTTCTTATCTCAAAAACAATTATATTACATCAAAAAGACTTTTATTTCAAATAAGGTAACATTTCAGGTTCCAAGGATTAAGCCCTGATATCTTGATCGTGGATCAGGGTGGGGATTTTTCAGCCTACCTCAGGAATTTAGCTTAAAGCTGTTTGTTACTAAATCAAGGTTCTTGACCTCTTCTGAGAAAGCGGGTGGAGGATACTGAGACTAAAAGGAAAAAAAGAAGTCAATGCTCAGATTTCATCAGCAGATTCTGCAGGTTCCTATTATCCTCTGCAATCGATCTGTAAATATGATGGATCAAACACCCCAATA
This sequence comes from Peromyscus eremicus, assembly GCF_949786415.1. Classification (NCBI taxonomy): domain Eukaryota; kingdom Metazoa; phylum Chordata; class Mammalia; order Rodentia; family Cricetidae; genus Peromyscus; species Peromyscus eremicus. Next base: position 111,488,609 of record NC_081419.1, read on the forward strand.
TAGGAAATAAAGCCCCAACCTGGGAACGCTTCCTCCTTTCCTCTCCCCTTCTCATAGTTTTCTGACAACATATTTCCTTTCTACTCAGCTTGTTCGACCATATGACTTGCATTGGCCAATAGACGGAAGGCAGAAGTGACGTCACTTCAATTTGATGCTGAGGCTTTTATAGTCTGACATGTTGGTCCTGGTTCTCTTGGAGCTCTGGTCTCTATCATGGAAAGATTTATTTCAGCTACTTATCAACTCCCTTTATCTTCAGTCTGGAGGGAAGTCTGTGGAACAAACCAGAGCTTCTCCCAAAGCTAGGGGTCCACACAGTCTAGACAACTCCTACTGAAGCAAATGTACCTGAAGGTTTAAGAGCATGAAATAAACGCTGATGGTTCTGATTCAGTGAGATTTGGGGGATGTTTGTCAGGGAGCAGTGACACAAGAGCTGACAAATGCATTGTGTTTGCATCTCGACCTTTTCTGCAACTCTGGGAAGTTGTATTGGGCAATATACAGGAAAACCCTCCAAGTGTTCATTGTTTTCTTCTCCCTGAAATCCTAGACAACAGTGGAATATACCAGCTCCCTCCTCTCTCTCTCTCTCTCTCTCTCTCTCTCTCTCTCTCTCTCTCTCTCCTCTTCTCCTCTCCTTTCCTCTTCTTTCTTTCTTTCTTCCTCTCCCACTTCCTCCTCCTTCTACTTTTTGATGCTCTTAAAATATGATTCTAGAGGAATCTATAAACCAGAGTTTCACTACTCCCTGAGGGGGGGAAAAAGCAGCTAGATACCTCTCAACATCAAACCGCTCGTAAATTCAAAAAAGAAAATAGGTTAAATAAAACAGTTTCTTTTCACACGTAAAAGGGAACCCCAGCTTCATGACAGCCAGGGATAGAGGAAGTAAGAGATGCCTGGTAACTCTTTCCAGGAATCTGGAGAAACCGTCTCTTCTAATATTCTGGCTGCTGCTGATTTCAGGAACTTACCAAATGCTGTAGAGTAAAGGACACAGGAAGCTCCTCGTTCAAATCCCAGGTTACACAGTTGTAAAACATGCAACAATCATGCTGCTTTCTGGAACTGGACACTATTGACAGGGCTTAGTTTCCATTCAATGTAAGTATTTGTGGAAATCTGTGTTAGACAAGTCAATCATTGTAAAATCAGAAAGCAAATCTCCAACAAAAACTCAGTATGCCTCTTCACAATCTCCAGCTGATTGTGCTTGTTTAATTAACAACCTCCTTATCAGAATCAGTGGTAGCAAGTTATAGCCAAGGTCTATATCTACTGAAATGTGTATTATTCTTAAATTACTTCTTGATGTGAATTTTTCCTTAAATGAGATTATTTTGATTTAATATTGCAGTTTGTGAATTGTCTTAAATAAATACCTTTTCTGGATCCTGTATTAGAGTTCTTTCCTAATATAAAAATGAAAGTGTGTGTGGGGGGGATACAAAAAAACTAATGTAAAGACAACTCTAACATTGAGATGGCATTGATAGCCTTATCGGCAGAAAAATCACTGAATTGGGAGGCTGGCTGCCTTAGAGAGGACTGTATCTCTATTTTATGAGGTGGTTGGCAGAACAGGGTGACTATGTTGAGTCATCCTTACCTATAGTAGTGAAGGTCTGAACTCTATTCATCTGGATATGTTTAAGGTCGTTAAAGTTTAACAGATACAAAAGTGGTTCTGTCCCATCCATTTAAGATTTCCAACGTGAATTATTACTTTCTATGGAAAACTTCAAGCCAGGCCTGTTTTGTATTAATGCTGAATGAAAGTGGGAAAATACAGCCAGGAGAGATGCTGAGGTTCACTGATACAGTAAAAGTGGAAAGGAAAGCAGGATGGCATTCCTCTTTCCAAAGGCTACCAGCTCTGCCTTTGATGTTGAGATTGTTCAATTACCATGGACTGTGAAAGATACTCCCAATCGCTAAATTGTCATTTCCTTCTGTCCTGAGTACTGTAGTGCACTTCCTGCCTTACTGAAGCAAGATAAATTAGGTTCAGAGTCTCCATGGGAAGGGTGCTTTTCATTCCATGCAATTTTGACCTTGTTTTCCTCCATAGCAAACAGAATCTGAAAGTCATTTTACTTACTCACAGGTTCTTGTCTCACAGGAGGGCTCAAATTCTTAGGCTATTATTACTTTTATTCTCTTAAAAATATTCTCTCTCTCTCTCTCTCTCTCTCTCTCTCTCTCTCTCTCTCTCTCTCTCTCTCAAGATGCTAGATGTTTGCTGCATTTAAGGTGATAGTGACTCATCAGCATTATTGTTTATTCAAGATGCTAGGAAATGACAGCTATATATAAAGCATGCACACTGCTAGACTGTATATTATCTAGTCAACAGGAAAAAAATGCTTGGTAAAGGTTGTCTGTGGGGGTCAGATCTCACTTCTTTTCTGTTGAACACACATGCCAAGAACAGGTCCAAGATATGGGCTTTCCACAGAACATTCATCTGTGTTCATGTCTAACAGGGACAGCTGAAGATCTTTGACACTGCCCAATCTGGACAACTCAGCTCTGGTGAGGGAGACCTACATCCTAATCAGATTTTTATCAAGTTTTGTCTGTCTCTCACAGTCTACATTACAAAACAGTCAGCATCATATCTATTCACAGTTATTTTCTCCTAACATGAACATTTGTCTCTGCTTCATTCTCAGGCTGCATTTCTTTGTCCTTGTTGCATAGTCTTCTTCATCCCACCTACTCTGCAGCCAGAAATAGTCCTGTTCTTAGAGACTCAGTATCATGAAAAAAACACTGAGCATTCATGACCTCTATTTCCCCTTCCTAGAAAGTCAGTTTCTCAGTTGCTTTTGAGAGTTAGCCCAAATCTTTGTCTTATTTTCCATTTTGGGTTTCTCTCTCACACCACCTTTTGCGTAAATCACTGTCTCAAATGCCTAATATCAATGTCTGAAATGCTTAGACTCTACTCCTTACTTATAGTAGAACCAGATTCCCCACTTTCACAGGCTTCACATTGTCACTGATCATAAAGAAAAAGACAGACTGACAAACAAATAAAGGCAGTTACTTATTAGTGAGTACATGCTTACAATAAGGATCAAATGATACTCAAATGACCTCATTCTTCCCCAAATTAGGACAAATATTTTATATTATCATTTATATAGTTGATAAGCATTAAAATATTACTTATGAAGATATGGACTCTTTTAATTGAATTAATTAATTGATACATTGATTAATAAATTGGTCAAAATGAAAGATGTGAAAGGTCATGTTTCAAACATGCAGGCTTATGGATACAGTCTGGGATGTTGCTAAGGAAGAGAGAAACTTAAAGTTGATAAGTAGCTGTTTCTGAAGCTCACAGGTTTCTAGCTTTCTTAGGGGCAATTCTTCCTCTGGCTTCATATGTAGACCTGATGTCTAATAATTGCTAATCTTTGAATAGATCCTTAGCATTTTGAGTTGATTCTCAGCTTCTCTAGACCAGAGCTTTGTATAAAATCCAGCTTCTCTTGACCAGAGTTCTGTATAAAACCATCCATTATACATTTAAAAACTGGTTCTTATTGCCCAGGTTGAGCTTTTCCTGACACAGCCATTGTCATGATCCCATCTTTATTTAAGAAGTGTGGAAGCCGAGCTTTGATAAGCTTAGCATCTTGCCCAGGATCTTTAAACAAATGAATGACAGAGCTAGAATTAAAATCTAGGTCTACAGGCCTTAAGATATCCTTTCTTGACCCTTGTTCTTCTGAGCACCTTAGTAGATTTCACAGGATCCTCTGAACTGAAGTCAAGTACCTGGATGGCTAATATTCCTTGAAGCCATCCTTATTGGACAAGTTGTTTTTGTTTTGTTTTGTTTTTTCTTTTCTATTTTTTACCAGCAAGTTGGAATGCTATCTAGAAATCAGTTATGTCCACAGAGTTCCTTTCTGTCTCCTGGTATTACTCAGTATGCCCCAATCTGTACCAACTCATCGTGTTCTGCTGGTTAGCCCATTGTTTAATATTTCTGCAGACTAGCTTAGTCCTAATGTGAAGAGACCTTAGAGCAGTGGTTCTCAACCTTCCTAATGCTGTGACCCTTTAATACAGTTCCTCATGTTGTGGTGACCTCCAACCATAAAATTATTTTATTGCTATTCCATGACTGCAATTTGGCTACCGATTTGAATTGTAATGTAAATACTTTGGGGAGATAGAGGTTTGCCAAAGGGGTGGAGACCCACCGGTTGAGAAATGCTGTCTTAGACACTTTTTGACTCTACCACCAGAATCCCAGAGGGATAGAGATGATGCACTCGCATTGAGATGATTCACAGAACAGAGGATTCTAAGTACTGTGCAGAGCTGGTCAGAATTTTGACCTCATAGTATTACTGTTTACTTTTAAATGAAAGCCATATTCTTTACTACTTACTTAATGTCCCCAAGAAAGTACAAAGTTTAATTAATGATCAAAATTTTCCTTTAGTGTTTAATTTCTTTGAATAAATTTTATTTTACAAAATGAGATCTCATTAATAATGTTTGCCCAATGAAAATCTATTTATTTTTTGTAGTAGATGTCACATATGTTAGCAGACACTTGAATTTGTGATGCAACAGAGAAGCTGTGTGCTAAAAGTATAGAGCCACAGAGGCTTAACTCAAGGGGTTCAGCTAATAGGTGACTGAGATGAACTGAGCTTCTTGTATCACCAGGATTTCTAGTTCAATATTATTTCATAGCAGATTGGGATTTTTTTTATTCTAAATGTTTATATGGTTTTCTGTGTCCTTAAACTCAACAACTATTTTGATAAACTGAATATGCTCATTTTCCTAAGGAGCATATAGTGTTTAGAACATAGTAGATACTCAGTAATTCTGTGCTGAATGAATGCATTGAGGACAGAAACCTCTCAGATAAACCCAATCAGATCCTACTTCCCTTTGCCTTGAGTCTGCATTGTGCAATGTTATCCTCAATTCAACCCTAAATCTATTTTCCCAGAAGCAGTGAGTGGTTTTCTACAAGCATGCTATTTCTGGGATCTTGTTTGGCTCCAGAATTCTTTTTAAGAGCCTCGACTTTCCAGATTTGAGTAGCAGCTGCTTTTTTGAATGATATACAGGACTATGCATGCTTTTTCGGCCTGTTTCTTTTTTCCCAACCCCAGAGGGATTGACATCAAGGACTGTGATTAATGGCAGTTGAGTATTTCCCTTGCCCTCCTCCACACTTTTGTTTTGTGAGCATCTTTCTTTAGAACCATCCATCTCCATCTATGTCTTGTTTTCTCATTTTTTTCTCCTGTGGCAGGAATCTACTTAGCAAGTCCCCTTCTCATGACTTTGCCTTCCTACTAATTTATCATCTAATATTACTCTCTTTTTTCCCATACATGTTGACACATTGATCATTATTTTTGCTTCTTTATAGAATTTAATTCATTGGTAGTCTTCTATAAGCCAAGTGGTGCTCTGAGGCTTTCTATATCTTCATTCACATAGGTTTTCTTAGGATAAGCAGTATTTGTCTCCTGAAGGCAAAGCCAAGGTGCTAAGAAGTAGTTTGTATAGATTCATCACTGCATCTGGATCGTCAAAAACCAATACCACACATTTGTATCTGGTGGTATTGTAGATGTATAATGTCTTGTTTGTCATTTTCTTAATGACAGTAGAATCACCATTTTTGCACATGTATTTGAGCAGCAACTAAGTAGAAAGGTAGAATTGGAGCAGCTGAAGTGAGCCAGAGAAGTTGAAAAGAGAAGGGTCAAATTTCTAATTTCCTACCAACTTCAACAAAGCCAAAAAGACCACTCAAAACAGTGAGATTCTTTCCTAACTTTTCATTAGAAAATTCTAATACTTTAATACTCCTCCAACCCTCTCTCCAGCCCACTCGTTTCACTCCCAACAGGTGACTCATGAAATACTCCATTGTCTGAATAAATGCTATGCATCTCTCTGATTCTCAGCAAAAGACCATCCACATGCTTTCCCTTGGACAAATAAATCTGTGTTCATCCGGCCACACATATCACTGTTCTCTTTCTTTTCCCATCACACATCCTGCCAGAGAGACTCACTCTGCATCACCTTACAGACAATCCTTGTCACCTTCTACCCAGGGCGTGACCTGGCCCTGCCTCTCTGATGCTATCAAATCTGCCATGATAAAGATTACCCCCAGCCTCTATAGGGCTCCCTTTATCAATCTATCTGTATCACTTGATGATACTGATATCATTATGACTTTTCTAATTTCTAGGACTCTATGGCATTTGCGCCACTTGTTTCTTCCCACAGACATTTAACTTAGCTGCCCAAACCTTAACACTCAGTGCTTTTCGGGTGACTCTCCATCCATGTTAAAACTCATTCTCCTTGTTTGACTGCTACAGCAATATTCTGTCTCCTCTTCTGAGCTTTAGCATTCTGTGTGCTATTGTTTTCTTGGGTGTTCCTTTAATCTCTCTATCTTTTCCAACTTCTAGACCTTCTTTTCCTTCTGTCATCCTTCTTTCAGCAAAGAGTCTCACTGTCTGGCTATGGGAACCAAACTCCAGTGAAATTCTCACAGATCTTCCCCCTCCTAATCAAGTCAATCCTGTCTCATCATGTCAACTCAGTCGCCTAGTTCTCACCAGTCCGTCTTCAAATACTACTTGACCCTCTTGCTTCTGTGCTATTTCTTGTATTGTTTCTACACATGTTCTTAGCAGTAACCTAAAAATGTGTTTTGAAGATATCCCTGCCTTTTTTTCCCCATTCAGTAACTTATATCTGTACTGGATGTAAGATTTATTCAAAAGATAAAATGTGAGAACATCTCTTATCAGTTTTTTATTATTTGGTGGTTTCCTTTTAATAGGCCCTTTATGTACTATAGCACACTCTAAGAGGTATTTCCTGGTCCAGTCCAGATCACCTTTCTAGCAGCGTGAAACATCTTCCATTGGCTGCCTCCTCGATGCGGCCTTTCTACGCTGTTCAGTTTTTTCCTTGTTGGGGAAATCCTTCTTCCTTTCTCCTAAGTCACTCCTATGTTTCAAGAGTCTATTCATGAAGTTGTGTAGGTAGGGAGGTGAGGGGGATCTGAGTTGGGGGAAGGGAAACATGATTAAAATACACTGTATGAAAAATTAAATAAAAAATATATTTATACAATAACCCATTCATGTGTTATCTATTGCATGAAGCCTTCTAAATCCCCAGTTAAGGCTAGGAGAATATATCACAATGTTAGGCCCCAAGGACGAGCTCAATATATGCTTTGTGAACTCTTCTTAAACACTCTACAATGCCCTCATCGTCCTCTTCTCAATTGAAGCTCCTAATTTAAGAAGACAGGGCCTTTAAAAACAGTTCCATCATTTTCCTGACAGGAATCAATGCTTTGTTCATCTTATACCATATCCTTCTTCTTTCCTGTGACCCTTGAGTCTTCTTCCAAAAAGAACCAACACTAGCAATAATAGTAGTAGCAATGACAATCTCAGAAACATAAATCATTTAGAGGAGAGAGGGAGGTAGGTGCCACTGTAAATGGACCAAGTTTTCATTATTTAATCAGGGAGTTAATTGATGTCACAAAGAAATAGTGGAATGAGCTGATTTTTTAAACAGTTATGCCGGGAACCTTTGAAAGGATCTGAACGGGAAATGGTGGGTGCATTATATTTGGGAAGGGGTAGATAGGGGAGGAAGGAGATTGAGTGATCTGTATAACGCTATGTTTATCTCCGTTATAAATATGATTTCATTGTCAGAGCTTGTAACATGATAGCCAAAAGGAAAACAGGTATTAATATTCATCTCTCCAGAATTTTTCAGTCAATGAGTTGATAAACACCCAGATGCTTTGTAATTTCGTTTGTTTTGAGTACCTTATTTCATTAGAGAAGAACTTGGATTGCTCATGTACACATTAATGATATGAGTTGTTTCCTTAGCCACAACCTATTTTGGGATCAATTTCTCTTTATAATGCTTGTCAGTATTAGCATTGTGAGGACAAATTGGTTTAGTTTAATCCATGTAATGTGGCATTAACAAAGTACAATGTAATAAAATCAACATGACTGATTACATTCACCATTGGTGTAGAAAAGAGAATTTATGCAGAAGTGACTTGGTAGGCTTTTACAGCATTTCTTACTGTTTTAGTTAGTTTGGTTTTATTATTGTTGTTTCGTTTGAGACAGTGTTTTACTACATAGCCCAGGCTGGCTGTGAATTCACAATTGTACTGAATCTGCCACCAGAGTGCTAGAATTACAAGTGTGTTCCTGGTCTACAGTTCTGCTCTTTATGAGGGATGAAGAAAGGCCAAAACAAAGAGAGAACTTTCACTCCCAAAGGAATCAGAATTCATCGACAATTGATTATATTTGTGAGAAGTTTTTGAAATGAATTCAGATACATAATTACTAAATCTCAATGCCCAAACATTTCCTTATCAGATATTGTCTTCACGCTGAGGATGCATGGATATAAAGAGTACCAAGTGCTATGAGGCTTTTAAAATTTCTTTTTGACTGATGTCTAAAAATTATAGCTTGGTATCCTCAGGAAAAGAAAATGGTTTCAGTCCCTAACATTTAAGGTCATATTGTTGAAAAAGACTTTCTTTTTCTCAAATACAATTAATGTTAATAAATTTCTCTCAAAAAAAAATTAGGTAAAATGTTGTTTATTCTAAATTGCATCCATTTCTCATTCTTTTTCTATTTCTCTCAATCTCTGAGGAATGATTTATGATAATTGTATGAGCTACTTCCTTATTTGGCAATAGTTTCATTTTCATCATAAAAACAAGATTACATTGTCCCTTAGATTTTTTTCTCTTGCTTGTTTGATGGGTGCCCAGTCTTATTTTTTAGGGTGCTAAGCTTCATATCACTTACACATTAATAATGTCTTTAATAATGTCTTCTCTTTCTGTTTCTGGAAAGACAGCACATCCTGCACCAATAATTCTGCTTAATCGTTTATTAAATAAAGAGGTTGAGAAGAGTACTCATGTTTTTTGCGTCTTAATTACTCTAAATTGGGCCCCAGCTGGGGCCCATCTCAGACAATTTTCACTCCATCAGATAAAGAAGAACTGTTTAAAACCATTCTACATTTGTTATAAGCAGTAGACAGACTTCTAAAAGGTTTGTCTCCACATTGAGATCTGATAAAAACCAAAACATTAAAGCTGAAACAAAACCAAAAGAGTTTTGAGATTTCTCCCTGCTCAATAATCTCAATTCACTGTCACAGTGAACTTGAAGACATTCTTAATACTTTTATTCAGTTGTCTTAATACTTTTTATTAGAAAAAGGGCATCTTTTGTATTGAAAATCTACTGGGTACTTAAAAGCAGGAATTTTTTTTTTTTTTTTTTTTTTTTTGGTTTTTCGAGACAGGGTTTCTCTGTGTAGCTTTGCGCCTTTCCTGGAACTCGCTTTGGAGACCAGGCTGGCCTCGAACTCACAGAGATCCGCCTGGCTCTGCCTCCTGAGTGCTGGGATTAAAGGCGTGCGCCACCACCGCCCGGCAAAAAAGCAGGAATTTTTAAAACAGTACAGGCTATTGAATTATAAACTTCATGTAAATGAAGAGGTGAATGGAGGTGAAGCTATTGATAAAGAAGAATAAATAATGATTTAGAGAATAAGATAGCCTGTGGGGCATGAGTAGATGTATACATGTGGATTGTATACCCAGGATCCTTCTTATCTCTCTTCCTTTGCTGTTACACTTAAGACTTCGGTCTAAAAGTACAGAGGAGGTGGAGGTTTAAGGCTCATGAGAAGACATTGATGTGTCCACTTACGTAAACACTCACAAAAATCAGTGTCTGCCCATGCTAGACAATTTAGAAAACCCAGAAAGGCCATAGAAGTAAACTAACCACAGCGAGACATAATACCTCTTTTCCCATCAGAGATTCTGTTTCTATCTTTTGTCTGTAGGTGAGTTAATTTTGTCGTTTACTTTTCTAAGCTTTTACCTATACTTTACTATTTTTAAACTTTAAAAGTGATCACTTTGAAATCATTTAAGAAAAATACATGCATATATATGTTAAAAACATAAATAGAGCTGGGAAGGTTTTCATAAATTGATATTCAATTATTATCTATGCTAATTGCAACCTTTTACTGTTTTACTGTGTCCTCTGCTCTAGGAGCCTCATCTTAGTTATGCAGTATGGGCAATTTATTCCTCTAGCATGACAAAAGCAGTCATCCTCAATGATAGGGCTCCATGGAAGAATTAGCATGTAACCCCTCTGCAGCCAACCTGGCAAGACAATACAGCCTTCAAGGAGAGTGGCAAGGAAACTAAGTATGAACATTTGAGGAACAGCAATGGTTGCTCACAAAGGCAACAGTGATGAAAGCCTCTGGACAATAAACCAGGGAAGATTTTGAGAATAGCCTTGAGTGGAAGGAGCCTTCAGACTTCCTGTGTGAGATACTTATTGAAGTCTTGCTATGGCACATCCAAAACGAAGGTGAGATGGGTGAAATTAGTGGATTAAATTGACCAGCCATAGCTAGGTATGTGGAAATGCAATTTTCTTGAGAATGGACTGAAATTCTAGAGATAGGTGAGAACTCTGGAAGGATAGGGATAGGGGAATTTAGGGACACTGAATGAGAAATTCAACAGAATCACCACTGCTATCAGACACCAGGAGGGAAATTATAAAGGGCAATGAGATATTGTATCTAAATCAAGTTTTCATATGTATCTAGTCATTAACATAAGGCATATGAATCTAATGCAGAGAGAAACAGAAATGATTTAAAATATAGATAGAAATGCAGAATAGAACACAGTAGTTAGGATTCATAGATATTTTGGCCACTGAACACAGTAAATATTTGTTGTTAATTGTCTTCAAAACAACAAAAAGAAAATCCAATAGCTATATTCCTGAATGTATCTGAATAAAAAATGAAGGACCAGTGAGAGACTGAGCCTGAAACCTGATGACCTGAGTTCAATATCTGAATCCAGGTACTGGAAGCAGAGAACTTCCTCCCACAAGTCACTCTCAGATCTCTGTGTGTTCTTGATAAACACCTCCCCAGGAAAATGTAATTTAAAAACTTATGTATTTTTAATTAAAAAATACAGACTAGAAATAATGTGTAAAGCCACATTGATAATAGGTTTGAGACAAGAATATAAAATTAGAAGTTGGTAGATTAAGAAATGAAAAGAAAGCAGAATGAAGTATAAAATAAAATAAAAGCAATGCAGAAATAAAATAAAAATAAAGGTATGTATTATCTTGACTCATGATATTTAGAAGAAGTAGAGTACCAAGTACTTAAAGGTTATGGTTACTACTCAACATTCATCATAGAATGTGTAAATTCAGTTCTGAGTTCCTCTTTAATTAAAATGCTTACACAAAGTCAGTTTTTAAGCCATTTTCTTGAAAAAGTTGTGTTTATTATAAATCTAATTTATCACAATGTGGTCTATTTATATGTCTCATTTACAATTATTTTTTTAATTTAATATATGTGCACTATATTTACATCATTTCACCTATATTCTTACAGCTTCTAATTCTTTTCCCCTCACTTCCTCTCAAATTATGGCTTCTTTTCTTTTGTTATTCTCTCTCTTCTTTCTCCCTCCTTCCAACCTTCCAAGCCCCCTCTTCCTCTCTCTCTCTCTCATACACACACACACACACACACACACACACACACACACACTGACCAACACACACGACACACACATACATATATGTAAGCAGATATTTACATATAAATGTTTATATGTAAATACAACCTGCTTTATTCATTTAGTGTTGCTTGTATGTATATACTTTTAGGACTACTTGCTTGGAATTGGATAACCAATTATACTTCTCATCTCTGGGGAAGACTGATAATCCCTCTTTCATAAGTCATTAGTTGCCTGTAACTCTTCATCTCAGAGTGGAGCCTTATGAGATCTTCCCCATCCACAGAGGTATGCCAACTGGTGTTATCATTGTTTAGGTCTTGTTCAGCCAACCATATTGTTAATATTTCATGGGTGAAGCTTCCCAGACACAATATCACAGCAGATATCCTGGTCCCCCAAACAGCTTTGTTGACAAATCTCATTTATATTTTAACTTTGAGGCATCTATTAATTGTTCGTAAAATATTCAGACACTCTTTTGAAGACTTCATTCTTTTATGTTTTAGAAGATTCAAAACTTGTCTAAATTTTTAAATTTAAATTTATACTGGCAATATTTATTGCACATAATTATGGGTTTTATGAAGATTTTTGTCTTAAAAGTATAACACATACTTTGACCATACTCACCTCTAGAGCCTCCTCTACTGTTTCCCATAGTATGCCTATCTTGATTCTGTTTTCATGTCATATTTGTGTTTATGATTATGTGTGTTTCTGTAAGCATCCACAAATGAAAGAATGGGTGATATTTGTGTTTATGTGTCTGTTTTATATCATTTGATATGATGGTCTTCAGGTACATCCATGGTACAGCAAATAATATATATATCACATTTCCCTATTCATTCACATGTTGACATATATAAAGTGATATCCCACCAAAGTCTATTTTTAATTTATTAATGGGTCCAATAAGGATACAGACTCACGGGTACAGGAAAAGGTAGATGCCACTGCTGACCCAGCTGCCCAGATCTGCTGTTCTGCCTAGGGGATATAAGGCCCAACAGCAAGCCACTCTTCGCTGCATGCTTCGACTCCAACTACCCAAGAGAGTGCACAGGACCCCTCTTCCTCTGCTCTTAAGCAGGCAAGACCATGTCCTAGGGCTTTCTGTGCCAAAACTATTGGCTGAACGAATGAGTTCCCACAACACACGTACCTAGGATGATTCTATATTTGGTAATTATGAATGTTTCCACAATAAATGTGAATGTGCCAATATGTGGTATGTTAATGCATGGTCTCTTGATGTAGATTCATAGAGTATAGGTAGACAATATGTTCTATTTTTAATATTTGAAGAACCTGCATATTGATTTCCACAATGATTGAACTAATTTGCATTCTTACCATCAGCGTGTAAGGGTTCCTTTTTCTTATAGACCCTCACCCAGCATTTGCTGTTATTTGCTTTCTTAATGGTAGCCATTCTGACTGGGGTCACATGGAATCACAGTGTAGTTTTAAGTTGTATTTCCCTGATGGCCAAGGATGCTGAACATTTTGTTCATGTCTTTACTAACCACTTTTATTTCTTCTTTTGAAAACTATCTGTTCATTTCATTAGTCCGTTTACTGATTGGCTTGTATGATTTAGTTTTCAATCTTGTGTGTTCTTTATGTAGTCTAGATATTATTTCTCTATTTTATTTATGGCTAGCAAATATTTTCTTCTGTTCTCTAGGCTACCCTTGGCTTTATTATTTTCCTTTCTGTGTAGACGAATTTGGATTTTATGTAATGCCATTGGTCATATCTTTGTTCTCTTTCACAAGCTACTGAGGACCTTTACAGAAAGCCCTTGCCTAGGCACATGTATTGAAATGTTTTCCTCTAAGACTCATAGAGGTTTCAATCATATTAAGAACTTTAAATCATTTTGAATTGATTCTTGTCCAGAACACAGAGAAGGGACCAAGTTCTGTTAGTCTGTGTATAGGTATCATTTTTGGTATTGGTATACACACACACACACACACACACACACACACACACACACACACACACATATACACACACACACCCAATGGGTTAGAATAGTGGAACCAGAAATAAACCGATGTTGCTGCAGCCATCTTATTTTAACAGAAATACCCAATACACACTAATTTTTGAATCATGGCTTAACTAGATATGCAATTCTAGTTGAAGGTATTTTTTTCCTAAACAATTTAATAATAATTCTTTGTTGTTTTCTAGTCAGCTCTTGGAACTGTTTAAAAGTCATTTTTATTTTTAATCTCTTTTATTGTTTTAAACTAATTTTTATACTTTTCCAATAATTTTAGTCCCTCTTGCAGCCATGATTATTATATTGATTTGAAATTTCATCAGATACATGCATAGATGGGGTCTATCTCATTAATCCTATTCCACAGCTAGTGTGCTCTCTCTTTGAGTTCTCACAGAACTCCAAGAATAAGCATGCTCACTAACAACCTGTTGGAAGATTGATGGTTTTTTCCTACACTGTCCTGAAGCTCTTGTAAGATATTGTGAAGCTTCCCAGTCTATTTCCCAAAAATTGTTAATATTGTTGTTGCTACTATTGAAATATAATTCACCATCATAAAAACTGTTTTTGAACAGTGGTTTAAATAGAGTGATTTTTATTATATTCTAAAGGCTTTGCAACAGTAACTATTATCTAATTCAAGAACATTTACATTACCAGAAAAGAAAATTATGTATCATTAGCTGTCTGTATCCATTCCTCATTGCCCCAAGCCCTGGCAACTAATCAATTACTTTCTGTTTATGTAGAATTGCCCAATGCCAATTCATGTTGTAATATAAGCCAGTACTTCATTACTTTTTATCTGTGAGTAGTATTCTGTTGATCTGATAGACCTCATTTTATTTGTGCATTCATTGGTTGGTGGGAATTTGAGTTGTTTGTAGTTTGCGGCTATGATGAATGATGCTGGTGCCTTAATCATTTATGTCAAAGGTTTTGTGTTGAGCATATGTTTTCAATTCTCTAACTAGAAATTCTCTTCTAGAAATAGAATTTTTGGGTCTTATGGTAAATCAACGTTTTAAATTTTTGATAAATTGACATTTTTCCAAAATAGGAGTACCATTGTACATTCTCATTCTCTACAGTGATGGATAAAGATTCCAATTTTCCTACGTCATAGATGATGCTTTTCATACTCGGTCTTTTTTTTTTTTTTTTTTTTTTTTTACTATGGCTGTCTCACTAAGTGTAAAGTGACTTCACTTTGTGGGTTTGATTTGCATTTCCCTTTAGCTAATAACACTGAGCTTCTTTTCATATACTTACAGCACTTATATATCTTCTGTGGACAAATGGCCATCTAAAATTATTGCCTTTCTTTCAAATGGGGTTGGCTTACTGCTGCATTATAAGAATTTGCAGGGCTGGAGAGATAGCTCAGAGGTTAAGGGCCCTGACTGCCCTTCCAGAGGTCATGAGTTCAATTCCCAGCAACCACATGGTGGCTCACAACCATCTGTAATGAGATCTGGCACCCTCTTCTGTATACATAATAAATAAATAAATAAATCTTTAAAAAAAAAGAATTTGCAGCTCCTTGCTCTGGATGCTTGAGTCTTTTTGTTGTTCTAGAATAATATATTTCATAATTACTGAATAGTATCAAAATCTCTAAGTTTCTTATGATATAGATACTAGACTCTTGCTAAATGGCTGATTAAAAACATTTACTCCATCTACTAAAGCTTTTGTTTCATTTTGTTTTACTCACTCAAATATTCTCAGTTGTATTTTTCTGCTTGTTCAGTCATTATTTTCATGGTTATGCTAACATCCTTCATCATACTGTCACTTTATCACTGGCTGACTTCTCCAGGAAGAAGAGTATCTTGGTTAGCTTGAGGGTAAATTAAGGTATCTGTGCCACAACCTACTCAGATAAGGTTATATGTTGAATTAAGTCTGCTCTGAAATGTGTCTCTGGAAATTAGATATAAAAAATTAGTCATTCTTTTTGTATGGAGATTTCTAGGAACAGAAGCTTGCTTATGCAAGTCTTGGTAACCTCTAATATGTTGCTACTGGGGTTAGCTTGGGGCGGAATTGATGGTAACCTGGCAAAATGCTTAGCTCTATCTGTAGAAATGATAGTTTAGTGCATGCCTCACATGGACTCTAACTTTTGCCAAGGAAAAGAAAATGATTAACTCAGGTATCTGGTACATGCTTTTGTCTTTTCCCCCATCTATTTCTTATGTTTTTGAATTTTAAAATATTTACACACTTAAAAACACGTATGTAACATATGTGTGCAAATACACATGATGTCACACTACATGGGTTGATTGTGCTTCTCCCAATAGCCACGTAACATCTAACACAATCCCAGTGCTTGGCATGGGAAACCTCTCTCCCCTTAAGTTCTTGATTGGGAGAGTACAAGAGATGCTCAAGATAATATGAGCTGCTGCCATTGTCCTTGATTGCTTTCCAGAACTTGAAGGTAAGACCCCAGGACTGAAGACACCATACATGGTGGACACAAAACTTGGAGGAATCTAGCTAAAATTTATCTGGAATCTTTTCCTTTGAGGACTGGCTCTCATAGTATTGGAAAGTGCTATGCAAAGTGCCAATGGAGAGGGGCAATCAGTAGTAGTCATACCCAGCTATAAAGCCTACAGACCACAGTAGGGACTAGAATAGCAATATATACCTAATGACTCAGTGGCATTTTTATCTTGGAGTTATTAACAGTTCTGTAATTTGATTTAAGACCCACTTACTGGGAAGGAATTTATGCTTGGTACTGTAAACCTAATCAGTTACTGATAGCTAGAGCCGTTACTAAGCCTAGAAGAGAACTAATCATTTCCTACTAATGTTATTTCTAATTGTGTTTTAAACATTTCTCCTTAGAACCACAGATAAGGGCAATCTCATTATTTATCAAAGAAGCTTCTTTTTTACAACACATGGAACTGTTATGGAAATCTACAATTGCTTAAAATGCAGAGCATCAGTGCCTGTGGGATGTTCAACACCAATTAATATATCTGTTAAGCAGCCCCTACAACTAAGGCTCAGAGAAAATTCCAGGAGGACTAGAAAAGTTGTTAGAGTCAGAGGACCAGGAAGCCTGCAGCTAGGCAATATCCACTAAAGATGGTAGGGAAAGCTGCACCCATGAAATCTCAAACAAGAGCTATATAATGACACCCATTGATATGAATAGGAGAAATTCCAGAAGATGTCACCCCTAGAAGAAGAGCTACAGGTGGTCAATGGCTGCTGAGAGAGGGAGAATCAGTTTTCTTCTGGGAAGACCTCACACATAAGTTATCTAATCACAAGTGGCCAGCCCTGGACACATGTACTAATAAGCAGTGTGCAGTGGACAAAATAGGTTGTATAAACATGTATGAACACACATACACGTGTATATACACCAATATGACATATTGTTACATAACATGCATATGTACTACTAATAAATACAAGATCATGAGTTTGAGAGGGAGTAAGAGGGCGCAGGAGGAGATGGGCGAAGGGAGCAGTGGAGTTATATAGGTGCAGCGCTTGTATATGGAGATCTCAAGAAAAGACTATGAGGGTTGTTGAAAACATATTTACATACACAGGAGATTTTGTAACATTTTTCTCTTGGCAAGGTTCCCATGCAATAACATAAGGAAGTAGAATATTTTTAAAGCACCAGTTTCAGTACCAATGTCGATGTTAATATGGTAGAGTGATGTAGACACCAGCTGTTACTGTGCCCTGGGACTGTTCATCCTTTTTATTTTGGCCACCTTTGGATACACCACTGAGTAGGTTGACCTCTGGGTGCTAAAGAGCTCTTTGTTTTTCCTCCTGATATGTTGGAATGTGGAAGAACAGTGGGCCTTTGCTCTGCTACATTCCACTGGGACCCTTCCAACTCCAGCTCATTAGAAACACCCCCGAGTCTGAGGACTATGATGTCATATGTCAAAGCAATGAAGTAATTGTGGTAGACCAAGGCTAAGAACAATTTAAAAATTTTCAGCCTTGAGAATTTTTCTCATATTGTTTCAAAAGGAACTCCTCCTCTTTAAGTAAGAATTACTATGTGTGCATTCACAGGGTCAGAAGTGGAGTCTGGTGGAAAGAGTCAGCCTGGAAGGAACTCAGGGGACATGTATATGGATGACCACCCTCTTTCTTTATTTCCAATCCAGGTATGTGGTATATTAGTCACATTCTGGAAGAGTGAATGAGAAGGCTACAAAGAGCGCTTCAGGACAATCTCTTGACATTGTAATAGTCCAAGAAAAAAATAACTGTATTTATTACTACAACTGGTCCTTCATGTACATAGTTTTGGAGAGAAAATTACTAATCTAGAGTTGACATTTCTATAGTTCTTGTCAGACAAAGTTTTTCTGTTAAATAACATTTTCTTGTGTTTAGATTTCAAGGAAAACAACATAGGCAACGATTAACTCTTAAGTTTCTTTTATACTGATATACTTTTCAGAAATACATTAAAATGTATTCATGAAATCTTGTACAGACTCCTAATTTTAGATACAAAGTTCTATATGTCTTGAATCATACTCTAAGCCATGAGCTTGGCTAGTGAACATGTTTTCACAGACCTGTTCAGAGCAGAGACTATTGCTCCTGCCATCATTATCTAAGTGCTACGGACAGAGGAAGTAGAGAACAGCAAAGCTCTCATGTCTATAAGGGGGAATTTTAACAAAAAAACCTTCCTAATATCTCCATTTCATTTTTTTTCTCAGATCTGATTTTGTAATGATAATTTATGAAATGTTTAGCTTTGAAATAAAAAGAGCAATTTGTGGTTCTCATTATATTCTCAGCATGGTATATGATGCACAAAATGTTCAGAACCCTCCCAAATCTGTACTATTATTTACTAACATTAAGGAACAAAATTTAAAAATTATATATAAAGAGTCAAGGAAGCATAAGGATGTCAGTGGCTGGGTAAGGCATGGATCTGTATCATGTAAGTGGTGCTCTTTTCCTGGTCACTTAGTGTCTAACTTTCAGAATAAACTGACTTTTTTTTAACTTGTGGAGTTAAATAACTGTTAACACCTTCATGGCAATAATGTATTAGTCAGATTGTGCTGTAATGTCATGTAACACACAACCCAGATTCTCAATGGCTTATAATTATAAGCACAACTAAATACATAATTGTTTGCCCATTCATCTGGAAAAAAAAAAACAAAAATGAGCTGCCAAACAAAACTGATTCAAGTGTTGATATTGCTGAAGAAGAAATGCCGAACCACACTCAAGAAAACAAAATCAGCTCAGATTCCTTTAGTATGCTGACTGACCTGCTGTTTCTCCCCTCCCCGACTCCTCCTTTTTCTCCCCTTCTGCTTTAAGACAGCATCACTCAGGCTGGCTTGAAACCCCCTGTGTAGTCAAGGCTAGCCACAAACTTGTGGTAATCTTTGACTTCAGACTTCTGAGATGTGAGCCACCATGCTGACCCATTTCTCTCTTCCTCTCTGTATTTTTCATTTGAGTGGGTCTCACTATTAGCCCACACTAATATTAAACTTGTGATTCCCCTTGGCTTGGGCTTCCAGAATGCTGGGAGTATAGGCATGCACCACCCCACCAGCTTATATTTATTTCTTTGGAGATGCCTAGCCAATACTTTTAATTGCTTACCTCATTAGCCTCTCAATATCTACAACAATAGCTTGTTACTTTTCACTTTGGTAATTTATGTCACAACGCAAATCAATCCAATGATGCTGGAATCATTCATGTTTATTTATGTCTGGAATTACCTACACAACTTTTCATACTTGGGCCCTCCCCTGGCTTGTTTCAGACTGATCACAGCTTGGTTCTTACGTTCCATCTCATGGGCTCCCCACTTCAGTGTCTTTCGTGGACTGGATTCTATTTTCTCATTCCTCTGTTTTGTTTCCAGTCTTTCCTGATGTTTACTTGCTACATTCATGATGCAAAGATCCCCCATAGAAATCATGCTTCTACGTTTTCATTTCAAGACTCTGAAAACTTTGACTCCCTTTGAAGTTCAGAGCCATGTAATAACTTGTTGGGCACCAAATCTAAACAGGGAGCCCGACAAAATAACAACTAAAAATAAGTCTGAAATGTAGTGTTCCTTAGGTTTTGTGATATATTTGATAAGATGTAGATGTACATCTTTCTAGTGCTTGTGTTTTCATTTTAATAGTTTTGAAATCTTTTTAAAATATGTTTGTTCTGTTGCTGTACCAGAGGAAAGGGTTTATTGTAGTTTACACGTACAGGCCATAATTCATCACAGAGGAAAACAAGGCAAAAACTCAAGATAGGAACCTGAAGCAGAACAATGGTAATATACTGCTTATTGGCTAGCTCTCTGGCTTGCTCAGCTAACTTTCTTATGCATCCAAACTTACCTACCTATGGATAGTGCCTCCCACAGTGGGCTGGCCCCTTACACATTAATCATCCATCAAAATATGCTTTTATAGCCCAATCTGATCAAGTCAATTCTTTAGCTGAATTTCCTCTTCCCAGGAGACACTAGGATATGTCAATTTGACAATAAAAACCAAACAGGAATGTTCAAAATAGTACTAGGCTGCCAAAGTTATGGTTCCTGAGTTAGCATAGTACAGAAGGTTTAAGAAATCAGATTAAATATAAAACAATTAAATATAAATAGTAAATTAATAATAAAATACAAAAGAAATAGGGAAAAATGGGGCAGTTGATGAAACAAAATGATTGAGGGTTGGCATTTGTTCTAACAGTGATAATGTGTATGAAGGATGACCAAAATAAAAATGAGAAATCAGTCTTCAAAGAATACTTGTGGGGTGGATCCTTGTAATATTAAAATGATTTCATCTGTTTCCTCCTTAACGGAGGACAATCAACCTTATAGCTAAAGGTGATAGATGTATTAGCTGCGTTTTTACAGATTAACAGAGTCCCAAATAAATCAGTAGCTCATAACAACTAATTCTGTGTTCCATAATTCTAAGGGCCAGTGATTTGGGCTGGGCTTGACTGGATCATTTTCTGCTCTAATTATCAACTGTGATCAGTCGCTAGCTTGCTTGGGGAAGTGCATCATCCAGGACAGCAATGATTCAAGAGTCTCATCTATTTTCTCTACTCCATATGGTCATAGTCTTTCATTTAGTAGGGCAGTGAGGTTATTCATTTATTGACTGGACCAGTATAAGCAGGCAAGTCCCTTTGAAGCTTAGATCTAGACCTTTCACAATAGTCTTCTGCTACTTTTTCTCTTTAGCCAGTCAAGAGTAAATATTCAAATATAGCAAACAAACTTTATTAGATGGAGAAGTTGCAAAGTCACTTTTTAAAAGGTGTGGATATAATGAAGGATGAATGATTGTTTTCAAACATAAGACATAATTAGTTGGAGGGTTTAGAGTGACTCATTTATTACAAATTAAGAAATAATAAACAGACTATGAACTTAATTGAAGTCAATTGAAGTTTGAGACTATAGAAGTAATTGGGAACAAGTGATAGTTGAAGCATGTTGACCATCAAGAAAACTAATATAACAGGCCAGAGGATATAATGTGGGATTCAGTTAGTGTGTGCTGAGTAAAAATGATACTTGAAGTGTTGTGAAAGAAGAATTTCAGGACACAACAATGGTGACCTTGTAAAAGGAAAAATAACCCAGTGAAGAGTGAGGATTGTGCTTCTGACCAACCAGTAAGATGATGATGCAATTAGTTAGGATGAAGGAATGAAGATTTGATTGAAATCAGCTATGGGTAGAAGAGTTGACATGCTAGTGGTCTCTTACTTATCTGTATCTAGGAAGAAATTTGAAATTTGTATCTGGAACTCAGTAATGAAATCAAGGTAAATTTGTGTCATTCATACACTGATAAAAAGCTGTAAGCATGGGAAAGCATGTGGTACAGGTAGAGCATGTTCCTTAGACCCCCCATCAAGGCAAGCTTTTTACATGGTAAGCACTAAACCGATAATTGTCTACACAATAGGCAAACAATGTGTAGTCTATTGTCTAAACTCAGGATCAGCATATTTCATTTCTTTGTAAGTTCAGTGTCATACAAGAAACTTTAATGGAAGTCACTAGGAGTAGAGGTTAGCAATGAAAAATGATTTTCTTTGCAAAACACCTTTGTGACAGCTTCTGATCAAGGCAATTTTCTTGTGTTAACTCATGAATTACAACTGTCATCTTCTGAGCTATGTACTCTTTCTTCTCCAAGTAACAGATGAACACTCTGAGGTTTGGAGATTTTCTTTCCTCTGTGGATTTTCAAGGTCACAGAATATGATACTGTCTTTGAGGGTACTGTCTAAAAGCCATGGATCCCAAGATCCAGTAATCTCTCTTTATAGCCACGACTACCAGTGTCTTAGGAAAACCATGTCTGGTGTGTGTCGTACTGAGCTTCAACCTTCAAGCTAAATAAAGTTCCCAGAAGATGAGATAATAGATAATCAAGCTGTGTTAAGAATCCAGTTCTTGATTCATATTCTCTCTACTATTTCAAATGGTGATTCTACCTAGTTTTATAGTGTGGAGATGATTTATCATTTGAATCATATTGATTAATGATACCTTTTGCTTTTGCAGTTACAAAGCTGATCCAATATTTTAAGACAAGTACTGATGGAAATTTCCTTTCCTTTCCCCTTTTTTTTTTTTTTTGGTTTTTCGAGACAGGATTTCTCTGTGTAGCTTTGCGCCTTTCCTGGAACTCACTTGGTAGTCCAGGCTGGCCTCGAACTCACAGAGATCCACCTGGCTCTGCCTCCCGAGTGCTGGGATTAAAGGCGTGCGCCACCACCACCCAGCCCCTTTCCTTTTTTTTTAACATATAGTTTTCAGATATTACAAAGTATTAGACTACAAAATATAGAGTAAATAAACTATTGATTTTTATTCTTTATTGTAAAGACTCACGGATATATTTAAATAACATAGCTATTTAATGTCTTTTACAACTATGAAATATACTTTCCACTGAAAAATGGTCTATAGATTAATTTTGGTTTTTGAGACAGGGTTTCTCTAATAGCCCTGGCTGTACTAGGACTTGCTTCATAGACCAGGCTGGCCTCAACCTCAGATATTCACCTGCCTTTCCCTCCAGAGGGCTGGGATTATATTTGTCACCATGCCAGGCTTTTCTAGATTAATTGTAATGAACACATTTTGGTTCAAAATAATGAGACTTACTTTACTACCAATCCAGAAATTTTTGACAACTCCAAATCTATATGTAATCATTTTGTCTTATCTTTAGAGCCAAATCATATTAATCCACATCAGATGCTTTAGTCTCTTCTAGAGGGACAGCCATGCTTATTCTATTGTGCTATTACAAATACATAGAGAAGGTGTACCAGGCTTGTAGATACATTCATGTAGTAAATGTGGTAATATTGTCATAGAGATGTTGACAGTAAAGGTGATAAGAAGGTGTGGTGGAAGTCATGAGGGAATTGAAAGTGGTTCTGATAATGATGGGTGGCTGAGTTAGTAGTGGTAATGATGATGGAGTAGATGGTTTAATAATGGAGATGATGGTAGAAGGCAAAGTGGAGTGGGCGATGGAGGAGCTGACAGAGCATTTATTTGTATATTAGTAGAATTGGAATATTGCTGAAGTTGGTTGAGGCTGTGATGCAGGTAATGGGGGTGGTGGTAGTAGAGAGGAAGACAGATATGATGGTGTTGGAGACAGTGAAGTTGGTTTGGGAAGATGGCAGAGATTCCAACAGTAGAGTTTAAAGAATTAGACGTGGTTGTACTGAGTGGTTCTAATGAAGGTGGAGAGAACCTGGTGACAATTGTGGTGGTGACAATGCTAAAGTGAAAATGGTGATGACAGCAACAGCTACGATAGAAATGGGGACTGAGGTGTTAGCACTTGTGCTGATATTAGTAAAGGTAGAATGAAGGCAGTGGAATAAACATGGAAATATTTTGGTGGTAGAGCAGAGGTGGAGAGACCATTGAAAAGCTAATTACATGAAGCTGTGATGCTAGGATGGTGGGTGGCAGTGGTGGAGGACATGTTGGAAGGAGTTGACAGAGATGTCAAAGCAGTTTGACAAAGTCTATAGGGAACAGACCTGGAACACATGGTAAATCTTTTATATTAAGAAACTATGAAAATGGGGTAAGCCAGTCCCAAAATTGTGAGCATGTGAGAGCTGTGCCCATTACCCATCTGTCTGGTAGTGGCATGGTGTGGGAGAGCTGCCTTCTCCCCCATCAATGCTTGAAGCAGGTGGAAGAGTTGGCCCTGTGGTCATAAAAGTGGGAGAGCTGGCCCTGACCCCCACCAGCTGCAACACTTGGAAGAGTAGGCCCTGCATCTCACCAGGACAGCACAATAGAGCCAAGTCTGCTATCACAGGTGTGGGTGTGCCAGAACCCAAAGTTGTGAGCATGGGAGAGCTATCCCCACTTCTCATCTGTCTTGTGGTAGTGTGGGCAGGGGAATGATGCCCTCCTGCCTAGCCATCAATGTCGCTGAAAGTTTCTTCAGTCCCACACAGCTCTGCGATCCCACAGTCACTTATAAAATTACCACTCAGAGGCTTATATTAATTACAAACTATATGGCCAATGGCTTAAGTTTCTTGCTAGCTAGCTCTATTATCTTAAATTAACCCATTTCTATTAATCTATGTTTTGCCACATGGCTGTGGTGTTCTGGTCTGCTGACATCTTGCTTCTCCTTTGGCAGCCACTGGCATCTCTTCAGACTCTGCTTTTCTCCTTCCTGTCTCTCTCCTTGGATTTCCTGCCTGCCTCTCAGCTGCCTTGCCATAGGCCAAAGCAGCTTATTTATTAACCAATAGGAACAACATATATTCATAGCGTACAGAAAGACATCCCACACCACATGATTGCCTGAGCCAGATGGGAGAGGTGGCCTCATGGTCCTAAGAGTGCGAGAGTGATCCCTGACCCCTACCAGCAGCAACATTTGGGAGAGTAGGCCCTGTACCTTTCCAGGACAGCACAATAGAGTCAATCCTGTTAGTACAGGTGTAGATGAACCAGCCTCAAAGTTGTAAGCATGGGAGAGTTGTACCCATTTCATATCTGGTGGACCAACCCTACAGCTGCCCGGGCCCAGACTCAAGGATATGACTTGGCCTGCCCCATTATCTGCCCCATCTATGATCTACTGGAACACATGAAGGGACCTGACCTGTAGACCCAAAGCTGCATGATCTCCACAACACAAGGCAAAAACAGACTAACCAGGAGGAGCCTAGTGAGGGCCCAGCATCAACAGTGTAGTAGAAACCAGAGGTCTCAAACCAGACCGATGACTCTTTGCCATGAACATTTGCAAGTAAAGATAAATGGACAAAGGGGTTCATGGCGTGACTCACTGTGCCACATTGTAGTTTCCATGATGAGATTTTTAAGTTTTTCCCCTTTTAAATTTTATTTTACCTTTTTAATTTTTTTTCCTTTTTTCTCTTAAATTTTGTTTTATTTGGGAGTGTGTGCAGGAGCAGAGAGTGGATTCTAAGGGACTGGGAAATGAATGGGATCAAGATAAGACACACAGAATAAATACATATTAAAAAAAAAGAAACTGTGAAAAATGAAGACCAGAAGTCCAGTACAGTGGTACATGCATGCAATCCTGGAATCTTTAAAGATGGTGAGTCTGAGGCTACCCTGAGCTGCATAGTACAGTGTTATTAAGAAAAAAATAGAAGGAAGGAAGAAGAGAAGGAAAGAGGGAGAAAAATGGAAGATATCCATTATGAAGATAGTTTTAATGTAGTCAAGAGGGATTCAAATGTGAGTGAGTGATAAAATGGTATTCGTTCCCTTTCAACTGTAAACACTGATATTATCTCAGTCAAGCCTAAATTTCTACGTTCCTTTAACTTCTTGGCCTATTACTATACCCTCTGTTTAACTTTACTTTCTTCAAATATACTGTTGATTGGATAATTGTGTGTGTGTGTGTGTGTGTGTGTGTGTGTGTGTGTGTGTGTGTGTGAACTCTTGCATGGAAGTCATGATAGAATCAAATCCCACTTGTGGTCACTTGTCTCCTTATATGGATCCTGGATTCATGATTCTTTTGATAAGATGATTGACTAATTGTGTAAACATGGTCCTTCTCTAGACCTTCCATCCATTATTCTTCTGATGTGCCAGCTTCATGCTGTGAAGATACAGACTGTCTGGTTGCATCTGACATGATTCTTCCTGGGTATAAGCACTTGAGAAAGCCAGCCTCTGAGTCTGAGCCCTGGCCTTTGCCCTTTGTATTCAGTTGCTTTATTATGTTCTTGACAGTCTTGCTTCCTTGACTGCCTAAGGCTCTGATTTGTTGGGCAGTGACAAATTCCACCCAATTAAGCCCCATGTATTATTTCTTCCACTACTTTAAAAAATATCACTTCGTGGACCAGGCCATTCTGCCAAGGGCCATGCCGCTGGCATGACATGCACCCTCTCTTTGGTGGCGGTTCAGAAGGCCATGGCGCCACAGCCCATAGTGCTAGCTAGCAGCAATTCTAGGCATCTGTCAGGCTACCCAGGATTTCTTATAAGTCTGATGTCTGTGCTTGCCTTTCACTTTGGCAGATCTGAGAAATTCCACCCTTGTTGATCCATCGTCCATAGCCACAAAGCTGACTGAGACCTCTGGGGTCCCTAAAGTGTGTGGGTGACTCTGGAAAACATTTCTGGTACCAAACAGTGGAAAATGTCCCGTGCCAGGATGGGATCTTTTGGGAAGTGCCGACTTTGATCCAATTAAAAGTGTTTTACTGCTCAGGGTCCACTACTTGCTAAAGCTTGGCTTTCATCAGCTCAGCTTAGTTAAGTGAATGTTTACTGTGCTCACCAATCTTTCGCTGTGGCAGTCTCCTGGCCAATGGAATCACGAGTTCAAATGATGGACACAAAATACATCATATTTATTCTACTCTCAAGATGTTTTCAATAAAGCAGACAGCATCTGCTTTGCCAAGCGAGTGTGATGACTGTTCCGAGGTTTTTGGCTAGTTAGCAGCCTGCCAAGGCAAACATGCTGTCCTCAAGCCCTCTTGTGGGTGTCCTCTGCCTCAGAGCCTCCTACACAATTATGTTTTGCTTTTAGAGGAGACAGACCAAAGCTCTTTGGACTAAGGAGAGTAGCTCTATACATTCATAGTGCCTAAGATGACTTTTCTTCCATGCTTTGAACATTTCTGTCTTTCCCTTGAGAATAATCACCTCATTTCACAGTCATTAAATAATCACCACATGCCAGGGCTGTGCTGAATGATTTGTCCAGATCATTATGTTTTGCATTCAAATCCTGGATGAGGTAGGTGTTGCTCTTCCTCCTGTTTTATAGATGGTGAACTAAGGCATAGGGAAAGTGACAGACTTTCTCAAGATCACACAGCTAATAAATGATGGACTTAGGATATGAGGATACTTGATTATCACACCAGACCTTTCCTGGAGTAATGAAAAAACAGACTGTAGGTGAAGCTTTGATTATGTGAATGGAGAGAGATCATTTGGGCTTTTTAGCCAACGAACCTTTTTTTGAGAACTGCCCAAAGAATATTTACATTCTTGAAATGCTTATAAAAAACCTTTCTAGGCAGAGTATGTAATACGGTCACAACTCTGGTCCCACAGGCAGTCCAGATGACTTTCTGTTTCCATACTATACCCCTTTGATTACCTGATTCAGCCTGCTTTAAGTACCTATGGTCTGCTTCCATGAAGTACTCTTTCTGGCTCTCCTATATACCAAGTATGGTGTGTTAACTTGGGAGACCATCAGACAAGCCAGTTTCTTCAATCACTTTAAAGATGCCAGTTGGCCATATCCATAGTAAAATCATTTCCCAAATCCTCAGCTTAGGATGCTACAATGAATTGACTTATTTGTCAGGATAAGGGGGTATTTGTACACAAGTAGTCACAAGCTGTAACTACTTACAAAGGGAATGGAAGGAAAGGTTGGAGAGGAACACAAGGCATTTCTGTCATCTAGCCTTTGGTTGGATGGATTTGATATAGAAAATTTCCACTATAACCTGAGGAATGTATCTAATATTAATTAACATTTCTGGCACCACCTGTGACAAACTAAGCAACTGTATTGAGACAGAGATCCTTTAGATCTTGCAATAGGATCCCAGGGAAGCATCTCAGAGAACACTGATGTCTTTTAGAGACACCATCAGGCCTCTCTGCAGTGCCCACATCACCTGTGCTATTGATAACACAGAGAGAGCAGCATTGTCTCTGGAATGGATCACCTTACAGAGGAGCATTGCCTTTATCCCATGGGCATACCCAAGACACTCTCAGAAGAGCTGTACCATTCGAGCCTCAGAGAAGCACTTTGAAGTCGAGTGACCTCAATAAGATTGTGAGAACAGGAAAAGGTGGAGCTGTTCTTCAGATAAGAGAACATCAAACGTCTGTGAAAATCAAGATAAAGAAGAGCCAACTGAGAACTAGGTCTCATATTCATTGAAAAATAGTGTCTTAGATAGTGGATATAGAAAGGGTACCATTTGAGACAGACACTAGCTATCCTGTTTATTGCAAAAGTAGGTTAACAGGAAGGGAAGAAGGAAGGAAAGGAAACGGAAAGAAGGAAAGAAGAAAGGGGAAAAGATGCAGGGAATGACAGAAGGGAACTAAGGAACATGGGAATAAAGGGCTGAAGGAAGAGAGGGAGGGAAGAAAAAGGAATGAAAGAGAGGATAGGGGAAGGGAAGAAAGAAGGAGACTGGGATAAAGAAAGAAGCAAAGAAGAAAAGAGAGGACATGAAGGATGACAGAGGGACTAGAGGCCTTACACAAGAGTGAGTTTGAGGCTGCTGAGCCATACACTTGCAGGATGCAGCTGCAATAGAAAAGGGGTAGAGATAATAGTTTGATATAAACACAGTTGGATTCAGATAGCCCAAATTCTCATGTTAGTGGCTGTCTTTCCTTCTCTCCTTGATGGGCATGGAGGCCCCTTGCTGTTTACAAGGTCCTGGGACCTACCTGGTCATCTGTTACCAGGGAAATATATGTTTAGGAATGACAGAGACATTAGAAGCATTCAGTTCCACCTTCAACACGCCGGGATGCTGGAGTTTAGAGGAGAAGGTATAGATTTAAGTTGAAGGCTTAAATAATCTGTTAGCATTTCCTAATCTCTGCCACATAGTTAAGAAAAACAGGTTTGAATCCTGTGAGTTTTTTTCTCCTCCTATTCAAAACACAATTCTGAAGTGACTCTTTTGTTTGTGGCAGTCTATGGTGAGTGTTGTGAGAGACTATGAGCTTTCTAACTCTTTGAGAGATCTAACCCCAGGTACTCCTTTTATGAAGATCTTGCAGATGCTCAGTAATTACTGCTTGGTTGCCACAAATTAAAAATATGATAATTATTCTTCTAGGGTTCTAGACATATTTTGTGATGTTTTATAGTCAATAAATCCAAATATACTTTAAAAGTAGCTATTATTTAAGAGAAGAACATAATTCCAGCACTGGAAAAAAGCCTACAAAAAATTCATTAAAAAAAAAGAAAATTTATTTTAGATTTTAGAGTTGGAAGCAAAGATGTGATGAAGGAAAGACTATGAATATGGAGGTGAGATTCAGGTAAAATCTGTTTTCATGTTGCTGGCTCTGCTACAAGAAATTAAAGTGAGAGACTGGGGTGTCTCCATTTCAAAGAAAAACCAGCAGAGCATGTATATTTCATATGTGTAAAACTTCATGATTTCATAAAACTTCACCCTTTGCCCGGAGCCTTGCTTCTAAATTTCTATTTGTTCAAAATCAAACTTATTATCATGGACTGTGTGACAGGCAGTAAGGAAGGGGATAAGTGATGGGACATGACAGTCTAAAGGGAACGGGACCTAATGAAGGTCTTTCAGATTATTGCTTCCTTTCCTCCACAGATTAGTGTCAATGGTCCTTGTTCTTTACGCATGGGAGACTGAGCAAATGTGTCTTAGAGAAAGATTGGAGTCACCCCACAGAGGCTCATAGGACCCTCTACTGCAAGGGATGGGCAAAACCAAGTGCTTTATTCCTGTATATTTGTCCCTAGAAGATTCATTCTCATTGGTGACCCATAGTTACTTATTTCCAGTGGGTTGCAAATAACTTTCTAGTAAGGAGAAAGTCAACTTTCTCAAGAGTTTTGATTAGGTGGGTCAAAATGTTGACAACTAGTCCAATAGGAAAGTGAGCTTAAATAAATAGCACATATACTGAAATTCTGTCCTTCAGTAAATCATTGTTGGACAGTCCTACTCAAATCCACAGTTTCTCAAGTTTACCAGCTATCTGGAGAGCTGTTGCTTAATATTTATTAAATTACTTTAAGTAGAAATAAACATTTACTCTTTCGAATTGTGATGATTCCCTGTCTTCCCTTGGCAGTTCCACATTTAACTATGATATTTTGGTTTTCTCAGTGACAATAAAATTGTGCTAGATAACCTAATATTTGTTTCATTCATGCTGACTTGCTTCTCACAGCTGGGAGCAGCAGGGCTGTAGATCCTTAGACCACAGGTTTCATCAGGAAGCAAGGGGATTAAAGGTATGGGTGCCATTCTTACACCACGTTGCTGTCAAGACAGAAAAGAGGTGACAATATAGAAAAAAATACATATAATGGTGGACTAAACTCAAAATCTGTAAGAAAATAAAGAAGTGAAGAGTTGTGGATTGTCATGTGTTCTGTACCATAAAAAGTTGTGTTCACATGGAAGAACTACTCTGACCCAAGACTCATTTTCAGATGTCACAGAGCAGTGGACTACTAGAATAATTTAGCAAATATTTTGTGCTTTATAATTAATTTTTAAAATAATTTTTGTTTAATATTTTTGTGCTTTAAAATGAAAATACAATCATATCATTTTCTCTACCTTTTTTTCCTCTACTCCTCCCATAACTCATTTGCTGCCTCTCAGATTCATGGCTGTCTTTAATTGTGATTGTTATATCTAAACAACACAAATATGTAACTACAACCTGCTTGGTTTATTTAGTTTTACTTGTATGTACACAAGCAATTAGTATCAGATAACCAAACAGTGGTTTTTATAAGCAGTTGTAAACAAAAATAAAATCTGTTACATGCTGACAGGTGTGATGAAAAACTCTAAAGATGAGGGACTGGAGCCAGGGGTAAGAGCTATTTTAAATAATGTGGTTGGGAAAGAGTTTTTCTTTCAGCCCTTTGGGCTGAGACCTGATATAGTGAAAGAGGAAGGCTTGTGAGCATGTACAATAAGAGGGAAGGGGAAAACCCAAAGACGCAAAGGCAGGGAAAGCAGAAATGCTTCATTGAATAGACTGGATAAAGCAAGAAGATGGCAGAGATTAGGGTCTGTGTCCTTCTTATGTAGTCTTGTGGAATTGTATGTCAAGTATCCTGGGAACTCACTGGAGTCACTGAGTGACCAGAAATGCCACCATCCAAGCAGTAGGCTAAAGGGGAGACGACTCCCAAGCTCAGAGCTGTACTGGTTAAGCTTCAAGTCCTCATTACGTTTCCAGTGAGGTTATGGAAGTGCAGTGATTATTATGTAAGTTTGGAATTTAGAAGAACTATGAGCTGGAAATATACATTTGTGAGTCACCACTGTGAAAATATTCACTACAGCCAAGAGATTGGATACAATCAATTAAGCAATCAAGCTATTGCATAGAGGAGGTGACAGCCAGTGCTTGGTAAGAGCTGAGTATGGATTGATATAGTTTGATTTCATGAGATAAATACTTTAAAATATCATCAGGGTTGCTGTCGTCTTTTAGTGTATAAGACATTGCCCCCTTGTCCCTTGTTACTTCTTTGTAAGAGAAGAGGATGGTTATAAAAGTGATTTGTTTTTCATGCCTACGATGTTGATTGAAATTCTTGTTACAGAATATGAGCGTCAGGGTCACTGTGGTTTGACAAGCACACATCAATTGTTTTAGTGTTTATTCCACCAATGCTCTTCTATATAGCCCAATGAAGATAGACTTTTTGGATTGATGAACTGTATTTATTTTCTCTATGTTTTTCTTCCCAGGTAGGACCTTGGCCTGAAGACACTGATTCAGCCTTCAGAACGGTGGTCGGGGCTAGCCCAGTGATGTTCATTTTCCTTCATTCAACCCCAGCTAGTGGAGATGGTCAGCCTCTTTCACCCTTCAGCTGGTTGGGTCTTTGTGCTTTCTTTGTAAGAATGATTATTTCTTGTATTTAAGGGAGGAGTTTAGAAACATGTCAGCCAAGAATCCAGGTCTTTCAATTGATTATCCATATAAAATTGTGTTCTGCACAGCACTAATTATATATTTGCCATGCTTCCCCCTTCTTTAGCTGCCAATTCACTATGCTGTGTTTCTGAGGAGAGTGGCAGGCAGAGGAGGCATAGGCATAGGTGGAAACAGAATTCTGTATAAAACGGTGCCATGGGCATGGTGGGTAGCTCAGCGGTAGAGTGTTCACCTAGCATGCGTAAGGCCTTGGTTTGATCTTCACTTTTGAAAAATAAAAAAGAGAAATAATAAAAGGAGCCCGGCTAACAAATTTGTGGATTCCCAAATATGATGAAACACTTAATGTAATGTGTATTTTGTAAATGCCTTTGACTCTTCCTACCTGACTAGACTAGTTGCCCCAGGGCAGGGATGGTGCTTTGTTCCCAGAGGTATTCCCAGTGACTAACATGACCCCTGGAACATGGGAAGCATTCAGCAAGGCTTACTGACCAAGGATCAGAAAGAGTGCTCAGGGCATTATCCATTCGCTTTGGAAGGGAGATGATACCGTGTTCTCACAATAAGCTATCACTTCTTTATTTTCATATGCTGTGAGAATTCACCTCTCCTCCAATGAGCCTTTTATTTTTTACCTCTCTTGAGGTGACATCATTGTGGCTTTGGTCTGAATTGGAAAAGTCCCATCAGTGAACTTTCTGTCACTTCTGATGTTTTTTTTTTTTTTTTTTTTTTTATTCTGTTACAGGCTGTGATCCATTGTGAAATTATGGTCTCCACTTGACTGCATAAACCACAGTAAGCCTGCTGCATTTTCACCCTAGCACTCAGAGTTACCCATGAATTCTCACCCCTAAACACACTAGATTGCACACTTCTTTTTGCTAGAAGTAGGTGTCCATCTTCTTTCTGCCCACTTCGCCTTTCCCCCTTGGAATGACCTACATTCAGTGAACTAACTGATGACTTTCTCAGCGCATCTACCACATTATTACCTACATATCACCTATTCTGTGCTTGCTATTGTTTGTATTGTTTGAATACATAATTTGGAGGTTTTCAAAGTCTATCCTCTACAAGAGATATCTGGACAGCTTTTTGTAATGGATTGATGCATCCTGCTCCCTGGTATCTGATTCAGTGGGTATGGGGCAAAGCCTAAAAGTTTGCAGTTGTGACATGTTCTCAGGTAATGCATGTGATGCTGATCCTGAGGCCATATTTTAAAAAGCACTAGACAGGCAGTGTTCAATCCTGACAGTACATTAGAATAACCTGGAGGGACCTTTAATATAGGTGAGGTTGGTTCTCTTTCAGAATATTTTAATCAGAATCACTGGTTGGAGAGATAAAGTATTGTTAGACAGAAAAAAAGCCACCCTTTTCTTCCCCTGGAATTAGCACAGCCCTATAAAACAAGTATGCCTTACTGGCCAGGCTGGAGACAACTGAATCCCCAATACAGCCTATTTTTTATAATGTTAGTGAATTATATAGCTCTATGAGAATGATTCTAAAATGTGGCCCCAAACTAGTATCTTTGGCATCCCCTGGCCCCACATCAGACAGACCCACAGAATTACAGGCATTGGCTTTGTAGTGTAGTCATCTGTATTTCACACGCTCTTCAGGTGATTTTGATGTACACTCAGGTTTCAGAACCACTACTCCATTGGGTGATATTGTGGTCTGGGTCTGAAATGTCCTACTCAGATTCACGTGCTTGAACACTGGGTCCCTAAATGGTAGCTCTGTTTTGCAAAGCTGTGGGACCTCTGGGATGTGATGCCTAGCTAGAGCAAGTAGGTCACTAAGCATGGTCTTTGAAGTTTGTATCTCTGCCCTGATTTTGGTTTCCTTATCCTCTATGATGTTAGGAGCCTCCATCAGGTGCTGCCTTGAACTCTAATATGTTTCTACCATGATGAACTGAAGTCAGGATCCAAAATATAACTTTCCTTCCTTAACCTCCTTTGGTCAGTTTCTTGTCATGGTAATGGGAAAAGGCAAGTGTGTGGATTGATAATTACATAAGCCAGTCTCAGAGCTACGAAGCACGTTTACTAGGGAGCTTTTAAACTTATAAAAGCCCACAGCCTCAGATATTTGGATTAAATTGTCCTAGGTGGATACCTGTAGTTTTCAACGCACTGTGGTTGGTTTTATGACATATCTAATATTGCAAAATGGTGGAGATAAATGTTTTGAAACCAATTAACCCAACCACTTATAATGGCCTAGGCTCAATTTCCACATGGATGAGCAGACCTTCTGGCTGAGCAGAAATGTTATAAATGGACACATCATTTACAGTTACCATCACTGAGACATGTAACTTCTCAGAGAGAAGTAATTGAAATCATGATGCCAAACACTGCAGGTAACTGCAACTACTGGAACATGACAGAGAGTTTGATGAGTTATAGTGTAGAAAAAGACAGCAATCTGATAGATTGACTACAAAAAGGGCCCTCTTTACCCCTCCTTGGATCCATGCTCCTTTGCCATAAAGACACCACCATGTACTTGCTGATCTTTGAGTCTGAGCAGAATGTATACCTTGATTTTATTGAGAGCATTTAGCAGAAGTGACCTTGTGCCAGTCCCCAATAAGGCCTCATGAGAACTCTTGTACAATTATGCTCATTTGGAATCCTGTTAGTGTTACGAGAAAAAGCTCCATTCTGAAGAATGAAAGACTACATTAAAGCAGAATATCCCAGATCAGCAGCTCCTTCCCAATCCACAAGCTGAAATCTACTTGAAATCAAAAGAAACAACTGGATGGACTTAGCTCATATTTCTGACCAGCAGAACAATGAGCCAAACAGGCAGCAATTGTTTCAAGTCCCTACATTTTAAGTAGTTCATAAGGTAACCAAGCCTAACTGTTACTGATTAATCTAGGTGCCCTTGACCTGCATGGGAGACAGTTAACTTAGTGGTGCCTAACAATTGGGTTCAGGAAGAAGACAGTGTACCTGAAACCGGACACTGTTAGTGATGTTGATGCCTTAAAAGTCAAAACCAAAGGCTTTACAATACATGTTATCCAGTAAGATTTTTTTTTTAATAAAAATTGTTTTTGGCTACAAGGAAAAGGAAGTCTTATGATTCACAGGAAACAGGAAGGACCTAGGTTTCTTCTAGAAACCTTGTGGAGGTGGTCAGAAACGTTAGTGGACTGTATAGCTTTATGAGAATGGTCCCTGAGATGGGATCCCTGAGCTAGCATCTTCGGTATCCCCTGGCCCCACATCAGGCAGACTCACAGAATCACAGGCACAGCTGAGTGCATATTCCAGAGCTAGTTAGCTAGTTAGGAGGAGCTGATTGGGGTCGTGATATTTAATGGAGATGAATATAAAGTGACACAGACTCACCGGTGTCAATCCTTCCAGCTCCTCTTTACCGGAAGAGCATGCCCTCCCTGTGTGCAATGACAACATTTTCTCATTGACGCCTTTACAGCATATTTACATGTCATTGTTTTCTGATGGAGAAGATCTAAGGCTCCTTTTTGTTTCTCAAGGGATCATTAAAAGTTCTAACTTGAGAAATACTAAAATATTAGCAGTAAAATTCAAAGTACCTAAGCAGAATGATAAATACGCAAAGTACAAACAAGTGATTAAAGGATTTAGAAATTGACTATTGCCCTTAGGTCACACATAGCAAATGAAATGTCATTTCTCAGCATCATGTGCCACACATTTTTATTTTTAAATGTCATTCTTAAAAGTGGTTTACAAGGTAGTATCTTTACTTTTCAGGTAAGAATGCTAGGCTGTATATTATGGGCTTAGTGAGTCAGTTTTATACATTTTGATCATCAGCAATTGGATTTCCATTTCCCTACTACCTTAAATAATACAATCTGTTAGTTCATCTGATACAAGATATTCGCATACATAATTGAAAAGAGATGATATCTGGCTTGATCAGGACTTGTGTTCACTTTTCCTGAGATTCTTTAAGTCCAGCTTTTCTTCCTGTTTTGGCTCTGCATTTCAGTAGCTTTTCCTTTGGTACCTAAAACAGGCTCAAGCCTCTGCATTACACACATCTTTTAGGAGAAGAAAATAGTGTATAAAGGGCTTGTACTTCATTAAGAATAAACCCAAGTCATTTGTCTGTTTCTGAATCCATCACTGTGGCTGTAAGAAAATTATAAGCTTACAGCTTAGCCTTGGGTCGTGTCACTCCAAAAAGATACAATAGCAATACTTTTGAGTTGACTCTTTTAAATCATTAAGAATAATCCCTTGTACAATAGACAGAGCATTCCCACCCAAAGCCTTTAGCACACCCACAGTTACACAGAGAAAGAACAGTGGCTGGTAGGTGGTACAAACAGTTGAACCATTTTTTTTTTTCTTCAACTCCAAACTGCATTCGTCCATGTCTTCACAGCCTTCATGGAGGAAGTCAGACTTGTGCTGGGCCTTCCAGCGCTGGGCGAAGAGAGGTAATCTTAAAATGCTTTAAGTGCTGGGAGCTTTTGAGATCTGCAAATGAAAAGCACAATTGTGTGAACACTGAGAAGTAACTGTAAGGGTTGTCCTTTCTTCCATTGGTGGAGTTGCTAGAAGACTAGCAGTCATTTTGTGCTGCCATCCTGACAATTCAGGGAATTTTTATAAGTAGTGATCTTTGAAAAGGAGGGGTTAAAATGACTTCTTAGACATGGACAGTCCATCTCTAATAGTGCATGTTTGCAAAAGGAGGACAAAGCTACGATTCAGCTGCTAGGTCTTGGTGATGTCATAGACACTTATGACAGCAGTAGAACTTTAAGATTGAATTACCTTCTTTGTACCCACTGAAGGGGCAAGTCTTGCTGTGTAGAACACATTGTGTAAGCTAAACAGTGTTTGGTGGTTTTCACATGGTGCATGGGAAGAAGGGAACTTGATCTGTGAACCCAGAAGATCATGAATCCGATCCACAGAGAGACAATTTAACCCCGCAAATTGCTTTGGTCTCTGATATGTAATTTTCAAATTAAATAAATTAATATGTGCTGACATTTCCCCAACCTAATCTTAAAGCATCATAGCTCGATTAGACTAATGACAAGTCCCAACTCAAGCACTTCATTATGCAACCAATAACAGTTCAGTCCGATATCATAAAATCAGTTAATGATTCAAATGCATTGAAATTTGTCAGTGGACTGCTTTTAACAGACAAGGAGAACCAAACAAAGCCTGCTTATTTTCTCTCACCAATGCAACATTTTATAGGAATGGCACCAATCAAATAGTCCAGAACTAGAAGGCATAGATAGATTATTCAGATTGAAATTTGTGAGTTAAAAGCATTAGGTTCAAAATCAGGGCACTGTGGACAATAGAAAATGGATAATGTCTTCAAAGCCTAAGAGAAAATAGAGAAAGGAGAACAAATTATTAAAATATATTTTGAAAAAAGTTGAAGTTTTAGTTACTTTTTTGGCATTTTATTTTTACTTAGCATGAGATATTTAAGAGCTTTTTCTAATTACTTTTTTTTCCAAAAATTTCAGGGTGACTAAGAAATAGAAAGCCATGGGCTGTCTTAATTCATCTGCAGTTACAGAGATATAATGGTCACTACAATAGAACAAAATGTTTGAATTATAGTTCTCTAAGTTTTATGCTGAAAAAAAAAAACCCCCGAGATTTATGCAATCCTTTTGGCCATCTTTGCTTATTTATTGTAAAACTGAAGGTAAAATTAAATCCATATTGGTGATGGTCCAAAGACTCATCAAGAGGACATCTGAATCACTAAAGCCTTTTTGTCGGGTATATTAAAATGGAAAAATGAACAGTTCATTTACCTTATATAAATTCAATTGAAACTGCTTAGTGATAAACATCTTATCTTGCCATTTAACTTTCGGAGGTTCCTCAAGGGACCAATACCAAAGTCACAGTGGCCATTTCTATCAATGCAAATTTAGTTTTTAGTTTTTGCCAACGAGTCTCACTGAGAAAACAAACTACTCTTAAGCGTAGGGCATATGTCCAGTTGTAGATAACCAACAGAAAATGAACTTACTAGCATCTTTGGAGGTTCCTTGTCTTATAAAGTAGTCTTAGAGCTTTCTCTGTATCATGAATCTTAAAGGTACTTATTAATAAAACCAAACCTGGGGCCAGTTATTGGGGTGAATGCTGGAAGATTAGAGAAGGAGAACAAGCCACAGCTACCTCACCTCGCCAATTCCTCAGCTGATCCTGTTTCCTCAGACTGGAAGCCTCTGAGTCCTCATCCAGGATGAATCTCAGCTGAACTGCTGTTCAAAGCCTAAAAGCTTAACCACCTAAAGCTTCTAGTTTCTGGTCCTCACGCCTTATATATCTTTCTGCTTTCTGCCTCACTCCCTGGGATTAAAGGTTCACTTTCTGGGATTAAAGGCATGAGTCACCGTGCCTGGCTGTTTCCAATGTGGCCTTGAACTCACAGAGATCCAGAGGGATTTCTACCTCTGGAATGCTAGGATTAAAGGTGTGAGTGCCACCATTTTCTAGCCTTTGTATCTAGTGGCTGTTCTGTCTCTGACCCCAGATAAGTTTATTAGGGTGCACAATATTTTGGGGAACACAATACCACCACATTTCTCTCTCTTTTTTACATTTTATCATTTCAAAAATATTTATCTTTCTCTCCTCCCCTGTCCCTTCTTCTCTCTCTCCTTTATGACCTCTGTGTATGTATTATGGCTTCCAACTTTGGGAGCCATAGGGTACCTGAGTGTGACAATGAGTGAGTCTCTGTGTCTATCCTTGTTTCTTTTGCCTTTTCTTGGACTTTTTCCCTTCTTTTGGTTTTGCCCTATTCAGATGTGTTAGTTTTTGTTTTCTTGTATTTTATTTTATTATTACCCCTTAGAAGGCTGTTTGTTTTTTAATGAGAGACAGAAAGGGGGGTAGATCTGAATAGGGGGTAGGGTGGGTGGAGTAGAAGGGGAAACTGTAATCAGGATATATTATGTGAGAAAAAATCTATTTTTAATAAAAGGAAAACAATTAAAGGTGATCAGGACTTGGCAATTTTGTCTCTCTCATCAATGGATTAGTACATATATGAGAGGACTAGATTAATTCTCAAAAGAGTAAACCTGTTGTAAAGGCAAATTCAGTCCTCCCCTGCCTGTGCTGTTGCCTGTCTGTGTCATTTCTCCTTAGGTCTGACACAGCCTCAAGACCCTCCTCACAAAATTTTAATTACCAAGAGTGAATGTGAGTGCTAGAGGATAAGCAGAAAGGATTTGCAAGATGCTGTGCTTCCACATGGGCAGGGGAGAAGGGGAGCGGAGGGTAGCCAGGGAAGGATTCTAAATCTCTATATTGGAAAGAACTAGTCTGCTAATGAAACATTAGAGTCTGTGAAGAGATAAACACACCCTATGTGACAGGAAGTAATGTTGAGAATGAACTGGGTTTACAGATGATTAGAATGCAGGCTTTAAGGACTGGATGGAGACAGGAAGAGAAAGATCAGACAGGGGAGATGGATAAAAGCTAATTTCCTAGAGCTTTTGTGTCACCTTTTATGCTGATGGGAATAAGAAGGTCCTAAATTCACAAGGGAAGTGACATACAGATTTGCATATTAAAGTTTCAAGTTGTCAGCTACAGGTAAATTAACTGGAATCAAGCAAGACTGGAACAACTATGAGTCTGGGGGATTGGAGTGAGTGATGTAGGCCTAAATTGAAAAGCTAATGTAAGAGGAATAGCATTCAGGGGAGATAGTAATTTCATGAGGATTTTGTTTTAATTTAAATATTTTATTTATATATACATATATATCTAATATATATATATATATATTAGAATTTCATACATGAGTGCCATACTTCATGTCTACCTATCATTCATATACATCTCCCCCCTCTCCTGCCCTGCCTCACACAGTCTGCTGAGTTCATTTAGTGTTGTTCTTGTGTTCAGGTTGACTACCTGGGATTGGCTAACCTATCAGGGAGCTCATCCCTGGAGAAGACTAATTCTTGAGCTTCTCAATAGTCATTGATTGCATGTGACTCTTCATCTAGGGGAAGAGCCTTGTGAGAGTTCTCCCATCCACACTAGCATATCAGCTGGTGGCGTCACTGTACAGAAGTCTTGTTTAGGCAATCATACTTAGGAGGATAGCAGGGAACAGGTGAGGTGAAGGAAGAAGTAGAATAAATGTGGGGGGAGGGGGGAGAGGAGAATACTAAGGGAAAGGGAGGTCAGAGGGGTAAATAAAACTAAGAATGTTCAAAAAGGCAACAGGGAAACATTTTATATTTACTTAAAATATATATAGTTTGAAGCTGCAATATTTGGAATAATAATACTTCCTCCAAGGACCATAGTCTATTACACAACAACAGCAAAAACAACAACAAAACAAGTTCAAGGGATTCCCTTGGTCTTGTTCGTCATGGGAATCAAAAAGACTCTTAAAGCAATAGAGACTATTGCTGTTGCCCTTGGCAACAACTTCCTAAGCATTGGAGGTAAGATCCCACTGTTGAAGACACCACACACTTCAGACGTAGGAGTTGGAAGAACTGAGCTATAACTAGCCTGAGGACTAGCTTTCATAGTATTTGATGGTGCTATGTAAGCTGCCAAGTGAGAAAATCAATCAATAGTCCTGCCCAGCTATAAAGTCTATGAGCCACAAAAATGGTCAGTACAGCAACATATCCCTAAGAGTGTAAGAGTGGCACTTAAATCTTGACTAATTCAACTTAAGTACCACTCAATAGGAGCGAATTCATGCCTGGTATTGTAAATCTAGCAAATTACCATGGCTGGTGATGTCATAGACCCTAGAGGACAGCATACTGTGGTCACTTTCCTAAACCAGTATGATTTCTAACTGTATTCTAAATGCTTATCCTTATACTCACAGGTAACTGTAGCTCTTACCTCCTCATCAAAGAACTTCTTTTTGCTGCAGATAAAGACCACAACTGGTCAAAATACAGAGAACAGCTGACTGTGGGTTGCACAAGGCCAACTGATATTTCTACAAGGCAACCCCTACATCTAAGGATCAGGAAATACCATGATAGAGGGGGCAGGAAGATTAGAAGAGCGAGAGGACGAAGCATCTGCTGTGATAGAGTGCTATCTATATATGGCAGGAAAGCTGCACCCACGAAATCTCAATTTCAAGAGGTTTTAATCAGTTGGGAATGACTGTTTATCAAATGTCAGATGAGATCGACCGTTCTAGCCTATTTTCATATGATTTAATTGGTAGCTTCAGGGGCCAGTCACTGAATTGGGGAAGAAGCAGGAGGTACAAGTTTGTGGAGGATATGGATGAGTATCAGATGCCATTTGACATGTAGAGGGAATTGTCCAGGTTATTAGATATTATGGTCTGGATACAAGATGGGGATTATGGATGGCACTGTGGACTTTAGTTTTCATAACCATGCCTGAATGGCTGCTATCATCATAGTATAATCCTGAGATATGTAACAAACTTGGCAGTAGCAAGATGCAGGTCCATTGCAAAGATTCATTTTTAGTTCTCCTTTAACAAAGGTACAAAGCCTTCTGATGTATTTACAAATCTACAAGGTAGTGGAGGGCGACACACCATGTGGAGGGCAAAAAAACACATTGTGTTATCTTGGCAAATCAGACCGGGAATGACAGGGAAGTAAAAATATAGAACAAAGTTCAGAAGTTAAAGCTGGGTGTCATGACTCATGTGTGTAATCCCAGCACTCTGGAAGCTGAAGCAGGAGAACTGCTGTGAGTTAGAGGATAGCCTGGCCTATAGTGTGAGACCTTGTTTCAGAAAAACAAAACAAAAAAACTCAAAAGTCCTAACTGATAATAGAGAGTATGCACAATTATAAGATGATAGATCATTATTTACTTTTAAATAGTTGAGAAAATATTATTAACCTTTGTGGACCAAATATTGAATATAAATCAGCACAAGGACTCACTCGTTAGAAGACAGAAACCACATAAACAAACAAACAAACAAATAAATAAATGTAGTTATTAATTAATTTGGAGCATGTGTTAGGGAATATAGTGGTGGTTGAAAGCCATATCAAGTACTAGGTAAAGTACAGAGAACTTAACAAGCATCCAAATGTTAATAAAATGCTTTAGAAATAATGCGCAGGGGCTGAGAGGCCCCCAACTGGATCAGGCCCTCTGAATAGGTGAGACAGTTGATTGGCTTGATCTGTTTGGGAGGCATCCAGGCAGTGGGACCAGGTCCTGTCCTCAGTGCATGAGTTGGCTGTTTGGAACCTGGGGCCTATGCAGGGACGCTTGGCTCGGCCTGGGAGGAGGGGACTGGACCTGCCTGGACTGAGTCTACCAGGCTGATCTCAATCCTCATCCTCGGGGAGGCTTTGCCCTGGAGGAGGTGGGAATGGGGGGTGTCCTGGGGGGAAGGGGAGGGGAGCGGGAGTGGGGAGAACAAGGGAATCCATGGCTGATATGTAGAACTAAATTATACTGTAAAATAAAATTAAATTAAATTAAAAAATACATTAAAATCTTTTTAAAGATTTAAATATATTAAATAAATAAATAATTATAAAATATTTTAAAAAAAGAAATAACACAAGGTGCAATAATACAGGATATGCAATGCTCAAGGTTGAGCTTGGGTTGTCCTTTTATGTTATCTAGTTACCTAGTTACCTTGGCTATGAAATAAAATAATCTTAAAGACTTGGCCATTAAGCCAATCAAGTTTGACAGATCAAAGCTGAGTTTTGCACATATATTCCTATAATGCATTTGAATTCTAAGTACTGCATGTTTATGAACTCTACTTGACTTGC
Source organism: Peromyscus eremicus (assembly GCF_949786415.1). Lineage (NCBI taxonomy): Eukaryota > Metazoa > Chordata > Mammalia > Rodentia > Cricetidae > Peromyscus > Peromyscus eremicus. The sequence continues at coordinate 111,531,393 of NC_081419.1, forward strand.
TTTAATCTTGTTATTGTTTGTTAATGACTAATCAACTGGAATCATAGACTTACATTTATAATCAAGGATATGTTGTAAATAAACCACCTAATATGTATTGTTACTAAGAAAGCCATATGCTTTTGTTTTACAGATATCCTTCATATTAACCCAACAAATCATACGGACTTTAAGGACCATCATAACCCATTGTGTAAAGTGTCTGTTATTTTGACAAGCCAACACTGATGTTATTAACATGTGATGTTGTAATGGGCATCACAGCTGAATGCCTAAAGTTTGTAGCCATGCCGACTGGAAAACATTCTTTGTCACCACTGCTACAGGATTCCCAGGTGGGGGAAAGGTCAAGGCTTTGATACTAAATAAAAAGTAGGATGAGAAATGACCCAATTCTATCATATGTTCTCACAGGTGATTCTGTGAGTTGGGCTATAAGTGCATAGTAACTTTAAGAACTATCTATTATTAAAAAAAAAAAGAAAGAAAGAAAAGATTGCTTTCATCCACAAAGTGCTTTCCATAGTTGTTTGATGAGGTGTTAAACTAGTTATTTCAATATGATGCAGACATAAGGCCTGAAAAATATGTTGTTTAACAATTCAATGCTCACATGTTCCAAAGAAAACCCCGTCTTTGCTCAATAGATTTTCTGTTCTGTCTGATCCACTAGGATAAGATTTTGAAATCCATGCAACTTTCCATCATTTGTCCATATTGCACTTATCTTAATGATTATTCATTGAAAATGAATGATAAGCTCATCTTTTCTACCATAATAGAGATAACTGCTGTGGTGATAATGAGTTTAGAGCCAAGAAAGTTAAGCTGTGACAAATTAAAAAAGAGAGAAAGAAAGAAAGAAAGAAAGAAAGAAAGAAAGAAAGAAAGAAAGAAGAAAAACAAACAAACAAACAAAGAAAGAAACTAACAAACGAAAACCTGCAACCACTGCAATACAGAAGAAAAATGGCACTAAAGTTCATGTAATTTTAGGATACAGTAGAAAATACTGATTTATTTTCCTCTGGGTCTTACCTAAATTTCTAACAGTTTAACTCAGAGATATATTATCTTTAGAGCTTCCATTAGAAAACTTCTCTTCCTATGAAGGGTATCCATTATGTCAGCTTTGCTGTTTTTGAAAATGCTAACACTGGTGTTGTATGATAGACAATTAATAACCATGATTGCCTCTGATTACTGAAGATGATTGATATTGATTTATTGCTTTTGCGTATGCTCCCAAATGGACACTTTGTGTTCCTGCTCATGATTTTTGCTGCTGTTACAGACTTCTCCCATTCTGTATCTTTTTTCTTCCATAAATATTTGTGTTCTTCCTCCCTTCATCCTTCCCTTTCTCTCTCTTTCCCTCCTCCCTCCATTGTTCCCTTATCCCCCACTCTGTTTACTATCAACACCTTTTGGGAGTAGATTTATTTATATATGTGCTAGAACAACACAGTTACTACATCACTAAAAATGAACAATAGGAAAACATTCATGGCTCTGTATAGTCATGTGATGCAGTATTATCCAGATCACAGCAAAGAGCCAATCATCACTAGCTGAAGAGTGAAAAGATGTGGCTTGCTTAGACCAGGCTAGGTTCAAGAGCATGTGATTTTGGGGCTTTCTTCAAAGTGAGTGTCTTAGGGGAGAAACCTATTGATATCCAGTTGGGTTCCTACTTGGTGTTCACAAAGGAGATAAAGTGCTACCTCCTAAGCCAAATTTTTTGAAGATTTTTTATTTTGTTTTGAGATGATAATATAATTACATCATTTCTCCCTTCCCTTTATTTCCCTCCACCACCTCCCATATAGTCCCTCATTTTCTTTCAAATTCATGGCCTCATTTTTTATTAATTGTTGTTGCATGTATATATGTGTAAATATAATCAATTTGCACAGTCTTATGATGTTACTTACATGTTGTTTTCATGATTGACCATTTGGCATTAGACAACCAATTGGTGTGCTCTTCCCTGGGAAGCCTGTTTCTCCCACTTTCAACATTCCTTAGTTGCATGTAGAGTTGAGGCAAACTTTTGAGGGTAAACAGCAAGTTACATTCCTGGAGCATAGTATTATTTACAAAACAGTTGTGCCTTGTTGATCCTTATCAAGATGATCTTCAAAGATAGGAGTCATCACCTTCTCCATTATATAAATGAGTGAGAATGAGTCCCTGAGAGCAAGCAAGCCACTATTTATACTTTAGCTACTCTTTCTCTCTCTCTCTTTCTCTCTCTCTCTCTCTCTCTCTCTCTCTCTCTCTCTCTCTCTCTCTCTCTCTCTCTCTCTCTCTCTCTCTCTCACACACACAGACACACACACACACACACACACACACACACACACACAATCAATGGGCTTTTAAGGGAATAAAATCTTGCTGTTAGGTGGAACATAGTTTTAGCAGAATTAAGCCAAAGAATAATCAGCAACATGCAATTACAAAACAAAACATAACAAAATAACCCTATTTGTTTGCAACATCTCTTGAAGACGTAGCTAAGAAGAAAGCACCCACACAAGAGGAAACATCATTACTTTCACTTAGTATTGGGGAGATGCTATTGTGTGCTAGATTTTAGGGTACAGAAGAGAGGAAACAAGGTTTCCAGAGGTGGTTGTTCATTCCACACATGTTCTACTTGTAAAATCCTTTGGGGTATATTAAGTATATGTGCTCATACCCACCAACATATTTTAATGCCTTCAACTCTCTTAAATAATTTTCTTTCTACACATGTTTATACAACATTAAAAATATCCATTTAGAAATTAAAAAAAAAAAAGAAGCCTGACAGTGGAGTAGTCTGCATGTGCAGATGTTCACTGTTATATAGTGGTGTGCACCTGGCTTGAGCTTGTCTCCCATAGAAGATACTCACGATACCACCTGGGGTCCAAGTTCAAGTGAAATAGTTAGAAAGTTGATAGTTTTTTAAACATGTCCAATTATTAACTACCATGGTATAAATTAGTACCAAATTTTTCACCAGAATTTTTTCTACTCAGTAAATCAGGTAACTTAAACTTGAACAAAAGTCTTGCCCACATTAGACTGTAGTGATTTTAATTTAAACTGAAAAAAGAATATTTATGATAATTTTTTTGTTTGTCCTAAATTAGTCTTTGTTAATAAAACATATCTTGATATTAATAACTTAAATGAGAGATGGAATTTTGTCCTGCAGTTGCATGTCTTGGTAATATCTGCACACAAAACATCATTTTCCTGCTGCATATAGAAATGACAAGTTTATTTTATTTGAAAAATGGGGAAATAAACTTCTGTTTTGACCTTCTTTTTGTTGTTCCAGCTGTGTGTCATTGACGCTGGCATGACTGGCTATGGGAAGGTGTAATGAGGCAAGACCAGGACTGTAGCAATTATTAACCTACAAATATGCTATAGCAACGCCAGTGCCACACAGAGTGACACCCTTAAATAGCACAGGAAATAGTACTTGTGTCTGAACCACTTGTCTTCCTACAGAGTTTTGATGAATATAGGAGAAATTAATAGCTTTTCAGTATAAAGTGACCTAATGTCATTAATTGGGTGTTTCTCCCAGACCAACAGTCTGACCCCCACTTTGGTGGTAATTTATTTAGCTGGGAAAGCTTGGGTTCTGAGGAGCATCTGGTTTTCAGTGATATCCTGCTGGTCTTATCCAATTTTCCAGCTGGGAGCATGAGGCACAGGGAGGTCGAATGACTTGCCTAAAGGTCACCTGGTAGCTCAACTGGGATTATAACTCAAAATCTTTCTGATTTTCCCATCCTTTGCTCACTGGACCACAAAACTCCCTTGATCTCATCTTCTCAAGCTTGCCTGAGCAGGAAGCAAATGTAGGCCCAGAAAAAAAAAATCTCGAATGAAATGCTGGCCGCCAGCATCTTAAAAAAGAGCTAAGTTCCTTTGTTACAACTGTAAAGAGAGTGTCTTAACATTCTAACACCTGAACATCAGAGGACCACTCTGTGTTCTTAGAAGTGGCCATATAGTATAGCTGTTTCTCATTGCTCAGATTCTGCTTCTGACCAAAATATTTTGGCCTCCAGTGATTTGACGTTTGGGGAGGAAGAATAAAGCTATTTTGGTATATAATGGGTGTTGTTCACTTTGTCCTCAGGTTCATGGTACTTGACCCTACCAAGTGCTGTGGTCACCTGGCTCATCTTCTCTTAGAATGTTTAAGCTTACTCTTTCTTTAGCACAGAAATCTATTCCCTGCTGTTTTGTTGCTTTGTATCATTCGTTCTTAATGACAGTGATCTTTCTCAGTTCCCTGATATAGCAGCTTTCTTTATCTGACACTCCCATTTTCCCTTCATTTTATTTAGTGATGATTTTTTTTTTTTTTTTTTTTTTTTTTTTTTTTTTTTTTTTTTGCTGAGTTTTGTTTCTTTCTAATTCTCTGGTCTCCTCAGCATAGGACTCCGATTTTGTTATTTCTAGCACATTCTAAATGATGTTTGCTATATAGAAGTTCAGTAAACATTTGTTGAGACAGTGAATATCTACTGGTGAAGGGGAAGGCTCTCTCTCCTTTTTTGATTATCATTCAAGGAGTTTCAAAGGGGATGCCCATGGGGTAGCAAGGTCGGATGGAGATGACCTTTACTCAGCCAGCCAGATCAGGTGAATTAACCTCAAGGTCAATGGGATGACGGATGACAGCTGTCCCGTCAGGTCAACCTCCCATCCGAAGCTTCCCCCTTGGAACTGGCCTCAGGCTTTTGTGAACAGTACATGTAAAGCAGCCCTGCTATATTTATAGTCATATGTCATTTTTTATCTAAATTTGCACTGTCCTCTTTCATCACCCACTCTGTACATTTGATATATACTCTCCTATCTTCATTTTCAAAAGCCGTGCGGTAAGGCTTACGAGTATGTAGAATATTGAAGAGAGTGTCTCACATTGGAAAATAATTGTCAAGCTTTTTTATTAATGGAAAACATGTCCTGGAAACCTCCTAGATTAGTGGCTTTAAGTAATTTTTGCTAAAATGTTTAAGATCACTAGCATTTTATAATATTAAGTCTGATTTTTTTTTCAAGACTTGCGTGACATATCCTCATTTATGACTTCTGAGAGGGAAGTGAAGCTGTACGCTTCATAAAATCCTTCTGCTGGTAACTTTACACCTAAGATGTTGCATTTATAACCGGAGAGTCTAGTCACCATCATATGCAAGAGGAGACAGGACTACAGTGAGACTTTCTCAAGATCAGCTGCTAAGTTGTTCAGGTGTCCCCATCACCTAATAGACATCCAGTTGATGTCTACCTGCAAAGTCCTATTGCAGAAGACCTTCTGTACATACTTTTTTGTCCTAGTCATGAAATACTTTTGCAAGCAACATCTATAAAGACTGTGGTAACCACTATGCAAACCTATAGGAAATAAGGTATTCTGATCCATGTGGTGGGACTGAGAGAGTGGCTGAGAGTGAATTTAGAGAGTGAACAGATTCATTTTATTGAACAAAGGGATTTTGAGTACATGTTCAGATTAATGGATGCAAGGGGGCTGCCATAATGACAAAAGGCACCCATGAAGCTATCACTTGGGCTTCTTCTTGCTCTTACAAAATAACTGCTTCATTCTTTTTTTGATTCAAAGTCAACCTGGCTATCTTGACTAAGATATACCCAGATCTAAGATACAGAAATATCAGAAATTTTTCTATTACACCTGCCTCTACCCTCCCGTGACAAACCATAGTTACTTGGTGGAGTGGAATTGAACCCCAAATCTATGTTTAAATAAAACAAAACACCAAAATATTGGAACTGAAATCAACACAGCTATGGGCTTTCTCTTTATCTCCAGAATCCAGGACTGACTCCTTGGAGGCACGTTCCTGATGAATGACTACACCCCTCTTTTGAAAAGTCTGATGAAGAACATTGGGTTCTTGAGTGATCTAGTTATTATCTTGGCAGCCAAACTTCACTTTGCTTTTATCATGGAGAAAGAATTAGGTCATGCTCACACTTTTCTGGAAAACCCAGAAAGTCCCATTGATAGGTCTGGTATCAAGAAAACAGGATGTGCTCTGAAGGACTTTCTTTGTCTGAGCTAAGAAAAATGTGATTTGTTGCCTTCTTTTTTCACAAGTGATATGAAAGCAACTCTACCATTCTGTTTCCCAGAGATTTATACCACTTAAGTGATAGGAAGTTTAGTTCCTAATAATAGTTTGAATACAGATGGAGAGGTCAATATTCAAACAGAATGCACCGGTGAGTGTGTTTTTTTAGAGAGGGAAGAAACTCTGTTTTCTTAAGTCTCAGTTTCCAGTATTATCACTAGGATACTAAAATTAGTAATTTTCTTCTGAGAGATGGGCCTGTGAGATTTTCTAATTGTTTCAAAAAGGTATTTTGGAGAAAGCATTGATAATTTCTCATGTAACTGACAACTATCTTTTCCCTTCCAGTTAGATCAATAAATCTATAGGCCAAGTTCCTCTTCCTGATCGTGTTGATATGAGGCAGAATCTCAGAATGAAGGAAAGTCTTTTGAGAAGAGTTGCTGAGTGACAGCCAATTCATGACATGAAGTGTGTATTAATACCCAATGGCTCACTGATGATACTTTGAAACACACTATCAATACGACAGCATGGGAATTGCTTTTAGAGGTAAACAGTGTGACTCCTTGGGACAACTTTTATGTTATTATTTCCTGTAAAGAAACAAACTTTTAGCAAGGCATGGTGGTACAAGCTTGTAATACCACCTCCTTGGGAGACTGAGGCAAGAGAATCACAAGTTCAAGGAGAGCCTAGGCAACTAAATGAAGTCACATATTAAGTAAAAAGAAGAAAAAATGACTGCGGATGTGCTCAGTGGTTAGAGAACTTGCTTAGCACCTGTGGGGCACTGGCAAAAACAAAGAAACAAATGAAACAAATAAAATAAAAACAAAGAAAAGACAGGTTTTTATTCTGTCAAGGACTGTTTTAAAGTCACATAAATATTTGAAAATTATTCATGGATATAACTAAAATTAAAAAATAAATTGAAATTCCTCTTATTTTGACTGTTCTTCATTTATTTATTAATTCCTTTATCAATATTTATTAATTACCTACTCTGTGTCATTGTGTAATACAGGGTATTTTACTAGATATCAAGAGGTAGGAACAGACATTATTCGGAGATTCTATTTCTCCCTTTCTTTTCTTCTCTCTTTTCTTTCTTGCCTTTCTTTCTTCCTTCCTTCTTTCTTTCTTGCTTGCTTGCTTTCCTTCTTTCTTTCTATTTTGAAGAACAAGCAACAGTTTTGATACAGGCATTGCTTTAGTATGACTATGTTCCTAAAATTTGTATGGAGGATCTACCCTCATGAATGGGATTAACATCCTCAGAAAATGGGGGAGAATCACCCCTTTGAGCCCCTTTGTTCTTCTGCCTACTGTCTTGTGAGGACACTATTTGTCCTCTCCATGGGACAACGGAACAAGGAAGCACATTGGAAGAAGCCTCCAGCTTTCATTAGACACCAAACCTACTAGTGTCCAGACCTGGGGCTTCTAAACTGTGAGGAGTTTCTAATTTGTATATTACCCAGTCTCAGGCAATTTGCTGTATCTGACTAAGTGGATTAAACTATTATAATTAGAATTTTGATTTGTATTGAACTACTTTTCTAGTTCCAAATTTGGAATTTCATTAAATAGAATGGCCCCCAAACAGTAATTACTTTTTCAAGGGGTTTGAGGGTGAAAACAAGTATTTAGTATCAAGATGTGTATAAAAACTGATATTTCTTCTTGCTTTAAATTCTCATGTGAAAAGTATTTGGGGGAAAATGAATCACCCATCTAATATATCTGTCATTGCAGATGATGTGACTATTAATTATGGATAGTGATCCTTCACTTTCTGGAGAGCTTAAAATGCTAAGGAAGCAAGAGTGAGAACAAGAGCAAGAAAGAGAGCGGGAGAGTGAGGTGGGGATTCTGAAAGGGGCAGCAAAATGGGTTGGGGCAACTCAAAGTTACCAGGGAATAGAATTTCTCTAGCACTAGTCACAATACACATGTTTGTTAAAAAGCAAGAGGCGGGGAAGACATGCATGCCTGATGTTGAAGAAAAGCCTGTTTGTGTCTCACACACTGGAGAAATTGTTCAAGAACAGTCCATCGATGTGAAAATATGACCCATGTCATTTTGCCAGGGTAGTTAAGACACTGAGAAGCTGAGTAAGGCCTGATTGGATAAATTCACAATCTTGGTAGTGTACATACTTCCTAGTGTCCAGTTTTTCTAAGATACACAAAAAAATGTCAGTGGAAATAAGGTTACAGAGTGCCACATGCGTGGGCGAGACAAGGTCTCCATAGGGTGGGAACCAGGCCGATCCAGACATGGCCCATTCTTTTAGTTTCTTCCCCATTTTCTTAGTGGTCAAAATGAGAAACAAAGGATAAATGTCCAGCATTAGTAGAAAGGAAAGAACTGTGATATTTAGAGATGGGGAGGAGGGAAAGGTTATTGACTGGCCCTGAAATGAGTTTCCCATTCTCTTTTATTATTGTCATATTCATCTTTCACAAACTGCTAGTGTGTCTAGAGCTAAAATCACAACATCTGTTGTGGGGAAAAATGGTTTTTTAAGGAGATCAAAGGATGTGAAATCTGCATGTGGAAAGTGACTATTCAAAGGTATGCAAGAAATATTGAATAATAGAAAAGATTCATTTTCCTTTAGCAGTTTGAGAAAGTTGCATGGAGCTTGAAGGCCCTCTACACAAACCTCAAAATGCTAATTGACAAATGAATACAACGACTCATCATTTGGCTGCTTTGGTTTAATGAGCTACGATAAGCAGTTGTAGTTCAATATCAATGTTAACATTCTAAAACTTGTTTTGATGGTTGTGGTTAGGCTGGCTTTTTCCATTGCCCCAAGCTCTCTCGCCTTCAAGACAGTGATAGGGCAATTGTTTAATTCATTCAAAAAACACTAGCAAAATCTTAATAATTTTTGGACAAGTCCATTAGTCTCTTTGAGCCTCCATTTCCTTATCTGAAAACTGACAGCATGACCTGACAAGCTAACGACTAAATTTGGTTCTTTACATTGTATGGTGTTTCCATCTCTAAAAGCTTGGTAAAAGGTTCTTGTAATTTGGTTGACAGTTTTGAAAATTTTCATCTATAAAAGAAAAAAATAATAGTCTCTTTAGCTAGAGTTTTCCTGTCTTGCCCACAGTCAGGACAAATCTCTGTCATCCGCCAGTCCCACAGCTGCTCAGACCCAACCAAGTAAACACAGAGACTTATATTGCTTGCAAACTGTATGACCATGGCAGGCTTCTTGCTAACTGTTCTTATATCTTAAATTAATCCATTTCCATAAATCTATACCTTGCCACGTGGCTCGTGGCTTACCAATGTCTTCACATGCTGCTTGTCCTGGCGGCGGCTGGCAGTGACTCCCTCTGCCTTCCTGTTTTCTCTGTTCTCTTCTCTGTTAGTCCTGCCTATACTTCCTGCCTGGCCACTGGCCAATCAGTGTTTTATTTATTGACCAATCAGAGCAATTTGACATACAGACCATCCCACAGCAAGTCTCATTATTACTATTCTGTAATGTCATCTGACTATGTAGGGGAGGACATGGGTTTTACCTTAGTAGTTGTGATCTATATTCAGGTCCAAAGTAAATATCTTAATTCATCAAATTCTATCCTTTTTTTGTGTGTGTGTGTGTGTCTTAAATCAGGGAAACAGTTAGTGAAACAATATGAAGCTTGCATTGAGACTAAATGGTCCATTCAATTTTATGTTATAAAATCTCACATATTGAAGACAGAAGAGTTTTTTTGATGGACCCTTTGAAAGATATCCACCTCTGCCTTTCCTGAGGCTCCCTGAGCATGTTTCAAGTTACTTAGGTTAAATAGCTTAGAAACATCTATTAGAAAAGTTATTTCCTCTACAAAAACTAAGATATGGTGCTCAGATCAAACTGGTGGGTACAGAACCAGGAACTCTAAACAAAAGCAGTGGGAACCTGAAATTCTCATCATGGTGGCAGTGCAAGGCAACTCTTGAGATACTGGTATCATCCTACTGGCAAAGTGTTAAAAAACAATCACTATTCTTACCCTTGACAGGATTAGTTCTTGGATCAGTCAGAACTGCTAGACTGTCATAAGGAAACGTGTGTTTAAAAAATGAATTAAAGGAAAAGTTGACCTCAGGTTACTCAGGTCTGTCAATGAGGTCAGGGGAAGGAAGGTTCAAAACCTAGTAGGACAAAGGTCAGTCTGACAGTGGATACAAAAGTTCACAAGCCTGCATTATAAATAATACGTGTAGGAAATGAGTGTTTACGCCTCTCTAATGTTAGCAAACTGGAAGGATAAGATGTCTTCCTTTTGACGCGAAAAAGATCTAAATGTGAGATGCTATTTTAAACAATGAACAGCTGTTTCATCTTGAACTGAAAAGAACAAAGAAATCACCACAAGGCTACATGGGATACATTGTACTTCCCGGTGTGTGAGAGTGTGTGTGTGTGTGTGTGTGTGTGTGTGTGTGTGTGTGTGTGTGTTCCCCTTTTCTCTTTTAACTTAGGGTAATTGAAATGTCATTTTATCTTAGGATGTTTTCTTTTCCAACCAGGGATGTGAAAAGTTAAAATATTGAAGAATTTCCTTTTCATTATTTTGAACAAAAACAACTTTTCATGAGTGTTTTCTTTGTTAATCCAACAGAGATTAATAAGTGGAATGTTCAACTGTGGGCTTTGGGGAAGAATCATGATGATCCATGAGTAATATATTTTAGAGAAGAATGAAGCTAAGAGCTTAGCTTGATCTAGAGGACAGTTGTAAACATATAGGGGGCCTAATCACTGACTGAAGAGGTCAGTTGTATAACTATTGCCTGGAAGTGATAGAATTACATCAAAAAAATTTAGCTACTCAAATTTAGATTCTGAAAAAAATAAAGTTCTTATTTTTAGAGAAAATTATTGGAAATTTAACTCAAGAGACTTCTATTAATCTATGAAACAATTTGTCTTAGTTTGCATTTTATATTAGAGGTCTAGGGCTGTAGCAGGCTGAGATAAAGTAAGTTAACAAATCAAACAGGAACATTTAAAAGTTTAGCTGTTTACTCAACTGTTTATAAAAGGCTGGCACATAAGTTTGTGACTTTAAAAATATCTTCATTTGTTCTTTGAGAATTTCATACAGAGCTACAATATATTCTAACTTTAATTAATTTGCCTTCTTTATCTAGATATCTTTGGTTATATAATTGCAGAAGTATATATTATGTGTGAAATTTTATATGGTTCTATATCTTTCTTTTAACCTGAAACACAATTTTATTGAACTTTTTATGAAGATTAATTCCTTTGAATTTTGTTTTGAAATTAAAGGTAAATATCTTTAAATTAAGAAAAGGATATTCTTAACCAGAAAGTATTTTTTTTTCCATGATACAGAGGTCAAGTATAGTAACTTGTTAAAGCTCTGAAGACAAAAATGAAGCAAAAAGAATGTAGAAGATTTTTCATTAAATCCCAATGTGGTTATAGAGCACATTAATAAATTGTCCTGTCAACCTTTAGGACACAGGTTAAACTCCAATAGCTTTAATGGCCACAAATGTTTTCTTAGACAATTCTGGATTTCTGGGTGCAGGAAAGAATGTCAGGGATCCTCAGGGAGGGTTTGGGAGCCCCTCACCCAGAAGGTGGTCTTGGGCCGTAATCACACCCTGTTGATAGGATTTGGCAGTTAAAATAGATGGAGGTCAGCCTGTCATTTTGTCTATTTAAATAAGTCACTTGTGATTAAGGATGAGTGGCAAGTTTTCTTTCTCTTGTACCTTAGGGTCCTTAGTCACATCTACTAGTCTCTGGTGTTTCTTTTTGGGGGCATTTCTCCTCTCCTTTTCCTTGGCCTTTTATAGAGAAAATATTTGTGTTCCCCTCACCTTTTCCCACTTGGGCACATGGACTAGTAGGCAATTTAGCTCCTTCTCCACTCAAACTAACAAAGATTTATGGAGCAAATATTGCCATCCAGACAGAGGCTTTTTGCTTCACTGGATACTTTGCAGCATTCAGAAAGTGTAAAGACTCTACCATTTCCTCTTTGCTTAGGGAAGTTACCAGCAGCTGCTCTCTGCAACAAGCTCATAGTAATTTCTGCATTGGCTCAGGTCCTTTGATATGTAGCCTTATTTTTAAGCCTAATTTGTAAATTATTTGGTGAATAATCTTGTGCAAACATGCATAAGGGTTGCTGTTGAGTGTGTTTTTCATAAGGTGTGTCAACTATCTCACGGAATGGGATTTGCGATGTAGGATTAGAATTTGCAAGTGTCAACTCCTTTGCTGAAACTATTTGTCAAATATCATTCTAAAATTCTTTTCTGCTGTTTGTATTTCAGAGGAAAGTCTTGCCAAGGGGCAACGCATGTCAGGTGCAAATGAAAGAGAAACAATGAGCCTCATCTTAGGGCCTCTCTCCTGCTGTACTCTGTCTGACCTTGTGATTGGTCATTTCTGAGGGCTCTTACCTTTGTCCAGATTCAATCCGATGGTGACTATTGCAGGTGCATTCTGAGTTTCTTGCTTTTTGCCTTACAGGAAGAACCTCAGGTTACTCAAACACCATATTTTGTAAGTGTCAAGGGGGTACACTTCATCAACAAGTGACAAGAACTTTGCATCCTCTGAGCAGGCAATGCTAAAGCTCATACAATGCTCTTCAACATTTCTTAATGAGTTTGAACCTGGGCCAGAGTGGTGATTCAAATGTACAGTTTTAGTCTTCTTGGTATGGTTTCCTCAAATAAATAATTCACGTATAGATTCTTGATTTGGGCTGTGCTTTCTGGATTAAACCACAAAGCAAAACTCTAAGAGATCTTTCTTCTTACACAACTTAATGAATACTACCATGGTTGTCTAGTTGTAGTCAAATCTCTCTATCCTACATACTGGGAAAAAATGTTCTCAGATCCAGGGCTGAAGAGATGGCTCAGCAGTTAAGAGCACTGGCTGCTCTTCCAGAGGACCCAGGTTAAACTCCCAGCACTCACAGAGTGGCTAACCACCATCAGTTCAGGAAGTCTGATGCCCTTTTCTGGCTTACAAAGGCTCCTCCATGTATGTGCGGCAGAGATATGCATGGCGTCCAAACACCCATGCACATAAAAATAAAATGAAATAAGTCTTTAAAAAAATGTTTGCCTAGCTTCTGTTTGATGCCCACCCATTTTCTGGAGCTCAAGGATACATTATTGAATGGGATGCTGCTGTTCTCCTTTAAGTGACTGTAGGCCAATGGGGACATTTCTGTGGAGTATTGGAGTGTGGAACTTTACTGCATACCTGTTAAATAATGAATCTATGTGTTAATATTCTTGTAACAGAGGATTTAGACAGTGTGGTGTTAAAAGATAATGCAAGTGACAGTGAGGCTAATGAGTAGAACAAGTTATTTGAAAAGGTGAAAATTGGTGTATTTTAACTTTGTTAAATAAAGAGATGGAAGTACAGAAAAGTTAGTAGCCATGCCTTTGTGATTTCTGACAAATTAAATTTAGTCCTAAGTTCATGGCTTGTAATTAATAAACTTTGAATAAATACATAGAATGTGAATCTATGTATTTGTTTATAAAACAGAAAAAATAATTTCAGAATATTACATGAATATAAAAGACAATATATATGACATTTTATTTCTGTAAAGAAATATATCTATATATACATGCAAAATAATAAAAAATAATAAATAGGTGCAACCTTCTCTTAAGACACCTTTTAGGATTGAATGAATGAGTTCATGGAGGATTCACAGGCAAGCCTTTTGGAAAGTCTTTATCAGATAGCTAATGCTGAGAGCAGCAGAGTTGATGGAGATGGGCTAGTGAGCAGATGGAGAATAAATTGCCTGAGTGCTTGAGTTACCATGGAAACTGAAGGATGTGAGGACACAGCCCATGTTTAAGAGTCTTTGAGCATACCCCTGATATGCTTGGACCAGTGTGATGTAGGGAAGGCATTCTTTCATCCAAGGCCTTTCTGCTACTGTATTTTATCCTCATCATTACTATTGCTATCATTAGACATAGAGACTTGCCATGTAGCTCAAACTGGCCTTTGCATAATCCTTTTGCCTTCAGCTTTAGTAAACTTTCCGTGTGTGTGTGTGTGTGTGTGTGTGTGTGTGTGTGTGTGTGTGTGTGATATGCACATGGGTATATGGGTGTGAATGCAAGTGAATTAATACAGAGACCAAAGCAACACATTAGATATCTTTCTCTGCTGTTCTCTTCCTCATTGCCTTGACATAAGAGCTTTCATTGAGCCTGAAGCTCACCATTTATTTAAGTTGGCTGGTCAATGAGTTCTGGGACTCTGGCTGTTCCTATCCCTCACATATAGCCCTGTTTCTTATTTCACATGAATGCTGGACATTTGAACCAAGGACCTCATAATTGCAGAATAAGCACTCTTACTGAGCTATCTTGCCAGCCCTAAACTTCACATTTTGATATATATATGAGAGAGCCTAGAGATTTTATTTAAGTTTTCATTTTTATATACTATATTAAGATATCTTATATGAAAGCAATTTTTCACAGCAAATCTTGAGATTTCAAAATATGGACTGTTTGTTCCTGTCAGTGTCAAACAGCAATGTTAGAATTTCAGTTCTCCATATTTCCCTTTTTATTTTTCACCAGTGCCTTATGTGGTTTTAATGCAGATCTGTCCTGAACAACAGAAAAATTGTTTTGCATGATAAAACCGAAGTAAGATCTTATTGATTGTGTTTCATGTTTTTCTTAGGAAGACTTACACAGAGAGGGTTTCCAAATTATAACCCACACAAATCCCAAGTGTGACAAATAAGTTTTTATCATCTAAAACCCATGGCATGGACTGACTCTAAAAATGCCATCTGTCCTAGTGGTGAATGTTGTATAAAAGAACACAGAAAACCAGATGCATTAGTTCTTTAGTGCTAGGATTCTAGCACTTAGAATGAGGAGGCCAGAGGATTACCGTGAATTTCAGGCAGCCTGGGCTTCAAAGTGAGAGTTCAAGCCAGTTTCAGCTACAGTGTAAGGCCCTGTTTTGAGAGGGAAGAAGAAGAAAAAAACACAGAGGTACATAATTATTTTGTTTTGTGGACGTACATTCTTTTAAGGTCCCCAGAATTGATCACATACACATGAAGACAGATTTGTACTGAAAATCTGACAGTGAAATAGGCATTCTGGTTCAATGTGCTTTGTCAGCATGTTGTTATCTTATTTATTATGACCTTAAAAGGATAAAACATTTTTTTTTACATTTATGAATTGTTTTAAAGTACATAAAACATTTTTATATATTTTATGTAGAATTGTCTTCAAATGACAGAGGATAAGGCATTTACCTAAAAATATCAATAGCTATAAAGAAAGCATTTAACTCAAGTGTTTTATAAACAAATGATAGTGGTGCCTAGTTCCACCTTTTCACAGTTGTTCCCAAAACATACCAGTCCCCTTTTCTTCTTTCCTTCAAATAGAACAAAGGTTCTCTGGATAAAGAGCTGAGATTGCCTTTGACAAAGGGGATTTAATTTAAACAAAACAAAGTGATTTTGAGGCAGGAACCTTCCCTGAAACTTTCTATTTGAAAAAATAATCTCTCACAAACAACTTAATTATGGTACAGCATAATTCTTAAAACAAAATTTTAGCAGTTTTTAATTTATTGTGTGCAAAAAGCACATATTAGAAAAAAATTCTTCATTTCAGCTCAAGTTATATGTCTGTACTGTTTCTTACATGCACACACATACACACATACAGAGCGGGGAGAGAGAGAGAGGGAGGAAGAAACTTCTTATGATGAAGAACAGATTAGAGCTTGCCGCTTTGGGATGTTATTATACTCAGGGATTTTCAAAAGCAAGAATAAAGTCTCTAAAGACTGTAATCGGAGCATTGCATTGATCTCTTATTGCATATTTGTATTTTAAAATAAGAAAAATCTGTTTAGGCAAGGCATGCGAATCTTAAATAGGTGGTTCGACACGTGTAAAAGTTAATTTTTAATCCAAATTTCTCAAAGCATTTTAATGTTTTATAGCTAATGATAGCCACATGGTTAAAAACCCCTTTGAAACTGTGCATCTTGCATGTAAATTACCTAAAGCATCTTGTCCCTCAGAGCTCACTGAAAAATACATTGAGTCTTACTATCACTCTGATGTATTATGAGAAAAAGAGAGGTCGAAGGGATTGGTACAGAGAGGGAAGTTCTAACACTTGGTGATTGAGTGGCTTGCTCATCTGACAGAAAAACATTAATAAAATCTGAAAAGGTGTATTAGATCTTACCATAATTGGCAATTGAAAGAAAGAAAAGGGCTAAAAATAGGGACAGAGAATTAAACAACATAAAAATAGGTTTGACCAGCCATATGGAAGTCATTACAGTTTAGAGGTTAAAAGAGCCAAGGAGGATAAAAATCAAATCAAATATTATTACATATTAAGTACACTACCTATAAACATAGTTGGTAAATGCTGTGTGGATTTCAGCTCCCATCCAGAACAATTATCCGTAAGAAAAAATAAAATGAGTGATCATTTCCCAATCTAGCAAAGAACATTTCCTTGGAAATGTAATTTGGATTCCAATCCAAAGGCTCCTTTGATTTAAGCCATATCTATCATGCAGGAAGTGTTATTCTGTCATAATGGAAAAATAGAGTGACCTATAGATCATATTTCTCTTCTACGTAAGAAAGTGTTTAAATTGCTCTACAAAGACTGTGTAAAGAAGGAGACTTCCAACAAACTATATGATTTCCTCAATTTTTATTGTAAGATCAAGAAGTGTTATTGCTAGTACCATCATGGGTGCTTACCATTCTCAGACCTTTTATGGCTTTGTAGTATCTTATACTTCTTGAGGGCTTCACTGCCTATGGGTATCAGAGGAACCTTACTTTCACTCTCTCGTCTTTAATACCTGAGTTTTCAATGTGGGGGTCTGGAGATGTGACCTGTAACAGAACAGTGTTCCTGGGAAAGGAACACAGGTGTTATGGCAGAGATTGAGACCCGGGTTCAGGCTCTGCCGTGTGTCAGCTTTATGACCTTGGACAAGGGGTTTATTTATCCTCCAGAGCTCTGTGGGTCTTGTCTGCAAAGTGCAAATAATGGTTTCTTGGCATTTATATTGGATACTAAAAGAATCTTATGTAGAAACATACAGAACCTTTAGAAATACAGGGTCTTGGTGTACAGCAATTGCCTAATAGATGAGAGTAATTACTAATATTGGCATATAAACTTAATCCTGTAAGGGTTTTCAAACTACAGAGTCTTAGGATATTACTAGACAGGTATGCAAAAGCTTTCCTGAAAGCAGGAAATTTCATGTACAAGAATTTTGTTTTTCTAGTTCGTATCTCCTCCATTCAAATGTCAGCAATGGTTCTTGATTTCCCTTTTGATTTTAGGCAGGAATTCTAAAAACAAGTATAAAAGCAAATTCTTTGCAAAGGATTTGTTATAAAGCAAATTTCTTTAGAATGTCACCCTGCTGTGTCTATAAAACCTACGTTATGTCCTAAGTGTGCTGTCTGTGAATGTGGAAGCACTCACTGCCTCTCACATTCGACATTCCTTCACGAAGTGATCTCTTCAGGTGGATCTTCTGGAATCACTTGACACTTGTCATATTATCTAATAGCTTTAACTACCCTTTTAATTTTTCAATTTTGAGTGGCTACTTTTCCTCTTTATATTGGTCTCCCATGTCTAGTAAACAGTAATGATAAAGACAGATACTACTGCCCTTTTCCTGGTGTTTTAGCGTATGTCTCTTTTGGTTTGTGGTAAGTATGATGGTGGCTTCTGGACCAAGGGAATTTACTTTCTCAGGTCAGGAGGACATCCTCCCATTGCTAGGCTGCTGAGCTTGTTTATGAGAAGAATGTCTTGATTCTGTCAATGTAAGTTATGTTACTTTACTTCCATTTTCTCCCATTGCTCCATTTAATTTCCTTAATTGCATTTTCTGTCATTTTAGAAATAGCAGATTAATATTCATGTTTTGTTTTGTATCTTTAGCCAATAGTCCTTTGCCTTTCTGGTGAGTTGGAAACTCATTTATATGTGTTTATAATATACTTGTGATCATTGTAGATCCAAATAATGGGTTGTGATTACAAGAGTCTTAAATTCATTCAGAATTGTTCTTTGGAGAATATGTTTAATAACAAGAACTAATAGACACCCACTTTTGTGTGAAATTTAGTGTTCAATCTGTGCCACCTGTGAAAACATTTTGCCTTGCTTTTATATTTACATGAATACTTTTTTCTCCTATAGTTCACACTCCCCCAATAGTTGTTTTGGGCCTTTGACTTTTATCATGAAGAAAATTACATTCTGGGGCTGGAAAGGAAAGATGGCTCAGTGGTTAAGAATACTTGCTGCTACTCTAGAGAACCTGAGTGCAGTTATCAGCATCAACATGGTGTCCCAAAACTATTTGTAACTCTGGCTTTTTCTTCTAACCTCTACGGATACAAGGCACACATAAATATACACAGAAAAAAAAAAACCTCAAAAACCAAAACATACTCGTACCCATAAAATCTTTTTAAATTACAAAAGAATGTATTTGTATCACTAAAATTAAAACCCATTTTCTCAATGGAGCATGCCCCTTGTAACACCACTGAATCTTCTTTGAGAAAAGCAGTTTTCTATGCTTGTTGTTTATGTTTCAATGAGACTGAAATTGTGGGAAATACAGAATCATATTTCCTATAAGACTGAATCTGTACAAGGAAGCAAGTATCTCTCACACTTGCTTATGCACAAGGGCATGGGTCTGCATTATCTAGAAGAATTATTGCATAGATATATAGAGCCATTCAAATATATGATTTTGTTTTATTTTTCTATGACCAGATCTGTGAATAGACATGCAGTGTTTAGGATACACTAGAGAAGAAAGAGTCAAAGCTGCTGCCTTTGGGAAGCTCCCTATATTTTAAAGGGACACGATGTGGGATGTTTCATTTTTGCCTGAGGAAATGAAGGCAAATGAAAGGGCTGAGTGAAAAAAAGTAAAAATATATTTTATAGCCATGTATAAATTCAAACATGAAAGCAGTTACTCACTCATATTAAAGGCTGAAAAAGGTCCTCTGGCCTGGCATTAGAAAAAGAAATTGTATGTCTTAATTATCTTGTGGGCCTTATTAAAATGGTAAGCCTGTTCCTCTCTGCTGTGTGTGCTGAGAACCATTTCTCACAGCCCAATAAATAATAATGGCATAATCATCGAGAGATGGGCACTTAGAAGTTTCATGAGAACAGATCCCAGGGGAAGGGCTATCTATACTTGGGAGCAGGGATTAACTCTCCTCGCCTTTCAACAAAAGTGACTGTGTGAACAGACAGTATTTTATATCTTTCAGAGGACTGGAAAGTTCAAACATTTGTGTTGCAGTTACATATGAGTAATGACAAAAATATCCCAGGAATATCTGCTTCTATTTAAATATCTGTTTGCTGTTTAAATAAGCAAATTGGTGCCATGTGGACTATAGGGATGGGCAAATGATTTCCTAATAGTCTTCATGCAGATAGAAGGAATCAAGGATTATGAAGCATATTTTCTTATTTTTTTAGATATGAAGAGAATGAGAATTATGAAGGAAAAAACATTCTCTGAACTGTTATATTACTCATTGTCCAACATGTACTTGTTTAACAGAGACTTTATATATCACATATCACCTACACTTCAGCAATGGAAGGATTCTACTGGTGGGTTTTGCAGTAAAATGTTTTATTTTATGTCATATTTTTTATAACAAATAAATGGTTCTTCTATGTTTCTAAATGAATAGAATAATAAGAGGGGAACAGTATCATGAACAGTCATGCATTGGGTATATTAGAAGCCAACACATATTCAGGATACTTATATTAAATAATTACAGACCACCCACTCTCAAAATATCCCTGGATAGAATTCAGCCAACCTGTGAGTTGGAACAGTAAAAAATTATATCTTTACTCTCACCTCAAACAGAACATTTATTTCAGTAATGGATGTGGGCATCAAACCACAGAAGACACATATATTTTCATAGTGAATGACAGTTATTGCAATATCTTACAGTGTTACAGCAGCTGATTTAAATTTAATAAGTGCATAATAATTCATTGATAAAAGTATATTCTATAGTATCATGAATCGGATTTTTAAAATTATATTCATAGAAATCTATTTCTATAGATTCCTAAGCATTTTATCTCAAGCCTTTGATCACATTCCGAGATGATCCATAAGCTTTAATGGATCACCAGAGGTCTCACAACACAAAAAGATTTGCAAACCCCAGTTAACAATACCTTTTAAATTTAGGTTTCATTTCTGGTTAATTTTTTATTTATATCCAGCTATGTACCTCAGAAATTAGTTAACAATGTTATCTTCTTAATTAAAGTTATGATTCTTACAAACATTGGTGTCTATTGCAGCCTTTATTATAAAGAGATTAAGCTGACATTTCTTGTAGCAAATTTTGTAACTACTACTTCTAATACAAATATAATGTTGGCTTCCCCAGTGAGATGATCATTATTTATAAATAACAAATCGTAAAAATAGATTTCCATGTATGCTTTAAAAGCTATGGATTTTCTACAGTAAGAATTATTTTCTAACCATCTTGATTATTGATGATGACCTGACGCAGCAAAGAGGTTACACAATACTGAGCTTAAATGTGTAAAATTACATGCATTTTACAGTTTGTATTGAAATAGGTTATGAAATTTATGGCTGCTGTAGAATTATGCCTACATCACTCAGAGATGATAAAGTACCTTAATATAGCATAGTTACAGGCTGTAATTTTGATTCAGAATTTATTTTTTCTTAATTTAAAACATAATAAAGAATGCTAGGGAATTGTTGAGGTGAGTTATGATTTAGTTTTAGCCAATAGTAGGTAGTGTGCTATGAAATTAAAAGTAAAGGCTTAAAAATGAAGAACACATTCTTAATCACCAGATCTGCACTGATTTACAATTTTCTCATCTTGTGTAGGTTTATCTAGACATAAGGAAAATAAATGTGGCTTTGGAAATATATCAATCAGATGGTTCAAACCAAAATAAACACCCAAGCAACATTCACACTCAGAACACTGCACACTTCTAACTCTTGCTTGTGAGTGGAGATTGGGGACTCACACAAATATCCCTGAGGCCTTCCTCTAATAAGGTAAGGTGTGGTTGCTAGGGCTTCAGCTCTCTAAATTTTGGTTTGCACATACACATACACACACACACACACACACACACACACACACACACACACACACACACAAACCTCACAAGGGCTTTTGTCTTCTGTGGTTGCTGGTGGTCTTCTAACATGCAGTATCTGTGACACAGTGGTGGCCAAAGAACCACACATGATTACATTGTACACACGTGATTATTTATGGCTTCTCAACCACAGCGTAAGTTACAAGCAATTGTATCTTCTGTCTCCTGAACATAATTGCACAGTAATCTTTAGGGACGCTTAACCACGGTGATGATCCCACTGCAGATGATTGCATTGAATTATGTAGATTTCAGTGACTACTGAGAGTTCAGGGACCTTTTAAGACAATATTTTGGTGGTCTTTCTGAAAGCACCTAGTGTCTGAGTGCAAAAGTTTTCTAGAGGTAGATTTTTCAACCCAAATGAAATGTTAGGCTACCAAGCAAGCTGTCTAATATCCTAATGTCAGTAGTTGGCCCTTCATATCCTACCCTCACATTATGAAATATATGTGAAAGAAAAGGAAGCAAAGATTTTTAAAGATTTGCTTATTTTTTTTTTTAATTTTCTGTGTGAGTGCTTGCCTCCATATGTATATTTATACCATCTGTGTGCCTGGTGCCCATGGAAGTCAGCAGTGGCCTTCGGATCTCTTGGAACTAGATATTTAGATGGTTGTGAGCTGCCACATGGATCCTTTGTCAGAGCAGCTGTGCTCTTAAATATGGGGTATCATTCTAGACCTGAAGTAAAACTGCCAGTGTTAGAAATTTTCTAAAGGAGTCAAGAATCTTCTATTTGCTGCTTTTAGGATCTATACATCTAATAAAAGCCCAAAGTAAAAATTTTATAGCTTTGTATTAATATGTGTACTTAAAGAAAACAATGACTTGGTTTACCATGACTAAATTCAAAATAAACATTGCAAGTTTATTTTTAACAAAGCACAATCAAACATGAATATATCATGTTAATGGCATAAGTTGATACAGGGTTTTATTATTAAAATCTAGAAAGGAACAGTTTTTGCTTATCTGCTTATCAGATGCTGTATATGTGACTTTTCTGTTGCTATGATAAAACACTATGGCCAAAAAACCTTGTGAAAGAGTCTGTTTAGGCTTATGGTCCCAAAAGGTTAATGTCTATGGTGGCAGGAGCAGGTAGCAGGTAGCAGGCATGACAGCTAGCACAGCAAATTGAGAGCTCATATCTTGAGTCACTAGCACAAAGCAGAGCACATGAAGTGAAAGTGGTGTGTTTGCAGCCCACAAATCCTGCCTCCAGTGAAATGATGTCTCCAATAAGGCCATCCCTCCTAAAACACCCTAGGCAGTGCCACCAATTGAGAACCAAGTCTTCAAACGCCTGAGACTATGGGAGATATTTCTCATTCAAAGAACCACAGATACTAAGATAGTCTATGAAGTGTTGGAGTATGTCAAAGTGGGAGACAGAGAAGTTTTGGAAGAACCTGTTTTAAAGCTTGAGCAATCCGATGCATCAGGGAGCAAGAATGAAACGGGTGTGGGTCATTTGTCATGTCTCACTGGCCAGTGTCCTGACAACAGGGCCATGGCTTTCACTGTCATTCTCCACTTGGCTTCCTATGCGGCTCCAGGGGTACTGATGTCCAAGGGCGGGTCCTCATCCTTCTTGTGGGATATGTTTTTCATTCTTCTTGTAAAGCCAAATGAATTTGTTGATAATGAGAAAGTCTTCAGACAAGCCCGGGGGCGGTCTGGGGGATCAGAACCAAAGCATGATAGCAGATTGAGCCATGGCAGCAAGAGGTGAAATTCTTCCTTGATTAGCTTTAAATGTGAATGTCAAGTAATTACACAGTTCATTGCAGGCCTTCCATATGAATGTTCATCTTTGGAACTATGGCTATGTGAATAAAAATGAGTATTTGACAATTTTTGTGGTTTTTTTTTTTTTTTTTTTAGTTTTTCGAGACAGGGTTTCTCTGTGTAGCTTTGTGCCTTTCCTAGAACTCACTCTGTAGCCCAGGCTGGCCTCAAACTCACAGAGATCCTCCTGGCTCTGCCTCCCGAGTGCTGGGATTAAAGGTGTGTGCCACCACTGCCCGGCGTATTTGACAAATTTTAAAACTAGTCTTTTTCCCAAAGAAGGATGTTTTTAAAACTTGTCTCTCAAATGAGTTATTATTTAGCATGGGGTATTTTTTCCGTTTTACTAATATATATTAATATTTTTTATTTATCAATGTCTTCCTTTGGAAAATTCCTAATGATTTGTTATTCTGGAGAAAAATATACATAGGTAGGTAGGAAGGTGAGTAGATAGACAAACATGTAAATACAATTAAAGGCCTTTCTTGAGTTTCATCACAGTGTATTTACAGGGCCATCTCTTCTAAACTAGCTACTTTCTTCATACATGATATCAACCATCTACCTGTGGATTACTTCTTTACACTTGGGTATGATTATCAGAGAATTCTCTGAAATAACTGATGACTCCATATGGACATGCTAGTATTTAGCTCCTTTAATTGTTAGCAATTCTCAAAAGTCGCCAGTCAGTGGTTGCCATTCATTTGTCTGTCATTTCTTGATATGTAATGCTTTAACTAACAACAAAGTCATTCACTATAGAGCTTGTGTTGCTGCTGTCTGTCACAGCTTTATTTGTCTCATTTGGGGCTCATTCCAGAGACAGACTAAGGTGGAATATAGACTAGAGTCATAGTCTGTGACTGATGCTGGATCGTGTACTTTTGGCCTGGATGTTAAGCTTAATTTTTAGGTGGACATGGTTTGGGGGTTTGAGAAATACTTTGAGAATCATATCTCTTCTTTAATGTCAGTACAGCTTCAGGAATCTCCAGTCAAATGAACTAAAACTTCATATGACTCTGCTTTTGTGTTGCATGATATGGAAAGGTCGATGTGGCCCCTCCCATGAAGGAATTGAAGTGCATTCTAACTAGGTAAAAGACAAAGCTCTGCACTTACATTCATACCACAAAGAACTGAGTTAAATACAGGATATTTTCCCCTTGCAATTATGTTAGTCTCTAGGTTTATTTGTAGAATTTATCAAATTGTCAACAGAAAAAAAGATATTTTAAGTATTTGCCTGTTACCAATACTGAAAACCATAGTCCCACAGTTCTTCTGCTATATTCAAATGTTTTTCTGCTTATCTGCTACACACTCATACAAAATTTTATCAATCCATTTCAGTTATAGTAACTTTAATTTAATGTACTTTATATTCTTGGCTTAAATGTTCAGGGTATTTGGTTTGCCTTTGTCTTGTACTCATTTGAAATTCCAAAGGCCTGAATTCAGGATGTGAATTTCCGTTAGTTTCAGTAACCATGACCAAAGCAGTAATAAATCAATTGAAGGTATCTGATACAGACAATAAAAGGCAGGGGCATATCTTACCTCAGATATCTAGTGGGAGAAGTATAGTGTGATGAGAGGGGAAGTCAGGATTTAGAGTTCCAGAATCAAGGAGCCATTTGATCCTTATAGCAAGTACCAGCCACACATGGATACACAGTACTTGAAATACAGCCAGTTCAAATTGAAGTGCACTAGCTTTGAAGTATATATTCAGAAAGGTATAAATTCAGAAAGCGAACTAGCTCATAATAATTTTTTTTAAAAAAGCATTACTTATTGGAACAGTGTTTTCTACACATTGACATAAATATAACCTGTTATAAAAAATGTAATCTATCTGCTTGTAATTACTTTCTTTTTAACCTGATGGCTGAAAAATCACAGGTCATTCACATCATACACTTACTGGACAACACGAGTCTGGGAGTTAAGGGGGTTGGTTTTACTGGAAGTCCTTCATTCTCTTGCCAGCGCTGTTTGGCTCTGGATGAGACATTTGATCATGAAAGTCCTCAGTTTCTTCATCTGTGAAGTGGGGATAATAACACTTCTCACTTGCTGACGTCATAGGGAGTTCCTATAAGAATTAATGACCCAGAGCTCGTAAAATGCCAAGTTCTTTGGATCTTCTATAGTGAAACTAAATTTTTTTCCTTTTAATTTCCCTAGGGACTGGACTATGTGAATAAACACATAGAGGGCATGGGAAAACACCCACACACTCACATACTTTTGCCCAATTTTCCCTTTGGTAAGTTTATAGCAGCTACAAACAACAGAGGGGAAAAGGCATCATGAGCTCAAAAATGCCCAACACACTGCTGTCAGGCTCAGCTAAACTTTGCATGGCTTAATCTAAAACACCAAAAATGTCTGCAGTGGGTCTACAATGGACGGTGGCTGTTAAAGATATCTTGGTTCCTTTAGTCTGTGGGACTTTATTTTAAAGTTGAAATGTTCATTACAAAATGTTTTTTTTCCATAAATAACTAGTGGTCATTCTAGAGCATCTAATTCTGCTTTTATTTTGTTTATTTCATGTGTGCTTTATAATTACATATAGGTAGCCTGTGTTACAATACCTTGTGTAAGCTGTATACCTAAAGACATCCTGACAAAGTTTTGCTTTAAACTCTAGGGGAGTATAAACTTCACTTCAAAAACAAACATATAAACAAGTCAAAAAACTATTTGGTTACTAGCAAATGACCCAAGATGAGTCTATGAACGAAGCTGAGTAGAGAAACCAGGATGGGCTAATTAAAGCCATCCTAACTCCCTGCTCCTTCACCTTGGTGCATTTATTTCCTTTGCGTTTTCTTTTCTTCCTCCACCCCCCGCCCCTGCCTTTTCTTCAACCTGGAGCATTACGTTGCCAAGTGGACCCAGGTTCTTCCTGTAACACAGGAAGCACAGGGTTTTTCCATCCTCTGAAGCAGCGGTCTCCTGACCCACTGGAGCCAGCGCACTCACGCTGAGTGCTCTAGGTTTTCCTGTTCGGTTGGAAGTCTTGTTTGATGTCTAAATATGAGGTTACTGTAACCCCTGCAAGCCAAAGCCTGAACCTATATCCGTGATTGTCATATCCTTTATTAGCGGGCACACACTTGCAACATCGTGATATGCTTTCTGGGGGAACAAATCGATGTCAGCAATTATATTTGTGCATTTATCACAGGCATATGGCTGGAATTTCTTTCAGAGGATGACAACATGGGACAGCAGAGGACATTGTATGTGTATGTGTGTGTCCGTGGGGAGGTATTTTTAATACAAAACTAGGATAATAACTTGAAGTCATACAGCTAGGCTGTAATGTTTATATGTCCTAGCCAAACTGCTAAGTAGGGTAATTTGTGTCTACTGTTTTCTAGCAGGGCAGTAAGTCCCCTTTTGCAAATAAAAACCCCAAATGCCTGGAAAAGTTAAGGGACTTGTTTGAGCTATATAGGTTCCTGAGAACACAGATTGGTGGCACAATGCTGAATTTACATTGGGAAGAAAGTATTAGTCATCTAAGGATATTAGGAGAGCAGTGAGTTTACACAGGGAAGGGTAGCTATTGGCTGAATCCATCCTTTATCTAAACCTTCGTCTGAAAAATACCTTAGGGCAACTAAAATGGAGCCAGTGTCTTACTGAATGGGGAAGCTATGGAGCTTAAGCAGTGCCCATGGGCACCTTGGTACTGGAGCAGGCTAGAGGCTCAGGGCTTGATCAGCATGCTTCTAGAATCATAAACTGCTCTGCCTAGAAAGCTGAGCTTGGGGATAGCCAAGCCTTGAAGAGGAGGCTTAAGTCACTACTGTTGCCAGAGATACTGTGCTCATGAAACAGCACAGTGACATCGAAGATTCCAGAATACCACATCAAATGAGCCACAAAGGTGTCAAAGATAGAAACATATTTGAGTTCCATGGCATTCCAGTTTGGGAGATTTTGCAGATAGCTGGGGAGAGGACAGAGAATCTATGAGTCAGCATCAGCTTGTATGAGTGAAAGAGACAAGGTGTATACAAAGTTGACTAGTAAAAATAAAAAGAAGAACAGGTATACCCCAGTTTCTATGAGTTTGAGGGTGGTCGAGGACAACACTAATCTGTGTGTATAAATGCAAACATTAAAAAGGTGTTTAGACAATGTGTTCATTAACAAGACAAACAGTAGTAGCTTCTCTATGCATTTTAAATAAACACCTGGAATAAGTATTGGTTTGGAATATAGTTTAAGAAGTACTCCTCAAGGATCAGTCACTACAGATGTTTCTGGAATATACATAGGGTAATGTGTGTGCAGCTAAGTGTAGATGCAGGCTAGTGATGGAGATAATTCTTGATCACTGAACAGATTTTTTTAAAGATTTATTTATTTTATATGTATGATGCTCTATCTGCATGTACACCTACAT
Source organism: Peromyscus eremicus (assembly GCF_949786415.1). Lineage (NCBI taxonomy): Eukaryota > Metazoa > Chordata > Mammalia > Rodentia > Cricetidae > Peromyscus > Peromyscus eremicus. The sequence continues at coordinate 111,559,060 of NC_081419.1, forward strand.
GACAGAAAAGGGCATCAGATCACATAATAGATGGTTGTGAGCCACCATGTGGTTGCTGGAAATTGAACTCAGGACCTCTGGAGGAGCTGCCAATGCTCTTAACCACTGAGCCACCTCTCCAGCCCGATAACTGAACAGGTTTTTTTTAAAAAAGATACTACATAGAGTACAGCCTTTCAGTCTTCTCCTGTTTCTGGTTTAGCTGCCTCAGTAAGTAAGAGAACAGTGTTTTCTCACTCTATAGACTAAAGTCTTGCAAATTTTGTAAACTCCTTTGCTCTACACTTTAAACTTTTATTCATTATTTAAATGCTATCATTATAAACATAAAATAATTCTTTATTATTTTTGAGGGGCACAAATTTATTTTCAGTATTATTGTTTTCATAAATGTCTCTTATTAAATAGACATTTATAGGAAATTTTATTTTTAATATACAGAGAGCAATGATGAATAAATTTTAGAAAATTTTTATTGTATTCACTTCTATAGACCTATGAAGTATTTCTAACTTTCTTTTAAGGTTGAGACTCTTTGAGCCTTTCAAAATTAATGTAAGGGGCTAGAGAGATGGCTCAGTGGTTAAGAGCACTGACTTCTCTCCTGAAGGATCTTGGTTTAATTCCTTATATCTTCGTGGAAGCTCACAACTGTCTGTAATTCCAGTTCTCAGGGGATTTGAGGTTCTCTTCTGACCACCATGAGCTCCAGGCATTCACGTATACTCAGGCAAAAAATCCATACAGATAAAAACAAATAAATAAAAGTTACAGAATAACACATAAATACACTTAAATTGATTTTTTTTTCAAAAATTCCATTAAAATAATGTACTTTTTCAAAGTGTATACAATATCTCAACTTTAAATGTCTCTTAATTTTATTCTTCTAATTTCTTGTTTTGGCCTGCTATATACTAATATTGATCAATATAAACATAAACAATATTTTATATTAATGTGAAAATATGTGACATATTCTCATGTAGCATGATATTGGGCATTTCTGTGTCAAGTCACTGAAAGATGACTTAATCATTCCTGGCCTAATCAGATCCTGTAATCAACTTACAGAAATGGGTTCTGTAACACAGCAGATAGATCTGAAAAGAGGTCTGCCCCAATCCTTGCATATAAGCCATGGAGTCTCACTAGTCCTGCTTTGTATTTTTGACCCATTGATTCCTTCATTAAACATTGACAAGACTGTTCGTGGACCTTGCATGTGAAATGGTCCTGTGCTGAAATAATCTTTTAATGGAATTGATATGTAAACAAATAATTAGGCTTAAATATCTCAGGCACTATAATATGTCATCTAAAAAATTCTGGGAAGGTCAGAGAGCCCTAACGCCATCAGCAGGATTTTTCTTAATAAAGACCAGTATTTGAGCTGTGTTTTGAAGGATAAACAGCAAGTACATCAAGCAGAGAGGAGAGAGATAACCTGTGCAAAAGAACAGAAGTTAAGTGAGCTGTCAATTGTCAGGATGTGGAGGCAAGCCAGTGTGGATGTAGTGTAAAACCGAGGAGGGAAAGTGATAAAAGCTGAGTTCTACAGTAAGTATGGCTAGGCTCCAAAAGGAGCATATTCCAAGCATTTAAGAGAAAGTACTTAGCTGCAAGCCTGAGACCTGGAATCCCATGGAGGAACTTCAAACAGGAGCAGTAGAGATACTTGAAAAATGATGCCGATGGAGTTAATGAGAGGAATAAGACCAACAGGAGTGGGAAACCGACTTGCCAGTTTCTAAAGCTTTGCTGTCACAGTTACTGAAGATGCTCCAGAACTGTGCTCTTCTAAAGGTGATCCACATCGGTACCATCCAGGAGCTTGTCAGAAGCATGAGACTCCTAGGCCCCTGCAGATTTATCAAGTTGGACACTCAGGGACAGGACACCACAGTGCACATTTGTTGTTGTTGTTGTTTTGTTTTGTTTTTTGAGACAGAGTTTCTCTGTGTAGTTTTGGTGCCTGTCCTGGATCTCGCCCTGTAGACCAGGCTGGCCTTGAACTCACAGAGATCTGCCTGACTCTACCTCCTGAGTGCTGGGATTAAAGGTTTGTGCCACCACCGCCTGGCACCAGTACACATTTTTGACATCCTCTATGAGATTCTGCTCTAAACAAAAATTTGAGAAGCCTGAAACTAGAACTTATATAGAGTTTTTCTTTGTTTGTTTTTATTTTGTTCTGGTATTTTCCTTGTCTGGCAGGTAGCATGTCCCAGAACTCCTCCTGTCTCTGTCCTCCAGAACGCTGGGATGTAGGAACTTTTTTTTTTTTTTCCAATTTCTTTTGTGGGTTTTGGGAATTCAACTTCAGATTCTTCTGGCCTTTCAGCAAAAAGTCTAGCAACCGAGGCATTTCTCCTCCCCTTGATAATTTTTTGTAGCAAACTTATTTACTTATGTCTCTATATTTTCTGTTATTTTGAATTATTTTTTAACTTATTTAAAATTTTTTTAATATGTCTGCAATTTATTTTAGAGATAAGGGACTAACTCTGGCTCTAAGTTGATATATTCTCCATCCATGCCAATTCCCTCAGCTTGTTTATCTACAACTCATAATTTCTCAATGCTGCTGCCTCGACCATATATTAAATTCTTATAAACATTGCTTGCCCTTTATTCTGGCAGATAGCCAACTGATATTTTTTCTATACATTTTCATGTGTATGTATATGGTGTGCATATTTTGTACATGTGTGAGATCATGCCTGTGTGTGTAAGTGTGTGTGTATGTACATGTGTACATGTATGCACGTGAATGTCTGAAGTCTATGTAGGGAATCATCTTTTATCATTCTTCCACCTCATTCATTTAAGCAGGGTCTCTCAATCAAACATAGGGAAGATCATCAGTGTGACTCATTTTGTTAGCCCACTTGCTCTGGGGGGCTTTGTCTTCATCTTTCTAGGCTTGAATGGTGCAGGCCATCGCACCAACCAGACATTTCCCTGGGCTATGGGGATCAGTACTCAGAGTTTCTCAGCAGCATTTTAACCACTTAAACATTTTTCCATTCTATATTTTTTAAATGATGGTTTTATTTATTTTTTAAAATTGCTAGACATGTGTATATTTTGATCATATTCTTTCCAACTCCCTGAAGCAGTCTCTATTCCCCTCCCTCATAACTTTAGATGTTCTTTTTGTTGTTGTTGTTGTTAGTAATATCTGAGTCCATACATGCATTCATAGGTGGTGCATCCACCATGGCACCAGCAACCTACCAGTGACCATGGTCCCAAAAGAGTGTGATTCTCCCTTCTCATCAGCTATCAATTACCAGTATCTCTACCTCTAAAGATGAGGCTTCAGGGGCATCTCACCCACCCAGGCTGAAATTTTGACTGGCTTGATATTTGAGTTAATGTTTTCAACAGATATGTCATGTTCTGAAGTCAATGTTTCATGGCTTTTGTCCTCATCTGTCAGATCTTGTATTCTTTCCACCTCTCTCTCATGATATTTTTTGAGGTTTGGATGATGGGAAGTTACTAAGATGGATTCAATCACCACAGAGCATTCACAATTTTTTATTCTTGGAATTTTGACCAGTTATGAGCCTCTGCATTAACTACTGTAAAATAATTTTTCTCTAGCCAAAATAGACAGCAATAAAATCTATGGGCACAAACACAGACATTTAAAGGAAGCTTGAAGCATGAATATTTAGCAAAACAACAACAGTAGGTTCTCTCATAGGGCCTATGATGTCCCCAGTCATGAACTTTCAATGAGGTTTATAGTAACACAGGCCAATTAACTTCAGGTTTAGAAAAAAAAATATGAAAGAAAGGGCCAACAAGAGCCAGGCTGTGGTGGCACATGCCTTTAATCCCAGCACTCGGGAGGCAGAGGCAGGCGGATCTCGGTGAGTTCGAGGCCAGCCTGGTCTCCATAGCGAGTTCTAGGAAAGGCGCGAAGCTACACAGAGAAACCCTGTCTTGAAAAACAAAAACAAAAACAAAAAAAAAGAAAGAAAGAAACAAAGGGCCAACAATATGTATGCTGATGTTTCAACAGTGACTGTAAGTGTAGAGAGTAGTGAACTCCTAAAAGAAGATTAAGGATAAAACCTATAGTTCTCAATACCAGTCACACAGAGGAAAAATATCATTTCAAAACTCTTACAACTTAGTTCTCTCCTGAACATTGAACACACCTTCACTGAAAGAAGAAAGGTGATTTAAACAAAAAGAAAGAAGCAAAGATTCAACCAATGAAACTTTTCAAATGTGCAAGTCATGGCATAGAAAAAAAGTAACAAAAAATCCATGACAACATGCCCCCTCCCTGGCAAATGACTAATCCTATAGCAATGACTCATAGTGAATGAGAATGGCCTGCAAGAACTTCCAGATAAAGAATCCAAAAGAATGATTATAACTATGTTCAAGTAACTCTAAGTAGATATGAATATCTTTGAAGATTACAAAAACGAAGAGCTGACTGAAGAGGAAAGTTAACCTAAGATGTAGAAATAGAATTCAATAAAGAAAGAAAATAGTTGATGAAAACTCAAACTGAAATTATGCTAGAAATCAAAACAACTCAATAAGTCAAATTTAAAATACAGCACAGTTTTAACAGATAATGGTGGTAAATGCATATAATGCCCCAACTTGGGAAGCAGAGGCAAGATGATCTCTGATTTTGAGATCAGCCTGGTCCTCAGAATGAGTTCTAGGAAAGCCAGGGCTACACAGAGAAACCCTGTCTCTAAAAACTATAAACAAACAAACAACAAACAAATAAATAATACTAACTCATCAATAGAATGGATTAGGTAGAAAATAGTGTGTCAGGCCTAGAAGACAAAGTAGGGGAACTGGACCCTTCAAAAAACGGTCAACATTAAATTAAAAAAAAAAATGGAACATGAGAGAACTGTGGGACATCATTAAAAAACAATCTTTAAATTTTAGGCATAGTAAAAGGAAAACTATTCTAAAAGCAAAGAAACTAGTTTCCTTACGCTCATATAAGAAAATACCCTACAATGAGAAGGATGCCCATCCAGGCACAAGAGGCCCAAGTAAGACCAAATAGAAAAGACCAAAATAGAAACTACCCGAACACATTGCAGTTAAAGCACTAAAATCACAGATTAAAGGAACGGTATTGAAAGCTACAAGAGAAGAAGTTCAGTTCACTTACAAAGTCAGGTCCGTCAAAACAACTTCTGATTATCTGATAGAAATTTTAAATACAGAAAGGACTGGAAAAATGGATTTCTGAAAACCCAGACTACTATACCCAGCAAAATCCTCCATTAAAATTGAAGGAGAAATAAAGTTTTCTACAACAAAAAGATTGAAAGAATTCATGAGCACTAATCTGGCTCTACAGAGGATGCTGGAAAGTGTACTTCAGACTGAAGAGAAGGATAAACATCTCCATTTCCCATCTGGCAGACCAAGCCTATAATTGCCCAGGCCCAGACTCAGGGTTATGGCTTGGTGACTTGGCCGGCCCCAACATCTACACTGTCTATGATCTGCTGGAGCATGTGAAGGGACCTGACCCACAGACCCAGGGCTGCAGGATCTCCATAACAGGGTACCAGTGGAATATCCAGGAAGAGTCCTAGTGGGGACCCAGCATCGTACATGTAGTGGACATCAAGGACTTCAAACCAGACCAATGACTCTGCAATGAACACTTGTAAGTAGAGATGTATGGACCAAGGGGTATACGGCGGTGACTTGGGTCGCACTGCAACTTTCATAATGAGATTATTAATTCCTTTCCTTTTTTATTTTTCCCATTTTATTTTCTTCCCTTTTTTTTCTCTTGAATTTTGTTTTATTTGGCAGGGGGGGAGTGCAGGGGCCGAGGGTGTATGTTAAGGGATGGGTTATGAATGGGATCAAGATACACGATGTGAAAACACACAGATTCATTTTTTAAAAATTAAAAAAATTTCAAACACAAAAAATACATGTTATTTTCAGCAGTCCATGGAATTTTCTCCAAAATAGACCATGTATTAGAACAAAAAGCAAGTCCCCCAAAATACAGAAAAGTTCAAATAATGCCCTATATTCTATTCTGTCTGACCACAGTAGAGTAGAACAGTAAAAACCACAGAAAATATACAAAGTCCTAGTGACTAAACAACATACTATTGAAAGACAAATGGGTCACTAAAGAAGTAAAAACAGTATTTTTAAAAATATCTTAGAATTAAACAAAAATGAAACACAGCACACCAGAATCTTAGGAACATAACGAAGACAGTCCAAAAAGGAATGTTGATGACACTGTGTCGCTATATCAAAAAATCTGAGAAATCTCACATTAAGAACTTCATGATATACCTCAAGGCCTTGGCAAAATAAGAACAAACTGACACCCAAAGCAGTAGATAGGAAAAAATAACCAAAATCAGGGCAGAAATGAATGAAATATAGACAAACAATGAATAAACCAAAGAATTGACAAAACAAAAAGTTGGTTGTTTATTTCTCTGAAAAGGTAAAGAAGACTAACAAACCCTTAGCTAATTAAACAAAGGGAAACAATCCAAATCAATACAATTAGAAATGAAGCCGGGCGGTGGTGGCACACGCCTTTAATCCCAGCACTTGGGAGGCAGAGCCAGGCGGATCTCTGTGAGTTCGAGGCCAGCCTGGACTACCAAGTGAGTCCCAGGAAAGGCGCAAAGCTACACAGAGAACCCTGTCTCGAAAAACCAAAAAAAAAAAAAAAAAAAAAAAAAAAAGAAAACGGACATATTACAACAGATGCTAAAGAAATTCAGAAAACTCGGAAGAATATATTTCAAAATGTTTCCATATCACTAATATGGAAAAATTTAAAGAGATAGATAAATTTCTAGTTACAGCATAAAATAGATAAAATACAGAAACTTAATTTCAGGGAAGGATTCAATATGCACTTGAAGTCAATGATTCTGAGACCATGACCTCAAACCTCATCCTACTGTGAGGAGTCTGAATGATAGATCTTTGGGTAATTTTATTACTTATCAAAGTTTGGGACTACTGCTTGAAATGCTGTGAGATTTAGTTAATTTTGTCTAACTTTATCTTGTAATTGGGTAATAAACTTTGGCCCCAAGTGACCTTCATGTGTACGGTATTGTATCTTAACTGGATGTATAAACAAATTGTAAACTAGCTAAGAGAATATACCCTTGTAGTCAAGCAACTGAAACCCAACTAGTTATCGCTGCAAACCCCCCAGCTAATACTGGGCTGATGCTTGCCAAACTAGATTCACATAACCCAAACATACAACTGTACCAACAGCTAATCCTGGCAAATCATTTCCTGTTTTTCTGGTTATAAATACAGATTACCATGTTGGAGGCAGGTATTGTAAGGCATATATGTTTTGAAATGCTGTACCATTTGAGAACTGTTCTTGCTCAAATAAACTGTGTTAAATTTAACTGGCCTCGGGTTTATTTACTTTTCCCAATAGTGCTTTCAGATTTCAATTTATTTTAGGTCCTATGAACTCCTCAATGTGGTTGGATTGGTAAGAATAGCATTCAGATGATTTAGGACCTAGACACACACAGAAACACCCTGTTTACCTTATTTGTTGAGGGAATAATAACAGACATTATTATTCTTGGATGATGATTCTACTGTGTACATCAGTTTGTGTCTCTTTATATTAGTAACTTCACTGAATTATGCTAATGGTTTTCTCACTTTGATATAACAAGCAAACACACACCAAAGAGTAGATTTCATTTGCTTCTGACATTTATGTGTTAGAAGATGGATACAGTTTGAACATGAGTCTATATCTTAAAAATCTGTAAAATTAAAACTGTCTTAAAGGAAGGGTTGTCTACATTGATCTTATAGCTCAGCAGGGTTCTATCAAATCTATATTTACTTCCAATTTTTTATTTAAATTCATATTTATTTGCTAATGACTAGCATTTTCTTTGCTTCTTTCAAAAACTATCCTATGGGAGAAAAATTAACTGTTATAAGTAGGCAATGATTTTGTTTTTTTAGTGTGTATGTGTTTGTGTGTGAATATGTGTGTATGTGTTTGTGTATATATGTATACACCTGTATGTATGTGCATGTATGTATGTTTGTATGTATGTTGCATGTATGTAAATGGGTGTATATGTTTTTTTTGTGTGAATATATGTCTGTGGATTTGTGTATCTCTTTGTGTATATGTGTGTGTGCATATGCATTTGTGTGTGAGATCAAACCCAAACTCTTACACATACTACATAGCTGCTCTTCATAGCTAGTCCTGCAGAGTACTTTTAAACCATATATATTTGAAGGAAAAAATTAACCCATCTGTTTCTGATTTCTTTCCATGAACCTAATAAAAGTGCCATTTGAAAGGGCCATTTAATAACCTCTGAAATCCTTTGAGAATTTTTAAATGAGAAAGTTAAAAAGACCTTTGAACCAAATATTGATAGTAAATAAAACCTAAATATTAGGTTCTGTACTTTGGATCTCAGAAACCAGGGTATAACTAACATCTAAACACAAGGCAGGGACTTTGGTGGGGCTGGAATTAGGAAACCCCTTTATCCAGCTTCCAGAGGGTGCCTACGCACTGTTTCATCATTGTGTATGACATCCACAGTAGTAATTTTCAAACAGAATTCCTCATCATCACACCATTAAGTTTATCTTCGATTTTTTATGGTATCATTGTTTCTTCTTCTTTATCTTTTCTGGATGAAATTCACAATGAAATCTTCTGCAGGGTCACCCAAACACACACACACACACACACACACACACACACACACACACACTCACCTACCTTCTGTGTTCATATTTTGAAACCTTACTGTAAAAAGAGGAACATAAAGGGGTTGGGTTACCAGTATATGAAAAGGCAAATCTAAAATTCATAAATTTATAGTCTTATTGAGAATGTGGATAAAAAGGCAAATTAATACCTTATATTTCTGAATTGTTGCAGATGAGTTTTGTTATTAGAATGACTGTGATAATAACTAGTCATGTGATTTAAGGGGGAGAGTGCTAAACTAACTGATCATTGAAAAATATTCTGTTCCTCAGCCAGTCATCACAGTATTACATGCTCAAGCTGCATAAGTAGCTCTGAAGCCTATCATTGCTGTTACAGCAAAGTGAACATCCAGGGTGCCTTCAACAGCAAAGCTCTGCCAGATGTGGATGTCCTTCATGGAAGCATCTCAGAAATCTGTGTAGTTTCATGGTGATATTGGGCTGAAAGCACTGAATTCATGGGTTCTGGACTTATGAAAACCATTTTACACAAAGTCATCTTTTTTGAATCATAAAATCATATTTTATTCAACTGAAAGAACATTTCATGGATGATGGGGACAATTTTAATTTTATTTCTATTATTTATTTATTTATTTATTTTGTTTTTTTCTAGAAATGATTTCTCTGTTTAATAGTCCTAGAATTTTCTTTGTAGATCAAGCTGGTCTGGAACTCACAGAGATCTGCCTGCCTCTGCCTCTGCCTCTCAAGTGCTACAATTAAAGGCTTGTGCCACCACCACCACCATCTGGTTTTATTTTTTTTTTTTTTGTTTTTAATTTTTATTGAAAATAGATTCTTCTCTCATACAATACTTCCTGGCCCCTTCTCACATCCTCTGTCCCCAAGATCCACTCCCCATATGTTTCCACTTCAGAAAAGAGCAACAAACAACGAACAGGATGAAACAAGGTACAATAGACATGGCAAAAAGCCCTCCTATCGAGGCTGGACAAGGTGACTCAATAGAAGGAAGAGAGCTTCAAAAGTAGATAGAAGAGAGAAATACCTGCTCCCACTGTTAAGAATCCCACATAAACACCAAGCTAACAGCTGTAACATACATGCAGAGGACCTGGTGCAAACCCATGCTGGCCCCATGTCTGCTCCCACTGTTAAGAATCCCACATAAACACCAAGCTAATAGCTGTAACATACATGCAGAGCACCTGGTGCAAATCCATGCTGGCCCCATGTCTGCTCCCACTGTTAGAAATCCCACAGAAACATCAAGCTAACAGCTGTAACATACATGCAGAAGACCTGGTGCAAACTCATGCTGGCCCCATGTCTGCTGCTTCAGTCTTTGTAAGCCCATGTGAGCCCTGCTTAGTTGATTTGCTGAGCCAATTTCTCCTGGTATTCTTCATCCCCTCTGAGTCCTACAATGTTTCCTCCCCCAATTCTGCAGGATTCCCTGAGCTCCAAAAGGAGGGACCCTATAGAGCCCTCCAATTTAGACTCTCTTTCTGCACAGTATCTGGTTGTGGGTCTCTGCACCCACTCCAATCTGCTGCCGGAGGAAGCCTCTTTGATGATGACCAGACAATGCAGCAATCTATGAGTATAGCAGAATCTCATTAGGAATCATTTCATTGATTTTTTTTTGCTAATAGTGTTTGGTTCTGATGGGTACAGTTTTAAACTAGATATTTGCTATTATTTATACTAAATTATACAGTATCTCTATTGTAATGACAAAATTCCTGATTCGTGCTGTGATGTGCTCCTGGTAAATAAGACTATATTTTTTACTTTCTAGACTGAAATTCTTTCTTAGAGTCCTAATAATGGTCAATTTTCCCAAGCTCAGTGTGACAGGTGAATAGTTCAGTCTGCGCTGTAGTCATTTTCTTATTCTAAATGTTGCTTTTTGAATAAAATAACTTAGTTGAAAAAGGCCATTGAGAACATGCATCACTCTCTTGTCATTATTCATTATATCTCATTACTAGAAAGACAGTAAACAACAAAATGATATACACAGACAATAGAGTCAATGCTGAGTCCAAGGTGTAAATCAGCCACCATTGCCGATGTATTACAATTCCAGGAAGTGTTTGATGGACTGACACATTTACTTCATGGTTTTCCTCTGAGAATAAAGACAACTAATTCTTCTTTAGTTAAAGAAGTTCCAGAAGCTTCTATTAGCAGTAGATGGTGATTAACAAAGACAGATAATTAGTAAAAGAATGGAGAATGCTCAGCCCTAAATGGGACATCTATTTCATATGTGCTACTTTCAAGGCTCGGAGATTATTGTGGAAAGGGGAGCACAAAGAGTGTAAGGGCCAGAGGACGGAAATGACTACAAAGAAACAGTGTTTTCTGTACATAGAAGATAGCCTACCTGTGAACTCACAGTGTGCTCAAGACCTGTGCACCTCAAGCCAGTCAAAATCCCTGCATGCAGAAAGACAGTGGGTAGGGATTGTACCCAAAGCTAGGTTCCCACTCTAGCTTGGGGAACTTGGACAATTGAAATCTGCTAGGGGGATATAGGGTCAGTTTTCTCTAAGAATGTAGCCCTTAGTAAGTTGACAAAACTCCAGTAGAAGGTATCAAAGAAGGTATCGGAAATAGTGGGTCAAAAGAAAAGAGGCCACATATTTGGTTGGTTAGAGAAAGAGAAGGGGATATAATCAAAACACATGGAATTCTCAAAGGACTAATAAAAATTTACAGAGCCCCACCTATATGACAAGAGTCAAAGTGAAACAAAGTGTGGGGCAAATGTCCATCTTGAGATTTGACATTTGCAACTAAGTCATGGTGGACTACCTAGCTTTCCAGTTTTCACAACAACATGAACACAGTTAGAGCCAAACTTGAAATGATAAATAAGCCTGATGTCACAACTCCTCAAAACCAGTAGCGATCTCTGGTTCAAAGTTCTTTCTTTGTGCAATAGGCCTGTGGGTACTGGGGGTATAAAACATACTCCAAGATGGTTTGAAGGTGTTTAGGAAATATATACATCCATGGTTACAAATATAATTGTTTGAGTTTCTCTTATAGGACAAAGGAAGAATTCACAACACTAGATTTTTTTCTTCCTTTAAAGACTTCAAAACTACTTTGAAAATAAAGTAAGAATATCCACTTTGAAATACGTTAAAAAAATTTGGACATTGATACCATTACGATAGTAAAAAGAGTGAGACTTTTTCTGATTTACTTCTGTACTTGTGCTTCCCATACAAGTTGCCAGTTACATGAATTTGAAGCATTCTGGGACTGTCTAAAAAAAATCCTGACTTCTTTTAAGAAAATATATTTTGCTTAAGTTTTTATCACCTTATCATTAATAAATTGAGGTGAAGATTACATTCTGAAAGGAAAGTGCGATCTTTTAAAAACAAGTGACATTAATGAAAAGTCTAGTCCCTAGTAAATGAGATCAAATGGGATAATTGATATTTTATAATTTAATATTTTGTGTGTGTGTGTGTGTGTGTGTGTGTGTGTGTGTGTGTTTTCCTAGCTGAAAAGTGAGATGCTTGATAATTTGATTGACTGACTGATCAGGTGTTCAACCAGTATTTGACACCCCCAAAAGCATTAACATTTACTGTAAATGAAAAATGAATTCAGTTAGTATTGGTTGGATACCAAAAATGTGAGAAGCTCAGTTCTGATTGTTAGGCTACCCTTGTAAACAGAGATCTTTGAACTTCAGTATTTTTAGTCTAAAAGGAAACAAGACAAATAGGATAAATACAGAAGATAAAGCTTAGATGAAAAAAATTTAGCAGAAAGGGAAAGTAGGTTCTGTGGGAGAAGGCTTACAATTTCAGATACTATGGTGAAGGGAACACTCAGAGAAGACGTTTGATTGAGGGCTCAAGGAAGGTAAGGAGGAAATCAGTCACAAAGAAGCAACTGGCACAATGCAGAACTATTGGCAAGGCAGAGTGAAAAAACGCAGCAAGAGCAGGTAGTGGTGGGGAAGCAGGTCATGTGCAGCCTTGAGAGGACTTCAATTTTTACTCTGAAATGAAGAAGCAGCTTTTGGAAGTATTTTGATAGGAAACTGCTGTTATTGTTGATGGTTTAAAGCAATTACTACAATTGCAGTGTTGATATTGGACTGCAGGTAGATGGGGACAATAGAAATGAAAACAGTTATGAAGCAATTGCAATAATTCTGATAGGAAGGATAGTGGATTGGACTAATAAGAAGTGTTGGTCGCCGGGCGGTGGTTGCGCACGCTTTTAATCCCAGCACTCGGGAGGCAGAGCCAGGCGGATCTCTGCGAGTTCGAGGCCAGCCTGGGCTACCAAGTGAGTTCCAGGACAGGCGCAAAGCTACACAGAGAAACCCTGTCTCGAAAAACCAAAAAAAAAAAAAAAAAAAAAAAAAAAAAGAAGTGTTGGTCAAGGTCCCAATAACAAGCATGTGGCACTTTAAAATTTCTGAGAACTGAAGGTTATTTTTTTAATACAAAGTTAATTATGAAGTGTGGGTGGAATGGAGAGGAACCACAAGGGATATTGTAGTAATCCAGGGTGAGTCACTTTTACTCTCCTTAGATTCAAAAGGTTAGAGAAGACTGTAGTTCCAGAATTTGACAAAAGGACAAAGCTATGTAGAGAAGTTCCCTAGAGAGGAGCACGGGACACAGCCATCTCAGATGAACTCACAGAGTGAGTGCAAACACTTGACTTGGTGACTTCAACAATTTCCTCCTTCCATCCTAACTCCTATCATAGTCACACCCCCTTGGTCAAACCCAAGCAGTGGTCATGGGCAAGAGAATCATGATGTTTTCTCGAGGTGAGCTTTCTCTTTCCTCCTCTTTCCCCTTTTCTTTCATTTGGGTGAAAAGCATGTGCCTTCCACACAAGAATATCAACAACACTTCAGGGCAGGCTCCATACTCGAGGATTTTTGCTCTTTTTGTTAGTGGGCTTTTATTTAATTTTGCTTTTTGGCATTTTTAACTTATTGGTTCTATGTTTTAATTTCTTTTTTTTTTCTTGGTGGAAATTTTTTTTTTAAGAGACTAGGTTTCTCTGTGTAGCCCTGGCTGTCCTAAACTCTCTCTGAAGACCAGGCTGACCACGAACTTACAGAGATCTACTTGCCGCTGCCTATACTGCCTGGTAGGAAATTTTTAGAGAGAGAGAGAACATAAAATTGGGTGAGTAGGGAGATAAGGAGGATCTGGAAGGAGTTAGAGGAAGGGAAAGCATGATCAAAATATACTGTATGAAAAAAACTTAAATCAAGCAGAAAATATGGATAGAAATAGACCTGTGTCATATAGCGCAGAAACGACAATCTTTGCTTCTGTTTTCAGTCATATACTGAAATTTGTAATCATAATTATCTTGTACAGGTCTCTGTTTATTTCCCTTACACTTGGCTAACACCATACATTAGTATTCTTTGGGATCACACACAGGGTGATCCCAAACTTTACTTGTGGATTTTGGACCTGCAGTGGTTTTATCTTCTGAAGGTTGCCACAGTTTTCCTCTAGTTAATGATGTTAGTTCAGAAAGATATGAACATGTACTCCAGTAGATACATATGCTCTTAAAGCAATCTTATTGCACCCATAGTATAGTAACATCTTATTTCACTCCATGTGATCAGGTACAGTCAATCACTCTCGATACTCTAGGGGCTCCATTCTCTCTTGCTGGCTCACTGATGCAAAGAATGGATGGACCAGGGAGGATTTTAGTTTATATCATTGCATCCTTGATCCTGTTTCATGGATGCATTCTCCAAACAGCGAGACTTTTAAGGATACTGAGCTTTAGGTTGTGGGGATGAGGAGAAAACTTTATCAACTGAGCTATTGGATATTAGAACTGTTTAAATAAAATGCAAAATGTGTTGGCCAGATGCTAAAGACATACTTCGTCTATGGTATAGCATTAAATATTCAAGGTATTGATTTCAACTGTTGTTTCAAAAATTATTATTCTTTCAGCTGGCCAGCTCTTGCTTTCATAAAGCCAACTACTTCTGTGTGACAGGCCATATGGTGATTCCATGGGAGTGAATACATTGTCCTATGATCTTTGCTGCAAGATGAATGTCCTCATTGAAGACAGTGTTTTTCACAATGTCATGGCAACAGATACGTCACATAGTAATTCCACAAATGCTGGTGTGTGCAGTTCTGGAAGACAGTCAAAGCAAGTCAGCATCCTAAATACATATCTATTCCTTTCAGGTTGTATTTTTGCATAAGGTGCCAATAGGCTACAGGCTGGGTTCTCATGGGAAATAATGGGCTGTTAGATTATTCTCATCTGTTTTGAATGTTGACCATGCCTAGCATGGCAGTATACAGGTATGCTTTGGTGAGAAAAAAATCATAGCCTTTGTGGTGGTTTTCCATTTGTATCTACCTATGATCTAACAATAGCATTTGAGTAGAATCTGCTTATCGGAAAAAGAAAGCATATCCTCTCTCCAGTGCCCATAGCCTCAGGAACTCTTCTATGGATTAATCAACTATCTTCTGGGGAATAGGTGCAAGTAGGAAGGAAGCTTCTCTAAAGCCTTAATTATTTGCATGGTTTTTTCCCCTGTAGTTTGAGTCCATTCAGAATGGGCTATATGAGTAAATGGTTCAATATAGCACATTTAAATGTTCTATATTTTGCCTTCTAAAGATAAAGAAATTTCCCAAATATTGTTTGTCTCAATGAGATGAGTAGCTATCAGTTGAAGAATTTTGACCCTCATTTTAAAGAATGTGAGGGTATTCTCAGTCTTGGGACAGGAGATTCCTATTTTGGTAAGAAAGGGAAGAAGATATTTACTAGGTCAAAACTGCATACTAGATACTAGACTTCATGCCATATTACTACAATGGATATTCACTGTTTGACAATTTATGGTCTGTTCTTTTGGCTATTTAATGGTCTGTTATTTTGATTAACATCCATTTGTTGCTGTTATGATAAGCCAGATATAAATTAAGCATTTGTATTTGAAGGTATTATCTCAGCATTTCAGATGATTTTGTACTCAAATACCTCTGTGATATTTTCCGGAATATGGTAGATATTTTGGTTTACTCATTTTGTTTTTGTTTTTGTTTTTGGTATGGAAATTCAATGGGACTGGGAATTTCAAGAGTTGTAGCTTTATAAATATCTAATAAAATTTTGTCACACCATGCCTCAGGATTCTAATAAAATATTGCCCACATCTTAGCATGAATGACTTTGTTGGGTTAAAAATCGAAAAGGTAAGGGGGCACTTCAGTTTTTATAACCCTCACAGCTAGATCTGCTTTGTGATCAAGAAAAATAAAGAACCCCTTCATATCTACAGTAAGAGTTTTTGGGTTCCTTGTGTGTCCTTAATTCTTTGTACATAATTTTAAATTTCGTTTTCCATGTGTTTATTCTGTAGGAGCATAAAAAGAGAAGAGACTCTACAATTGTCATACTCACTAATGTTAGCACAGTGGTAAACAATGCAAGTCTTCCTTCTTAATGCTTTGCCTTATACATGCTCTGCAGTTTATTTGAAAGGGAGTAATTGGGACACTCTGATGTTCCTTGTCCCATTTCCTCACTTCATATGTATATAACCCAGTACTAAATCTTTACAGGTTTTAGTGGTAATTACTGTCACTCAGGTTATCAATCAGCAAACAGGTGACATATTCAGAGCAGGGCAATTAAAGAAAGGGCCATTCCCAAAGCAACTATTTACAAAAGCATAGTGTGGCACAAGAAAACTCTAAATGGCAGTTTTCATAACTTATTGTAAAAAATCAGCAAACTCATTCAGAAGAACAGAGAGTGAGGTTTTCTACGACCCAGAAAGAGAAATTGTTATCAAGGTAGCTGAACTGAGAAAAACATGCTACATTAGTTTAAGAGGAGTGCAGCATGGGAGAACATATAACCCCAAGACTATGTCCATGCCTATTATCTTATATACTGGTAGAACGGAAAAGGCAAATGATTTTTTTGCTCCAGTTCTGTAAAAATTGTAGGACAATTTTAAACTGTCATTCTTCACCAAGTTGCAGGGGGATTATACTTAATAAAAGTGAGACAATTCTGTCTCTTCTGTTCTAGGCCATTATGTTTGCATGATTGCTTCTATTCTTCTAAATGGAAGGTTTCAGTTCAGCAAAACACAAATAGAATCAACAAAAGGATTTCGATTTCCCATAGTTTACTCTTAGGAGTACAACATTCAGCTATCATTCTAAGAGATCATCCAAGTACCCAAGTTTCTAGTCATTCTTCAGTATGTAGAATTCCTAGAAGGAGATGCAGCATATTGGCTTTATAATATATGTTAGAGCTATTGTATCTTTAGTATCTGGTCTAACATATCTTTCCAAAAGATAATTTTATCTTCCATATCAAAATAACTAATGAGATAAAGTTTATTTTTTATTTCTGTTGGGGACAATGTAGTGGGGCTTTTGTACATACACTTTTTTATGTCTAACAATATCATTTGAATTAAATATTTTCTAGATGAGCAAACTGAGTTGTAGAAAGTATAAATAACTTACTAAAAGCCATATACTCTAGATGTAAATTCAGAAAATCATCCCCCATCACAAAAAAAGCCATGAGAGTAGTCATTTTCCTTATAGCTTTGTGTCCTTTCAAGTATCTTGTATACTTTACTCCAAAAATGCATTTATTGCCATCAGTTAGAGGACTTTCCCTGTTGGGCATGTGTGATTTGTCTAATGATTGCAAATGGAAGTAGACAATTAAGATGCTTCACACAGTGAGGAAGCACTAGTGCTAATAAGAACAAACCCAAACTTCATCATGTTTCATTCAGTTAGTCTAATGGTTGAAGCTAAATTGCCATCTGCCATGAAATAACACAGACTCATTTCCTATCTCCCACAATGCACATTTTTTCAGGTGTATGGTTCTAAAGAAGCATGCAGGTATGTTTTTGTTGGAGACATCTTTTGAGAAAATTTTCTTGGTAAATCCCCTAATCTTTATATTCTTCAAGGCAGCCATGTGAAAACTAGGACCATCTTAAGCAACATGAGGCATCTGGCTGCATTCTGATAAATGTTTCTACTGTGAGAAATTCCATTGGATGTGCCAACAACTGGAAATATCAGCTCAAGGGGGAAAAGACTTACTGGGTGCAAATATCTTTTTAAGAATGTAAAAAAAAAGATGTGTTTTGTAGTTGAGAATCAGGAGCATTGATCTGAAAATTTGCCTGTGTTGTAGAAGAACTGACTGAGGACACTTGATAAATGACTCTCTCTTTAATTTCTACTCAATTCAAAGGGTTCTGGGTAAAATCTATGGAAGGAAATTCATGCAGGAAAGAGGGTGGGGATGGAAAATAAAAGTTCAGCTTAACTCCCAGTCTATGGATAAGAAGGAATTTGAATATTAATGTGCAACCTTGAGAATGAAATGCTCTAACCAGCAACCTTAAGAGTTGGCAGCTGGCTAGGGACTGATAAGGAATGCTGGGTGGGGGAGGGTGCAGATCCCAGGAGTGACTTGTTCCCAGGCAGGCCTCTCATCTCTGGCTGGCATTAGAAAGAATTACAAAGCATGATTCAGAATCTAATTTTGTCAGCTGGCGATTGGCTCCCACGAGGCTCTGGCCTCACAATGTTCTATTAAGTAATGGGAATTGGGTTGTGCTCTTTTTCTCTGCTTCTTGCCTGCCCCCCCCCCCATTCTCCTCCAGAGCTCAGCCCCTGTCACCAGTATGTGCAGAGGTGGACAGCCGCTTACACTCACATTCCCAAAGGCATTTGTAAATATCTCACAGTGTCTGGATGCGAAGCACCTGGGGCACCAGCACCACAATGGCTTTAATTTTTTTTTTTTTTTTTTTTCTGTCGGTTGGTATTGAGCATATCACCTTGTCAGGATGGGAAAATGCCAGATGGGAATAGGAACATTTAAATTAAACCCATCCGCTTACCTAACACTATCTGATGGGCTTTTACATACAGGCTTTTTTTATAGGCAAAGAGTAATGCAGAGAGGCCAAGTAAACACAAAGCATGAGAAATCATTTGGTGTATGTTTAACTTCACAGAAACAGGACTGAATGAAAATTGACTCTGTAACACATTTTTTTCTTATGTGTTTGAATGTGTGCCTGATATGTGTCAAAACATCTATTTGTCCTATATAAAATGATGGATATCATCAGTGATGAAATTCATTTTTTAAAGGTAGTAATTCGCATATCTACAAAAGGTGGCATTATGTGTTCAGAGGGCCTACAATATGGGTTTCATTATCCTCTTACATAACTCAACAGGAGTTAGTTTCTCAAAGAGTTATGAAACCTAACCATTTCCCCTCTGTTTTAAGACTTTGGGAACTTTCTTATTCTCTCTGGGTTCCAGAATGTACAGAAAATATAATTAATGAGCAAGGATAATGTGTTTACTGGACAAAATCTGAAGCTGAAAAGAAAACATTTCAAAAGATTTTTTTTTTTGTCAAAATTAAATCACAAGATCCATTCTTGTCCACTGGAGCAATTTCCCTAAAAAGAATTTTTGAGGACTCCCCAATAAAAACATTTACAGTCTTATCTGTTATCCTTTCCTGATCTCCAGGCTCTGCCCATGTCAGGTAGAAAGTGCCAATCCCTTGTTGAAGACAAAATCTCATATAGGCCATCAGAAGACCTGGCTCTATTTTTTTCTGGCATGGACTAACCACAGCAAAGTGAGTGAGCAACCACCTTCTGGACCAATCTTCTCATTGTAGGCATAAGAGGATTGGGTATTTCGGAAGGCTAACACTCACCAGGCAGGCAGTGTCCAATGATATTTCAGGTGGCAGGAGGAGTTTCTTAAAACTTTTATTTGACTTATTTAAGCTTTCTCAGTTTTCTACAGGCCTTGGTACTCCAATTTTCTCTGATTGTGTGTGTGTGTACACTTGTATATCACTCAGTTCTTGCCACATGAGAAACAACTCTAAAATTTATGCTTAATTGACTTAAATATAGGCTTAATGACTATTAGCTTAGTTCAACATTGTAGGGTTAGTAATTTGACAAACACAGTTGGACAAACCTGTTGATGTTTTCTGGGATCACTTATTTGTGGTCAACTGTCATTTAGTAAGGTAGCTGTGTTTCTAGGCCTGGGCATCTGTCACCTAGGGCAATAAACATTTCTGAGAAAATTTATCCTTCAGCAATTTAGCTTGATCATCCTGTGACAGCCCCTGGGTCTCTGCTAGTGATGCGACAATTGAGTGGTACTACTGCTCTTATATTCTGTCACCCAAGGCAAGTGACAAAGCTGAATGGAGAGTCAAGGTGTGGAAACAGACTCCAGCTCTGGAAGGGACAATTAAATAGTATTTTTTTCAATCTACTATATTATGCCTGTAAGCACTTATTCTTGAAGTCTTGTCCTATGTGACCTTAAATTCATTTCCAGATTTTTGAAAGGGAAGACAAGCCTACACAGAATGAACAAATGGACACTTCTATACCAGAGGCATGACTATGGTGCTCAACAATTTGTCTCAATATATAATCATTTTAAAGAACTACTGTCAAGTGAATATCACACTGACCACAATTCCTCAGATGTTTGGACACTTCTGCTTGGAGTGACTAGATGGTTGTGCAATAAACTGCTGGCAGCTTCTGAACTTGAGTGATGTTCTTGTTAGGTAGTAGCCCTTCTATGCAGTAGTGGTCAGCATGAGGACAGGGGGATATTGACCCAGACAATGTAAGTCTGCAACTCTGTGCCTATATGTACCTGAAGACAAAACAAAACCTGAACCATTTTCAAGGTTTGAAACTCATTTCTAGACTTTTCGTTTGGATTTTCACTGACTACTAATAGTCTGAAGTGATGATTTGGGGGGAAATTCCCTTTAGGTAGGAAAGTTGACTAACCGTCTCCTGTTTGCACATATGAGTCGTCCAGAGAAGCCATTGATGTTCTGTGGGAAATAAGTTCAAAGTAAGAATTTTGTAGTAAAATCAAATAGAAAAAGAATGTGTGAAACAACATGAAGAGTCCCACAAACACTGGAAATGCCAGTTACCGTAGTCAACAGCATTCAAATGAAAGCAACAAGATGGTATTTACCTCTTCCATTTCCTATATTGAAAACTGCACTATCTCCGAGTGGAGGTGAGTACATTAGAGCTCTCTAGAGATGAGATTTAGAAAGGTGTGTTTTAACAACATCTCCAGGTGGTTATGACATCTTCAAGATGAGGACGTCTGCTCTTACAGAGGCCTGGGAATTATTTCAGGGTTTTGGGAAAGTGAGCTGACAAACCAAATAAAAAGAGTAATTTTATTTAAAATACCTCCAGAATGGCTAAGATTCCTGTCTATATGAAACTCATACATAGGAAGGAAAATTACAAAATAAAGGCAAGTGTACAAGGGTCTTTATCGCAACTTTGATTAAATACAAAGACCCCAAACAAATAGAAGTGTAACAAAATCATTGAAAGAATTTATTTAGTATTAGGGAAGAAGATTTAAAATGTCAGTTGATTTTATCATAAAGGGAAGTTCAATAATTATGTTCTCTGGAGAAAATAAAACAACCAAGGTACATAGAAATCTGTCAATACGATCCATTTAACAAGAGTTGTGGGTTTGTATACTTGAGGAAGAAGAGGGAACATACAATGCAAAAGGAAGACAAAGTACCCACTTTACAAGAGTGGCTAACATAGGAAATGAAAGTAAAATAAAGTAATAAAATAACAAGATAAACATTTGGGACTGAAGGATGAATGGTCAAGGCTGTTGCTATAAAATGACAGGGTTGGAGTGCAAAGACAATTTCTTTCATCCCTAAACCATCTGTATCTCCCTGATGTTACATGATTTCTTAATCCCATGCCACGTCTTGAATGAGTATGTTGAATTTTTGTCATATTTTGGATTTGTATCTGTCATCTTATATTCCATAGCTGCCCATGAAACACATTTGTTTAGAGAACAGAGAGGCAGAATGGATGCAAGCATATTACAGCGGCTGAGCTCACTACTTTACTTCTTGTTAGGAAATCTTCAAAGGCTCCTTTCTGCTGCTTCACTCAAATTCAAACAACTTTATTCAACACAGTTGAATCTCAGATACTACCTCAGTAGTCCTTGTGGATCCCCTCTGAGTTTTAGGGTTTCAGTCAGTCCAGCTAGTCCTTGTCTCATGAAGCATCTTTTTCAATGGCTCCGTCATGTCTTTCATGAGAAGCCCTTCTCTGGTCTCTTCCTTGGTCCTGCTTATCTTTCAACCCTTAGTTTCATTATTTTCCTTCCACAACACTAAACAACTGTAGTTATATCACCATGTTTTCTTGTTGCAATTTTATCTAGATTATCAAATGCTATGTCAGGAGACTCTAACCTCCCTTGTTCACCCCACAAAAGCTCTTCTAATACTTTACACATAACAGGAGTTTTTTAAGATGTTTGTCTGTGATTCAAGTTTTTGTTCTGTGTAAACAGGAATATTTACTACATGTCAGTGTCAGCCTTCATGTTGCTTGTTTTGATAGCATCTGAAGACCAGATGTTCTGAATGGAATTAATTATATTCTCTCCATGATCCCATTTCTCTTGCTATATTTTCTGTCCTAGTTACTGACAATAATATTAATTCATGTCTAAATCAAAAACCTCCTGAATTTGATTCGTTATTACTTTTACCTCCCACATTTAATTGGCTACTTGAAGTTTAATTGATGTTTCCATGGCCACACACTGACAATTTCTGCATCTTTTCCACCCTTTCCAACTGCCAAGGTCTTGGTTCTTATCCTCATGCTCTGTGCTTTCCTACTGGTACCTTTTGATTCTCACTCATGAAACTTTCTGTCCTCCAAACAGTCTCCAGAGTTGCCCTTAGTAAGTGTCATTTCTTTCTGTTCTTTTAAAAAAGCTGTTGATAATGAGAATGCCATTTGATGGCTATCAACTCCCTTTGCTTTTCCTCTATCTGCCTCACCTTTGTTCCCTCCCCTGGACTCCCAAACACACAATTATGAACTTGTAAATATTCTCCTGCCATTTCATGCTTTGGCCCAGTTTAAAATTCTTTCTCTATATCACTTTGCTAATCCAAACTTTATGTCTCAGGTAAGATACATGACAACATACCCCCTATTGTCATTGTTATTGCTGTTAAAGGCTAAGATCAAATACTCAGTTTCTCTGCAACTTTGCTTTAATCTCCCAAAGGATTTTAATAAGTAATTTCTCATATTTAATTTTGCTAACAAATCACCATTAAAAAACTTAATGTTTTATATTACAGTTAACTGTTTACTTATCTGCTTTTCAACTCATCTGCATATCTTACATGAAGCCCATACTTGTTCACATGTCACTCACATATTCCCACATGGTAATGGCTTCTTCCAAGTATCAGAAAATGAAAATTTTATCTTACATAATACAATTATGTAAGAGCTAAGCTAAGCAATTAATATAATAAAAAATTTATTCTATTTTCTTACTTCAGCCCACAATAGCAAATATATAGTTTTAATGTGTGGTTTATTGTATTGGATATGTTTATTAGAGTGATATGTATAGAGGTGAACACATTTTTTAAAAGATCAATAGAGATCAATGTTTATTTTTATGCCCCTTACTGAAATTGTCCTTTTCAAGTCTTTAAACTAATTATACTTTTCAAGTCTTACATTTCTAAATTACACATAAACATAGTAATTATTGTATATGTGAAAATGCATTACTTTATCCACTTTATACATTAATGTTGAATTGCAATTATTTGCATTACAGTAGTGTTTAGTTCTTTTGAATAGTGAGGACTGTGAACTGAGGTCAAGCCACAGCTCTGTCTGTTGACATCAGCTGACTCTCAAGGCTTGCTGGTAACTTGCTTTATCCACTAACTTGATCCCTCTAAGATACCTGACATCTTAGCAGGCACAAACATGGGATTGAATCTTGCAGCTGATAGAATATACTTGAATGCTCTACTTTTCTACAAAGCTTTCAGTTAGTGCCTCTTTTAAACAATGACCTAAGCTTAATTTCTTGTTCTTGCATTTACTTAGTGCAATAAAGTTGCATTAGAGCTTTGGCAAATATCACATATAATCCTATACTTACTTCTATTCATTCAGCAGCAGAGTTTTAGAAAATATCAGTGTCATCTCCTATCTGGAGATAAATGGACATACAAATAATATAGACATGAACATTTTTTGAAGTTTCTTAGCAAAACCTTGTAGCATTATAATTATCAGGAAAAGTTAAACATGAATTTAGAACCTCTTTAACAGAAGGCTTGTTCAAGATATGGTTTGTTTATTTCTTGCCATCCTGGCTACCCAGAGGGGAAGCAGTGTGAAGCAAACAGATGCTATATTTTCCCTAGACTTGTTCATTTTGTCAAAAGGATGCAGTCAAAGATTTTAAGATGCTCACGGGGCTTCTCATCCTACACTGGAAACTAATGTAGAAAAAGAGATAGAACAAAGGAAGCAAAAGTCCCTGGGATTTAGTTCAAGATGGTTCATTCCAAGAGAAAACCAAGTACCTTTTATGATTAAAGTGCAGAAGCAGGTAATGCTTCCTATTATTAACAAGTTGCTGTCATCAGCAGCATCATTATTATGTCTGAGCCATGTAGGTACAGCCTAGGCATGATTCACAGTGAGATCATCAGTGTGGGCCAGGGGGTACTGGCAGAGACAAAGACTGAGGCCAGTCAGGGAAGTGCCAAGGAAAGTTGGCTCTTGAGTCTGCTCTAATCTGTACAGGATCTAAGTGGGGGGAAAGCCCAGAATGTGTCTCTGGCCAATGCTAAACAAGTCAAACATTGATTAGCTTAAAATATTTACTAAATAAAGGGATTTTCATACAAATTCTAAATAGAGAAGAAAAACACTAAAATAAAATAATTTCCTAGCTCCCCAAATTTTGGCTGAAACTTTTTCTGGATTTTCATCAGGTATAGTTTCAGCATGTGATGTTTTTTATCTGGTATGCCTTTGTCTACTACTCTGTGGGCTGTTGAGCTACAGAGAGACAGAATGAAGCAGAAGACTGTCCTCTAGCAACAAAGCTTTATTTCAAATGTCCTCTTTGCTCCTAATTTTTAAATAATGATATAAAAAACCTTAGGATATCTATAGGCATAATACAAATGTTTTACAGATCCAGAGAGAGAGATTTGGGGCTCTCTTATTCCTATAAGGACATGGGCTAGAGGGAGTCTCACAGAAGCAAAGGTAGCAAACAGTTGCCTAACTTTCTGAAGCCTAGATTTGAATCTTCCTTTCAGAATTAAAGCATTTAAACTCCTTCAAATTATTGTTTGTTATTCAAAAACCACATCTCATAAACAAAGCACAGTCATTTCTGTGTAGGCAAGCACAGCTCTCTCTCTCTCTCTCTCTCTCTCTCTCTCTCTCTCTCTCTCTCTCTTTCTCTCTCTCCCCCCCTCTCCCTCTCCCTCTCCCTCTCTCTCTGTATTTGCAGTACATGCTTACATAAGATGATAGTTCCACAGTTAGCTAAAACAAAACAATTCAGTTAATTTTAAATTACTTCCCACATGTTTACATGGAGAAAAATAAAAGTACTCTAATGGGATACAAGAGGCAAGATGTTACTTGCACCTGGAGTCTTGTGTGAATCATAGAAAAAATATTAATTTGACTCATTTATAAGGATTTCCTCTGTATTGAGTGGAAAATTACTTCTCTATATACTGTCTCAGTCTTGTTACCCTTGAGTCTGATAGTTTATTTTTCCTTCTTGTCTTCTCCAAATGAAGTTTTAAAATGTATTCTGATGTCCGGTATGAGGTAATATGGAGGGCTGAGGCATAAATCAAAAGGCCAGCATTCGTGCTTTAGTTTGGCCACAGATTTGCTATGTGGTTTTTATTCTAATCACATAATCTTCATGAAGGCGTCAGGATCAGCACCTAAAGGAATCTACAGGGGATTGAATGCAGTGATGTCTAAGGCTCTCCTTGGCACGAATATCAGGTAAAAGCATTTAGTCCCTGTTGGCATGCATTTTAAGTTGGCCATCAGAAGTTTCGATGGGATCCACTTCAAAACAGTCATATGTTAAGAGAAGACTGCATACTGCTCTTTCTCCCCCAAAGTCAAGCTGTTTTCAGATTCACTTGCTGTTGTAAATGAAGGCCTTACAATCCAGGGGCAGATGTTTTCTATTTGAAAAACAGATCTATAAGGCCACCATTTAAATCAGGCTGGTTCACCTTGCTTTGAACTTGACCTCCCTGTAAACAAAACAATGCCTCCATACTATTCCAAATGACAGAATGTGCTGTCCTCAGTGATAGGCTAGTGTGTGAATCTCTATTTCTATTTTTCTTTTATTGGAAGTGACATGTAGTATTTCTGCATTAAATTAAATCTGGCCCACATGGAGCTCTTTTGCACAGAAAATGCGAGAACATGGGTAGCTGGCAAATGTAAGGTAAATATAGAACCTCTGATGGTGCTTGGGTGCTATGAAGCTTATTCAAAGCCACAGACCAGCACTGACTACATCATTCACAAGTGGCGAGGCAATGATAGAGTAGTGCAAGCCATCCAAAAGACATGGTACTGAAATTTATGCTAATCCTTCTATTGCCAATTTTATTCATGTCCATGGATCTAATTGTGTTAACTTTTATGGACTATTTCACATCTTTCCATTTCTTTTTGGTTACTATGGAAAGAGTTGGCTCATGAGTTTGGGTGGAGAAAGAAATGAAGGCAGTCTATCTTGAGTTTAAAATGCCTGCTGGCTCTGAAAAAAATGGGGGTTTGAAAGAATTCTCAGCTCATTGGAGTACATTCAACAGTTTAAGCAAAACTATAGTAACCCATCTCATAAATTGGCAGACCATGAACTTCAAGACGAGTTAGCTCTTTGTGGGACAATGTACTTATTACTCCTGGCAGTGAAAATGTGATTAGTTTTATTTTGTGCAAGATTTAGTAAACTCTGTAATGACATTACATATTGAAACATAATTTGATTTTAGATTTATTGTTCTGAGTTCATATTGGCTGTCTTTAAGGCTCCTCAACTTACACTTTCTGCTCACTGATATGTGAGGTTTACCCAGCAAGAAATCAAGACTTACGGTGTGTTAGGCACTTTACCAGGTCATGATAGTATAAATTTAGCATAAAGTTGACTGAACTTCTAAGAGATGTGGTGATGTGATGTTATTTGTCATCTACGAGTTTCCAGGAAATAATTGTACTTTGCATTCACAATGACATGTACTCCTCATCCTCCCTGGATCTGGGCTCTCTCTCCCTGTTGTTCAACCTTATCTCACACCCAGATCATTTGTTTCTTTTTAAGCTTTCTTCTTTTTGCTCGTTTGTTTTGTTTTATTTTATTTCTTTTGGTGCTAGAGATTAGGCCTTGTGCCAAGCAAGAACCCTGCCACTTGGCAAAACCCTAGTCTTATACTTGTATTTGGGGTAGGATCTCCCTAATTGCCCAAGTAGGTCTCACACTTGCTATCCTACTCCCTTAACCTCTAGAGTAGATGAGATTCTAGGCTGGTGCCACCATGCCTGACCTTTTGTTGCTGTTTCTTTCTTTGCTTGTTTGTTTGTTTGTTTTTGAGACAAGATCTCGCTCTCTAGCTAAGCCTGGGTTTAAACTTTCCATGCTCTTGAGGTAGCTTCTCTGGCACTGGGATTACATTGGCCTCGCTTGTTTGCTCCAGTGTCATTTACATGGAGCTGCCATGGTCATTTCCATTTCCTTCCTTCCTTCCTTCCTTCCTTCCTTCCTTCCTTCCTTCCTTCCTTCCTTCCTTTCTTTCTTTCTTCAGTTTTATTGATTCTTTGTGGATTTCACATCATGTATTCTGATCCCACTTATCTCCCCATCTCCTCTCATCTGCCTCTGCCCTTACAATTTCCAGCCCAAATCAAAACCAAGTTTAAAAGAAAAACCCAAAACCTAACAGAACAAAGAAAGAAAGAAAAAAAAAAAAGAATCTTGTCGTGGAAGCTGTAGTGTGGCCCGTTGAGACACACAGTTTACCCTTTAGACCATTCATCTTTACTTGCAAGTGTTCATTGTCACTAGTCATTGGTCTGGCTCCAGGCTTCTGGTTTCTGCTGCACCACCGATAATGGGCTCTCGCTGGGGGCTTCTCTTGGATATCCTGTTGTCCTGTGTCATGGAGATCCTGTTATTTTGGCTCTGTAGGTTCATCCCCTTCACGTGCTTCAGTAGTTCATAGATGAGGTGGATGTTGGGGTAGGCCAGCTCATAGCCCTGGCCTGGGCGGTAGCTGGGTTGGTTGACTTGCTAGTTTCCACCTCATCCTCACTACAAGCGCTCCAGAACTGATTCATCTAGCTTACCCAATGCAGCCAGTTGTTCCAGTTGTGCTCTGGAACCCTCAGATCCAGGTCCCCCTCACTCGTATGGCCAGGGCCAGCTCTATTGTTTTGCCTAGGCAAGGTGCAGGGCCCTCTCTCATAATTACTGTAAGGGACATACAGGGAAGGGAGGGTCAGCTCTCCTGCTCTCACATCCTCAGGCTGGCTCACCTGTGCTGCTGACAACAGGGTTAATCTAGTATGCTGCTCAGGCAGGGTGCAATGCCCGCTCTCCTTTGGCCCATGTTAGCACTGTGGTCATTGGAATCATGCAGTACTTCACTAGCCCTGGAATGGCTGGCTCTGCTCCTCTCTGGATACTGCAGCAGGCAAACTGGCCCTACCCTTCAGGGGAGAGCTTGCTCCCATTTCCCCCACACTTGGGAAAGATGTTCCCACACCTCACCCTAGGCATACACCTCACCTGGGAAGCACACTAGAGCTGGCCCTGGGGTCACAAGAGTGAGAGAGCTATCCCTGACCATCACTGGCTGCAGTGCATGAGAAAGCAGCCTCTGCTTCCCATCTGGGCAGCACACTTTAGCTGACCCGGTCGGTTGTCAGGAACACAGGTGAGCAGGCCTTGAGGACCAGAGAGCAACAGAGCTGACCTTGTCCCACCCACCCCCGTCCTTCATCTGCCATGCAGTGGCACAGGTGATGGAAAGATGCCCCCCTCCCCACACCTTGCTACCTGTGGCAGGAGAGAGATCTGGCTCAGGCTCATGAGAGTGAGAGAACTACCCTGGCCCCACATCATTTACATTTTCATAGACATGAGTTATTTCTTTACAGTATTTTTTTTTAGTGGATCCTTCTCCTATATTATGCATCAGAGTGTTTCTCTAGAAGCCATTCTTTTTTTCTGATCTTTTTTTTTTTTTTTTTCCCTGAGCTGAGTCATTTTCATCCTTCAGGTAGTCACCTAAATAAGACATTATGTGAGTTTCCCACGTTGTGTTCTATAAATATCATGACATAGTAACACAAAAGAAAATTGAGGGAGTCAGTAGTCAGGGAATGCTTTGGGAGGGTATGAACTGGAATAAGAGCAACCCTAGAGTACAGTGCTAATTCGCTAGACGTGGGGAATGCCAAGATCCAACAGCAAGGCAAATCATCTGGAGAGAGGGATGGGAGAGTTAGGTTGTTAAGAAACTGGATAGGAGGCAAGTGTTTGGATGTGACCTGTAGATGGGGAAGGGAGAGCAGTGTGATGAGAGAGCACAGGTTAGGGGAGAGAAGGCCGATAGGACGGGGGTTGGCCTCAAGGCTAGGATGAACGCTTGGCTTAGTGAAACCATTGCGGAGCCTGCTCTGTGATCCCCGAACGAGGTGACCTGGGCGAGGTGAGGCTGATGACAGCTAGGAGAGCAGAGGTATGGATTTCAAAGGCAGCCTGTCAAGAATTGGTGACTGACAGGATAGGAAGGATTAAGATGACAAATGAGTCAAAGATGTCCCCCAAAGTTGTGTGCCCAGAAGGCTGATAGGTGGGGAAGGAAGAGAGGCCATGCATTGGCCACACTTACCACAAAAAAAAAAACCTGTTGATTTTTGAGGTGAGGCGACATGCAGCAGAATAGAAAGACACTGGAAGGAGTGGAAAATGGGGGAGTTTTGTCTTGAAAGAAGACGAGCCTGGAAATACCGTGATTGGCACCACTATCCCAGAAGCTGAGAGATGTCTTTGAAGAGCCCCAAACCCTCCCAAGTCAGCATGGAGACAGACTGAAACCACAACGTCTGGCCTTAGACTGTGCACCACGAAGGCCAGCAGGCTCACTGTGTCTGTTTCTTGACTTCCTTTTTCTGTGAGAAGATAGCACAAGTTTTGCTGACCAGGAGAGAGATAAAGAGAGGTCACATTGTAGAATTTGCCTGCTACAGGTTGCTTTTTTTCCCCCTCTTAAACATATTGGGCTTATAAAACCCTAAGTGTGTTTTTCCCCAAGTACTTTTCTTGTTTTTTAAACCCATATGTATTTTGAAGTCAATTTAACCCATATGTTTCTGATTAATTTATGCTTAGCTCATCAAAATGTTGTTTTAAGAAGAAAAGCTTATAATAAAAACAGAGTCATGCTTCAGCAGCCACTGATGAAATCAACTCCAGAAGACTGTAGCTTAGTCAGAAACTCAGACGGACTAAGGGCACCAAGGGTTCCAAAGTCAGGACCTTACTGTTGTAGCTCTTTTAAAACTAAATGTGCTCAGTTACATGAGAGAAAACCATTTCAGTTTTCAGATGTGTGTTATTTATTTTCTGGATGCATTGGTCGTTTCAATTAACTGTCTTTCCTTTACTTAGCCATTTAGTTGTTCAGCTTGCTTCTAGGTTTCTCATAGAACTAAGTGGTGAGGAGCCTAGGCTATGGCAGAGCAGGATGAGTGTCCATGAACAAGAAGTATGTGTAATTATGACTCTGCAGAATGGGCTATGGGAGTTTGCAATTATTTACCTAGTTGGTCCATAAAGACGTAAATAAAATATGTATACCTATCATAAATATAAAAGTGTGGTGTCCATGCCATTGCAATCAAGAATTATAAATAAAATAATCCTTTAAAAAGGCATTTTTGGAGGGAGGTAATATAACAGTAAGGATGCTGAAAGTCACACAGACTCATATTATTAAATATTAATCTAAAAATCTATAAAAAACATAATTCTATATAGATACACATAATTCTGTGTCTAAATGTGCAAATATAGTTTAAAGAGATGACAACACTTTCTCCATTTTCCATAAACCACCTAATAAAAACCCCAATGTAAGACTTGGGAAGCTCTTTTCCCCCCATTTTATTTATTTATTTATTTTTCTGTTATCAGCTTGATACAGTATTCTGCCTATTTTCTTTACTTCAGGAAGACAAGTGTTCCCCAATTACTGTGATCTCCTCTAATTTTAATCCTATCTAATAAAATATTATTCTGCCACTGCCACCCTGAAAAGCTACAAAGATGTTCCTTTTGTTCAGCTGCTTAAAACTGTGAATATGCTCTTCTGCTGCTTCTAGGAGGAAGCTGAATAATCACAATGCTCAGCATCATTATGGCATTTCATGGACATAAGCTCCCTGAAGTCCATGTTCATCCTTTCACTTTTTGCCCCTGCACTCAGTTATACTAGATTTCAAGGTGAATGTCTTCAAACTTTTTACCACCTTCATACTTTTATGCATAATTCATTTTTTTCTGGATTCTTTCATTCTTTATTGCTTGCTTGGGTCAAATCTATTTAGCTCCAAGCCTTCGTTTAGATATAACTTCTTTCCCCAGAATGTACTTGACTCTTATCCTCATACCGGGAGGAAACTAGTATTTTTCATAATCCTCAGAATACATTATTTTATTTTTTTCATTTTAATTTCTTATTTAATCATAGGCCTACCATGCAAGGAGACAAGATTTTTGAAGGAATGATTATTGTCTCTCCTACTTACTTTTGAATCCTCAACTCAGAACAACTACTACTTGTGCACAGAGAAAGTAGGCAAGAAATATTTGTTCAACTAAATAGTTAAAAAGGTTTTAGTATCTCTATTTTCACACCCAGTATTTCTTCTAAATCTTAAAACGCCCTTAATTTTCTTGTTTCAAAATTTTATTCGATTTGTGTTTATTTCTTTTTAAAATTTTTATTGAAAATATATTCTTCTCTCATACAATACATCCCAAACACATTTTCCCCTCCTTCTACTCTTCCTAAACATCCCCATCCCTACCTCCTCTCTTCCCCACATTAATTCCTATCTTTAGAAAAGAACACATCTCCAAGAAAAGGCAGCCAAACAGGACAAAACAAGATACAGTAAGACAAGGAAAAGCCCTCACACCTCACATTGAGGCTGAACAAGGCAACCCAATGGGAGGGAAAGGGTCCCAAGAGCAGGCAAAAGAGTAAGAGATACACCTGCTCCCACTGCTAAGAGTCCCACAAAATACCAAGTTAACAGCCATAACATATATGCAGAGGACCTGGTGACCCATGCAGGCCCCTTGCTTGATGCTTCAGGCTCTATGAGTCCCTGTGAGCCCTGCAGAGTTGATTCAGTGAGCCATGTGCTCCTGATATCCTCCATCCTCAATGACTCTGCTCCATCCTACCACATGGACACTTGCTCAACTATATTCATTGTGGCTTTAATCATAATAGTCAGAAACTGAAAACAGCCTAGATGTCTCTCAACTGAAGAATGGTTAAAGAAAACATGCTACATTTACACTATGGAGTACTACTCAACAGTTAAAAAAAAAAAAGACATCATGAAATTTTCAGGGAAATGGATACAACTAGAAAAAAAATCATCCTAAGTAAGGCCTTCAGTTTTCTTGATTGCCCAGTGAATTCTCATCTTTGTTTTGATAATTCTATAACATTTAACAAAGCTGGTATCTGTAGTGAACATCTAGAAATGCTGTTCCAGTTTAGTTCTGTTTTTCACAATTAAATGGCGACCAGAAAAAACAGTTATTGAGGGTCAGCCAGCTGGCTATCATGGAGAAGCAGAGAGAAGTAGGTTGTTGTATGTTCTAATAAACACAGTATAATCAATTTGCACTTGATTTCATTTGTAAAATAAAAGGCTTCTCAATTTTTGTGTGACTTAAAGCCATTTTTTCTGTCTTCTGCAGCTAACAAAAGCATATCCTGTTAGTCTCCTTTTGGCTCATCAGAAGAAGAGTGAAATAGTGAAGGGGGAGAGCTTATATGCCATTTAAACGGGAGAATGAGAACATTAACAAAAGGATGACGTGGGCTGTGCTTTCTGAGTACATTTTTCCACAGTAATAAAATGATCAGGGCTGCACATCATCAGAGTTCGGTCTTTCTTTGGGAATTCTGTGTTTATTTTAACCAACACTTTTCAAAAAATATGTGGGTCCTCCCTGAAGATGTAAAAATCTCCCCATTTATTAAATCTTCTTGGCTGTGTTGAGTACTGTAGCATCCACATTCTCACATGTAAAATATTTCCTAATCATAGTAAACGTTTCACATCTGCTCTGAATAAATGGCTCAAATCCAAGAAATTGAAGCATTCTTAGAGGATCATTGTTGGTCCTCAGCCAGCCGTGACACTGGAGAGGAGTACAGTGAAAGACCTTCTTTTCCATCCTCCTTTCTTTTCCCAAGTTTGTTTTATTTATTTATTATTATAATTTTTTGTTACTTGATGACACCCCTTTATTCTGCATTCACAACCCTCTCTATGCTAATATTTAGGAACTGGGCCAGAGTTGCTGTTGTGTTTTTAGTTCTGTCTATTCTTTCCACACCCATTGGAAAGCCAAGAACAGCTCTGTGTGACTTCCAATTGCTCCTTGGCTACCCGAGACTCACTTTTACCACATGGAAATTCTTTGCACATTATAATCAAACTTAACTCCAACACTTAATAAACACTCAAGGAGTGATTTACAAAGATCCAGAAAATATTAATTTATTATTCTACTCATTGATTGGAATTATTTTCTGTAGCAGTTTCAACCACACAGTCTTTTTCTGTTATGTTTTGGCTAACCTATCAGAGCAAATGAGAAGAGACTCTCATCTGTCTCCAGAGTGAAGAGGAATGGAGTTGTCCCAGAGATTATTATTCACATTGGAAATGATTTTCATTGTTCTTTGATTGTGAGCCAACTCTGTACTTGTTGGAAGCTAAAGTTCAAATAACAATGGATCCCTTAGGGTGTAAGCCGTTCTCTTTGCTGTCACCTGGTTTCTAGGCAAACTCTTAAGTGACAAAGTGAGAACATTACTGATAAAGACTGGATGGAGTGATGTCTTGGCATGGAATGGAAGATTTTAAAATGGAATGAAATTGGTGGCAAATGACAGAGTATCTTGGGTGGCTGAAATTATATAATTCAAAACATCAAGTCAAGGAAGAGGATGTACCAGCTTAGGACTTAAGAGATCTAAGGAAGTTTGGCTCTAGGCATGGCTGGAGCTGAAGATGAAACAAAGTCAGCAAGATTAAGTCCCCCACTGTCACCTCTGTTTTCTTCCCTGTTGGGTCCATTCTCTCAGAGACTGTTCTTCTATAGTGGTAGATGGATTCTAGCACCTCTGTGTGTACTATCTCATGCTTTAATCAATTTCAGTAGAGTGTTTACTTCAGGAATTACCAAGAAAACTAATACGACTCACTTTAGTGGGACTGACTTCAGTCACCTTTTCTTGATAGTAAACATGGTTTATGTGAAGATGCTAATTGGCCAGATATAAGACAAACTGCTTCTCCAAGCTTCATGGTAAGATGATTATTGAGATTATTTTCCACAATAATCTCAAAATTCTATTACCTTAAAAACACAGGGAAGCTGGTCCTGGTAATACAAGCCCATGATTATCAGGTACTTATAGGACTGAGGCAGGAAAAACACAAGTTCAAGGCAGCCTGGGAAGCTTGATGATACCTTGTCTCAAAATTAATAAAGCAAACCAAACCCGGGTATAGCTCAGTGGTAGAGAGCTTGTCTAGTGTACAACAAGTTCTAGCTTCAATCTCCAGTACTATAAAATGAGGGGGCTATACATTTTGCAGAGAAAAGACAATTAATACCCACTGAAGTCTCATCACTCTACTGATGTGTATTAAAAATTAAAAAACCTACAAGCCATATAGGAAAAGAACATGGATAAGGGCATCCTGGGGAAAAGACTATAGTTTGTTTACATGACTGTTGTTACTGGGTAAAAACCTGATACCTGCATAGTAAGACCATGGAATGTTAGAGACACTTGGTAGGAGGTGTTGGCAAGAAAGTAGAAATGATTAACTCTTCTCATAGATGGTGTAAGGGGGGAGTTTAGCCATATATGCAGTCAGAGGTAGACTTTGCCATCACCTGTGACTACAAAGCAAAATAATGACTTGTTATTTATCATGAAATAAAACCAACTTGATTTCCTCTTTATATTTTTAGTTT